>NC_086173.1:62950133-63260446 GCF_023053635.1 Elgaria multicarinata webbii | reverse complement strand
TTTGAAAAAATACCTCCTTTTGAAAAATGGGCACAAACATTAATCAATGGAAGAAGAATGCATATGTTTCAAAGATGCATACAATTGATGCATACTTTTGGGGGGGAAATACACATGAATTTTCATGGAAAAAGCAAAAGATCTCAACCTGATACATGAGACATGAGATGGACTGAGCTCTGAGGTGGAATTTGGAGAATTTCAATGAATTATTGTTGTGCTTGTATACACACCTCTAGTCATATGCAGACTCATGTAATTACATATTTGCATACTTGAATATATTTGCCCACATGCATACATTTTCCATATTTGCACATTTTCCCTCTGTCCCTCATGTACACGCACACACATAAATTTAATATCTTAGAAATCTGCCTGTTTACTTACATACTCTGTACCAATGTTTCCAGTTATACCTATTCACATATGCAGTTATACGTGTAAACCCGCTTGCCAAATCAAACCAACATTTCCCTTGCAGACTTTCATTGGCCATATTCAGACATTTGTCTGTGGCTTCTTGAGCCATACTTTATGAAGCTGTGGACAGGTGTTGTAGCCATGCGCTCCTCCCTGGCCCCTCCTTTTCCTCTGTCTCCTCACACACTGGCTTTGGCATAAAGATCCTCCTCTGCATTAAACCAAAGTTCCCCTTTACATCCAAATTGGGTTAATATTAGTTAACAAACCAGGATGGAAGAGCACACTTCCACAGTGAAAACAGACTTCATAAACCATGGTGTGGGAAGCCATGTCCAAATACAGCCATTGTCGGCTCATCTACACCAAGCAGGATATTCCACTATGAAAGTGGTATATAAAAGGCAGGAACCACACCAAGCAGCATATAGCAGTATGAAAGCAGTATATAGTATGTCTCAGTGGGCTCCAACAGTTGTCAGTGCACTTCAATCTTGCTATTTACTGTTTTACTCTGTACAGCACCATGTACATTGATGGTGCTATATAAATAATAATAATAATAATAATAATAATAATAATAATAATAATAATAATAATAATAATGCTATAAAGCAGTAGTGTGGCTCTTGCCTTTTATATACCACTTTCATAGTGGAATATCCTGCTTGGTGTAGATGAACCCTGGATCTACACTTAAAATCCAGGTTTATTTTCCCCATTTTGCTGTAAACACAGCTGCAATAAGGATGATATTCTGTCAGGATGATAAGATAGATATGTCTCTGTGTGCGCCTCTCCTTTTGATTCAAATCTGCTGAAGCTACATCCTCTTCCCAACTTACTTTCATGGCTCCTTTCTTCCAAAAAGCGTCACGATGCCTTGATCGTTGCCACACATTAAAAATACCATCTTATTTCTTCTAAAGTGGTAAATTTTTGGCACAAATGTTAGCTACCACAAATGCTCTGGCTTGCAGTTCCCCAAACTGGAAATGATTGAACTGGGCAGGCATTTTTGGAATAAGTCATTCATATAGGCATAGGCCCAACTCACATGAGGTAGGAGAGATGCTAACACAACATTACCCATCTTGCTAAAATGCTAAAAGCCAGGGATTTTAGCAGTCATGGGGATGTACCCAACGTTGGTCCTACTCACAGTAGACCCACTGAAGTGAATGAGACTTGTTAGACTAACATTGGATACAACTCATGGCAACCTGTCGTGACCGTTTGGCATTTCAAATGCAGTGCTTTGTGCTGTCCTAGCTCACCTTTCTACCGCTCCCAGCTGGCTGCCCTATCTTGCTTCTTTGAGCAGGGAATGGCTTGATCCAGTGCTGTTGTCATGGGGGGGTCAGGGCTGGGGCAGGTGATGGGAGGGGGAAGCACAGGAAGCTGAAGACCCAGGGGGAGAAGGGTGGATAACAAAGGGATGGCAGATGTGGGAGGGGCCTCTGTTGTCAGACCCTTTTGCTTCCTTCCTTTGCAGCTGCCTCCACTCTAACCAGACCAGATCTTCCTTCCTCAGGGACCAATCATGACATGTGGAAAAACAAAACAATTCATTTAATGTGTCTGATTTTTGGTTTTGAATTTTTTCAAAGTGAATTGTTATTATTGTGTCAATATTTTTCAAAACACAACCTCCCTCTCCCCTGCCTTCTGCCAGCTCCTTCCTTTCCCCAGCTTTCCCCTCTTCTTTCACTCCTAGTTTTCTGCCACTTGCTTTCTTTGTTTTGTGTGTGTGTGTGTTTTTTTTTTGTAGGCCAGGGCTGCTTGATGCCCCACTATTGAGGGATTTAAAAAATGATTGGCAATGGATGTTTAAGGAACTTGTTGCGATGCCACCACTCACACAGAAAAATGGTTGCTTGTACAATTATTTACTACCTGGATTCTCTCCTAAAAGTGAATAGGATTTTCCAGGCTTCACCAAACGCTTCTGAAAATTAGGCAAAGAACCAGGAGTTGCAGGGAGCACCAGCACTTGATAAACCTGGGATTTGTTGCCTAAATGGAACTCAAGGATCCAAACAGAAATTTGGGGGGCTAAGCTTTAGCCGGTCCCTAAGCCTACTTGCAGCCTAAATAGATCTTACTTACTGTATCTTCACTGTGCAGTTTTATATTCCAGAGATTTAGGAAAGGCTCATCTGTACTACGAGACTGGAGACATGGTGTTTTTAAAGTGAAGATATGAAGCAATTTTTAAAGGGAAGTCATAGCAGCTTCTTTATCCATAATGTATGAGCTCCGCTTTCTTCTAGTTTTGCAGTTTGCATAACAGACAAGCATCCCATCAAATACTTGGTTGGACATCACCATGCTTCAATCAGGCTGCCTATTTTTAAAAAAATTATAATTGATACATTTATGTTTTCCTCATTTGGTTTACTTAAAAACAGCACTGAAACATTTTTTTAAACTTGCAAAACATTCCCTGAGGATTGTGGGAAGAGGATGTCTTGGTGACATTATGGGCACAGCCAACCAGTGCTGTCCACAGCTAACTTTGGCAGCAGACTTTTTCTTTCAGAGTTTGACCCGGAAGAGGAAAATATATATTTCTGTTGAATAAAGTAAGGACATTTACAGCGCAGACCTATGCATGTTTGCTCAGAAGTAAATCCCATTGTGTCCAGTGGGGCTTACTCCCTAGTAAGTGAGTTTAAGATTGCAGATTTGAAACTGATGCTACTGTTCTACAAACATTAGGTCCATCTTCACTGTAAGAGTGGTGAAAGTGATTTGAGAGAGTTATTGCTTCCTCTTGTCTACATGTCTTTCTTTTGTCCACTCTTGTAAGACAGGCTTTGCAATCTTTGGAACAATACACAAGCCTCAAAACCTGTTTACCAGAGGTAAACATTGGACTAACATATGCACCAAGAGTGCTGATTCCTCTTTCAGGCTGCTTTCAGGTGTCTTGGGGGGAGGGGTGGGGGAACACTATTGTCTGTCCCTAGGTCAAATTTAAACTAGTGTGAGATCAGCCACCACCACCACCACCCCTGGTTTCATTATCATGAACTGAAAGGCTGTAGTTTTACAGAGATGCTGAGAATGCATTGTTAGAGGCTCCCTGTCATTTTGGAGAACAACCTTTCTGATTATTTCTTAGTCGGGAGCCAGAGTTGAACAGTTAAAGTTTAACGAAGTTAAAACTAGTTTAAACCTAGAAGAGTAGAAATGCCCGTAGACACTAAACAGAGCTGTTGGGAAATGGCTAGCAATAGTGCTGCCACAAAGCAGATTGAAGTGAGGGTGATTTCAAAATAAAAATGAGACAGGAAAGAATATATTATAGTTGCGAAAAGCAAATCTTTTGGTTTGCTTTGTTGGCTTCTCTGAGGAAGTAACGCTTGTGCTGTACTCTTCGCACTGGTTAGATGTACAGCTAGAAAATTACGTTCCATTTTGGGCACCACTTTCAAGGGAAGATGAGGTAAAACTGAAGACCATTCAGAAACCAAGAAGATTAATAAACAATTGCAAGGTATAAGGAAGTGTGAAGGAGCTACATAGCAGCCTCAAGAAAGAAGATTAAATGGAGTGTTGTTAACAGCCTTCAGATATTTAAATTTAAGATTCCATGAAAATGTCAAATCAGTTGCCACTGCCAGTGAGGATAAGTCTAAAAGGAATGGATTTAAAGTGCAGGGCAATAGATTTAGGCTTAAGTGCCGGGAAACATTTGTAACTACATTGGAACAAATTGCTGAGGGAAACTATGGAATCTCTTTCCTTGGCTTTGTTACAAAGTGGCTAGATAAACATATATATATATAGGAGGAATGATTTAGCACTCTGGTATTGTGCCTCAGACTAGGTGATCTCTTTAAAGAGCCTTTGGCTTTATTTATGCTTTATTTATCATGGCTTCATAATTCCATTCTCCCCCCTCCCCCCCACACCTGCTCACATCCAGGTGTTGGCAGACCTGGAGATTTGGTGGCGACCCCTGTCCAAGTAGCCATGACCCTGTTTCCTTGGCTTCTTCTGTGGGCTTTTGTGGGTGTGACCTCTCTTTACCCTGGCTCTTTTCACTCTCACTCCTCCATCCCCTCTGCCTACCTGTCTTCTGACTGCAGTGCGAGCTAGAGTGGCGCATGATGTTGTGACAGTGCTGGGAAGTGGCTCTCCTAGGCCTGCCTTAGGACCCAAGTAGATTGAGAATTCCCTTGTTGACGGGGCCAGCAAACAAGACAGGGCTTTGTGACTGATTCTGCAACTTGCATCAGGCAAATCTTTCATCTGGGCCTAATTCTCTCTCCATTCTTAAGAGAAGAGATGATCTCATCCTCATAGCAGTACCCAAGCCTATAGGAAACCGTCCTTCTTGTTTATTTGTAGGAACTTGCCAACATATATCCATAAACTAATTCTAGAGAGTTACTTGTGCCTTTTAACATGTAAGCATATTTCCTGCTTTACCTTTTTAAAATGATGATGATGATGATGATGATGATGATGATGTCTGCAGAAATACCTTACTTCACCTGCTCCCTTAGCATGGTGGGTCAGGCCAGGTTCTTTATAGAACTGGGAGATCCTGTAAGCAGGATGGTTTTAGGAAGGTTAGGAATCTGAAACATGTTTTCCCTCAGAGGATGCCAGAGCCTGCAGACCTAGCTGAACGTTCAGCAAAGTGTGGCAATTACTTCCTTTTTAAACAGGACTTCTTTTTCTTACCTATTTGTTTCTTGGGCTCTTGTGTTATATATAGCCTTATACAGCTAATTTGACTTTAAATTATTCTGAATAATAATCTCTCTGTGCATCCCTGACCCCGCTTGCTTCCGTATCTGCATAAATCATAATCTTATAAAGATTCACTTTCACACATGTCCCCTAAAACCATCTAGAGCAGTCTTCTCCGTTACGTACATGGGGAGCTGGGATCTTCATAAGCATTGGTTACATGGAGACATTCTAGTAAATCATGGGCTGAAGTTTCTGATCTTCTGAGCCACAAAGCTGCTTTTCTCTTTACTTTTACTTTCCTTTGTTCAGTCCAAATTACATGGAAGTCAGCACTTTATCTAACATCAGTCTATTTGCTAACTTTTTAGAATCTCTTTTCCAAGAAGAAAAATATAGCTCATCTGCCTACAGTTTAATGATAAGATTTGACCAAAGTCTCATGATGATCTTCTCTACCCCTCACCCTATCATTAAGTCATCTTTGTGTCTGACATGTGTTTTTTTAAAACTTGGGCTGTGACCTCACTGGAGCAGACCCATGTTCCCGGTGTAACATTAACTACACACCAATGCAAAACTGCCCCATGCAATCTCAACTGTAACAGGAGCCAGTTTTAAGTTGGCAACCACAAATAGGTCCAGAGTGCCACCTGGTGTGATTGTTGTGCCAGCACCTGCACAGGACTGGGGATGAATTCAGCATCAGTGCACCACAGCATTCCTAGGACAGTGTATCCTTCCTTCTTTCCTGTTGTGTTGTGACAATTGTCCCCCAGCGTGAAGATCTGTTGTCTCCTAACATCTCTTTTCCTCTCTGCCCAATTTTGTCCTGTGTGTTATTACCATGACTTGCAAAACTACCTGGAAGTCACCACCCCAAAGTGTGCTGTTTCAGATCTTGCTCCAAGAGAATGAACTTCCTCTTCTTAAGGATACCAGGATCAGCACAGCTTAACTCACATAGTGCTGCTGTCTAAATTATCCACCGATCAGGCTCTGTACCATTTTGGGCCACTTCTAGCTGTTCTGCCATGCCCCATCAAAGCTCAGTGACCACCCCTAGAAAGCATCCTGGCCCTATCAGTTAAATAAATAACAAGATCTTTAATCATATCTGCTCACTGAAATGTCCCTCCTAAGATCAGGGTGCCCAGATTGTTTCATTTTTTGCCCCTCTAGATTCCTCTGAACATTTCAATAAAACATAGGCTTGGAAATGCCACTTCTTTGAGAAGAACAGAATCTGCTTTCTGTCTTGTGCCCCCTGAGACAACAGGTATCTTTCATTTGATGCTTGATGATGAAGGGGAACACCCACTCCAACCTAACCAACAAGGCACACTTTCCCTCATGCAACTGCATAGGATCTGTTGAAAGAAGTTGCCCATGCCTGCCTGTTCTCTTGAGTGAGGCAACACATGTTCTCTACAGTCTGAGGCTGGCTAGAAACTGGTACCCGCTAGGAGTGAAAGTTCAAAGGATAATTTATTGGACATGTTCACGTTTTATGACAAATTATATCTCAGTCCAAAGCAGGCAACATTCTGTAAACGTCCACGGGCCTCTATGGATCTGTAGGAGCAGGATTGCTATTGGGGAGTTTATTTATGCCAGACCCCATAGATAAAATGAGAATAGAACATGTTGAAGATTTTCAGTTAAATGTGACAATACTTCCTGCTTTTGTGAGGCCTTCCCCCACCCCTGAAAGTACTCTCTGGCTATATACAGATGGTAGTGTTTCAAAGGCTTGGAGGCAATGTTACAGAGTTGCCATTGCCCTTAGTTTTTGTGCCTCACCATGGTTTCTAGACAAACTTGTTTTGTCATCTTTCATAACACTTCCAAGTTATATCATGAACATTTCAGTCCTATGCATATCTACATAGAAGTAAGTCCTGTTGAGTTTAGTGGAGATTACTCCCAAGTAAGTGAGTATACCATTGCAGCCAGAAAGAAAGAAAGAAAGTTTTTAGTAGCATGACAAGCACTGTTAAAATTGAAGTGTGTGTTTTTGGTGTAACTATTCAATAGCACCCATGATTAGCAACCCCTTTATTCCACTCAATGCCTGAAACACTTTGGACTGTTTTGTAATTAAAGTTTAAAAGCAAATGAGAAAAAAGGGGTATTCATATATATGTTCATCTAGCCCTTTAAAAAGTAATAACATTTACCTTAAGGCAATTCACCTTAAGTGTGAAATTGATTAGACCAGTGTGGTCTAGTTAATTTCACTATATGGGATTTGCATGAGGAATAGTTGTACTGAGTTCATTATTTGCCTTGTATACATAAAGTCCGAGCTTCCAGTCCTTGGGGTGAAAAAATAATAGGCCTTGCAGAGCTACTGCCAGTCAGTGTTGTCAGGATCATTCCCCTGACTCTGTAGAAGCAGCGCCTTATATGCTGACATTGACATCCACAGCTGCAAAGCAGACTTATAGTGGGGGAAAACTGGGAGAAGATAAGAAGATATATTTATAATATTAACATGTCAATATTTATACTAATATATAGTTTATCATAAGAACTATGAATTGGGACAGAGGAACAGAAGCATGGATGGATTTATAGATGGAGACATTGGCTGATTCTTGAGGTGGGGGCAGAACAGGCAATGCTTTGGTGCTCAGGATGGGTCAGCCTTTCTTAGATAACAAGAAAAGATTCTGGGATTATTTTCCTTTCAAACTCTTGTTCTTTTCCTTTCTCACTTTTCTGCCTGCTCTCCCTCTCCCTCCTTATGCCCTTCTCCCTCCCCCCCAATGCTTTCTACCCAGCAACCCCCTTTTGTGTTTTGTTCCTTTGTTGTCCTTTCTGGTTGGCTTGATTTCTGACTTTTCTTCTGAAGGGCAATGTCGCCGGCACCACTTTAAAAACAAAACAAAACCCAACAGCACCCCAAAACTGTAAACCTCAAACTGATCAGATGGTGTAAGGGGCGGGGGGAGGAAAATGATCAAGTGCAACTACCACCATCAAGCCCAACACGCTTCTCTGCCTTGAGATGATTCCAACGCGTGAGGGGATGGTGTCCGTTGGGCTGGTGGGGTGATGGGTGGGGAAATTTACAGTTTAAGAGAGAGAAAAAAATGGTTTCTTTAGGGTGGGGGGAGAAACAAAAGCAATTTAATCTCTTTTCTCTTTTTTTTCCTTCTTGCACCTTTTTTTTTCAATATATTTTTCTTCTCTCCCTTCCGATGCATAAAGTAGAAGTGGAACAGAAAGGTAAACAACAACATTACCACTGACCCCACCCCTAACCCAGCACCTTGTTTTTTTCTCTGTGGCCATATTTAATGTGACCTTCCTTTACCTTTTCTCCTTGATCCTTCTCCTCCTAACTTCCCACCCCTCCTTCCCTTGGTTTTCCTACCTCTTCTCTCTTTGGTCTCACTAATTCCAATTGGCATCCCCCTCTCCCTCCAGAAACAAATCTCCCAATAACTAAACAACACCCAGCAAATAAAGGACATAGAGCAATCATCTAATGAACGGCCCCTTCCAAACCTTTCCATTCTCCTTGCTCACATATGGAGGGGAAGCACCATTAATGTCTGGGCTATGGCTGTCCTTTCTCTGGTTTTGCTTCCTTCAGGGGAAATACACTTTTCCAAACCGTTCTCTGCGTCTTTTATCATTCAACTGATTCTCTCTGCTCCTTTCTTCATGTTTCCATGGCAACCAAGTGGGTACCTTGGCCTACCTCAACCACTACTTCTCTCTTTCTTTCTTTTTGTTTTTAATTCCAATTCCTGATTTTTTTTAAAGATATGCTTAAATTTTTCCTGGGATTCACAGAAACAATTTTGTCACAATGCAGAAGAACAAACAGGAGGATAGGTTTTCGTTTTAAAAAGTTTTTCTTTTGATTCTGATTTGGGCATTTTAAAATTATTCTTCCAGGACTTCCTGCACAATTTTCAGTGCCCTTACATATATACTTTGAACTATCTTTCCCCCTTTTTTTTCATTACAGAACCAATCTTGCTTTAATCAATCTACAAGATCCCAGTGGAAATTTATACCTTGGATCCTAGACATATGCAGAAGTAAATGCCACTGCAATCAATGTGGCTTTCGCCCACCTTCCAAACCCCATTTTAGGATCAAGGTGTAAGGCACCCATTTAGTGCTTTCCTGAAACCAGTCTTTTAGGGTGCAATCTTATGCATGTTTAAATAGAAAAAAAGTCCTATAACCCCCAGCATTCCTCAGTGAGCATGGTTGACTAGGGAATGTTGGGTGTTCTAGGACTTTTTTCGGTCTCAGCATGCGTAGGCTTGCACTCTTGAATAGCACGGAGATGTTCTTTTGAGCCCCTTACCATGTTTAATGCGTTATGGTTTGTGGACTCACTTACGTGAGGAAAATTCAATTGTACATACGAAGTGGCATCAGTTGAATCCTGGCTGACTTTGTTGTCCCCACTCTGAAAAGCAAAGTGAATAAAATGTTTGGATAAAACTGAGCACCAGTTACTCTACTTGTGATCCATCTTTCAGTGGAAATTTTACTCCCAAGTTTTTGCAGTTCTTTAGAGGGAATTCCCAAGCTAAATTTTCAATGGAGCCATTTCTACATCCCTGAATAATGATATTAATTGTCTTGAGGAGACTTTTTCTTGTTTTCTTAGCTGTTTTGTGTGCTTTACTATCAAAATTATGTGGAAATCAGATATACCCATAGAAAATAACCTTTTATAGAAAACATATACATTAATTATTCTGATATACTAACCACTTTGATGTGGACTTTTTAAATTTTCTTGCTTACTGTTTCTATTTCTTTCTTTCCTTTTAAAATTCCTGATCAATCCTGGGTGATTTTATTTCTTTTCTTTTTTTTAATTCTTTTCTTTTTCTGCTTGTTTTTTCTTCTTTTTTTCCTTTTTTAAAGAAAGCTGCAGTCATGATTATTGGCTCTGTCTGTTATTGGGGGAAGATGGGGGTGGTGCATGAAAGAAGGGGGTCAGTCAACGTATTTTTAATTTCAACATCTTGGCTAGATCTGGAGGTTACAAACCTAATGTAAGTACCAGGAGTCACAACTGCAATGAGCCTGTCTTAACAAGGGACAAGTTGTCAGGTTAGCACTAGAAATCCAGCAAATTAATTAATTTCAAAGTAGTAAAACTCAAAAGCCAGGCTTGATTCCACCCAACCCATGTCTCTCCTCTTCTCTCTCTCTCTCTCTCTCTCTCTCTCTCTCTCTCTCTTTCTCTCTGTTTAGTTTGTTCTAAAAGCACGGTTGATTTTTTTTTCTCCTGCATTGGTTTGGAATTTTTTTCCCAAGATTGGGGATGGAGGCATATACTTATACTTTTCTTTTCCACAGGTTTCCATGGTTTTGGATGTGGTTTTTTACTGATTGTTTCCTTCTCTGTTTCTGACATCTTCTCCCCTGACCCCAGAGCACAGTTGCCCCCATCTTGACTTAGAAGGCTGAGTCGACACTGCCCTATCCATGAGGGATCGGAACCAGTTAACGCTTTGTGCTGTCCCCCCCTCGCCAGCGCTTCATTCTTTAATGGTGTGTTTCTCCTCCCCCCGCCAGGAGTCATCCATCCCACCCCTCCAACCCAGATGGGAAGCTGGGCTGAGCCGAACCTGTGAGACTCCATGAAGCTGCTTGATGGCAACGTTGCCAGGCAGGTGTTCAGAGCAGGCAGGCAGGGCTAGAAATTTGAAATTTCTTGGATTTTGCCCACATCCTTCCCCTCCCCCAGCTAAAAAGTTATACCTAAAGCTACTAGGCCTCAATTTTTCATACATAGGCAAGAGGGGATGACATATCATTAAAAAAGCACTGAGATGCATCTGTGCAGTGCAAACCATGGGTACACGTAAATGACAGTGCAGCAGATCTGGTTAGCTAAATGTGTGCAGATGGAAACTAGGAGTAACACATACACGTGCAAGAATGCAAAGTGACACATACAAAAGCCTACAAAAATACAGCCACGCTTGATGTCCAGGAAAAGACAGTAGTACACACCCATATACATATGAAAGATTAAACATATGCACTTGATAGCACAGACACAGGCACATATAAACACACACTCAGAAGCATACAAATATAACCTACACCTGAGATGGGCAAACTGGTGCCCTCCATATGTTTTGGACTAGAGCTCCCATCAGCTTCAGCCAGCATGATCAGTGGTTATTGGAGTTGTAGTGCAAAACTTCTGGAAGCACCAAGCTGTCTACCTTTGATCTATACACATACAGATTCCTATGACACAAGCCTCTTCCTTGAATGCTTCAGCATTTTTAAATGTAGTTCACGTGCTCCTATAAGCACCAGAGGTACAGAAATGTATCTCCAGCTCCTCCAAGAGTATGTCCTGGGTGCACACTGCCTAAATATCCTTTGACACCTTTGTGTGCAACTTCTGGATACATGCAAGACTTATGCGAATTTGGGCACACATTGCTGTTTCCAGTCTGGAGATTTCTCTCTCTTGCCAAGTTACTGTTATCCTTTGCCTGTCCTGACTATGCTTTGAAGGAGTCAAGGGCCCTGTTCAGACAACACTCTAAGCCATGATGGTTAAGACTTTTGAGCTAAACATTATGGCTTAGCATGGCATGTAAACCATTTCTAACCATGGTGGCTAGATAACCACGGTTTAAACACACTCACTAACCATTTGCTGCAAAAGGGTTAACGGCTTAATCATGGCTTAGTGTGTTGTCTGAACAGGCCCGATATCAGAGAGTGGCTCCAGACAGCCTACCTGCCCCTCATGCTTCTCACTCCCAACCAAAATGATAGACCACTTTACTTTGAGAGAAACGAGACAGAATGATGTGCATTACCTGGCACAATATTTTAGGGGCATTGAACCTCTTCCAGTCCAAGGATTGAATTCAGTTTCATTGAAGCTTTCAGGGGCGGCATTCCCGTGATGGGTGGGGGTGAAAATATCAAAATACCAGCATATTGTAGCTTGAACGGCCTGTCATTAAGCTGTAGGAGAGGCAGTTTATCTTTTTAGACTAGGGGGGAAACACTGCACAAAACCTAGGAAACCACCAAAATTGCAGTTGGAAAGGGGTGGGACCAGGAGAAGGGGCATGGCCTTCTGAGGAAACCCAGACAGCCAGATTGGGGGCCCAGATGGGCTAGATTTGGCTCCCGGACCTGAGGTTCAACAGCCCTGATCTAGGGTTACTACAGCAATGGCTGCCTTCCCTGTATTTGCCACGCAAGTGAATCTCTATAGATAGAGAAGCCATGGGAACAGATTTGAAGAAGTACCCTAGAAGGCTTTAGCTGGCGAAAGAATAAGGAGATAAACCATGATTGTTGGAGCTCACAGGTTCAGGCTGCCCGCCCTGGCTTGATGATGACAACTTTTTCAGTTCTAAGCGGTTTCCCTGAAGCATGACCATCAATTTCCAGGGAGACTTGGATGGGTTTGGGCACAACATAAGATGGAGCCCTGGCCATGTGGCTGCTTTGTTCCTTTGGGGGACAGGGAGGGGAGCTTTACTGACTTGGGGAATCAGACACGGCCTCGTCCCAATAATAAGGAAAGGAACAAACTTCCTTTCTGAAGGGCGTAAAAAAGTCCATTCTGGATTTACATGGATATATCTATCAGAGGGATTATGGTGAGAGAGGGATGAAGTTAGCAAGCCATCCACTTTGACTTCCTTGATCATGGAATACTCTCTCTTTCCTCATCGTTCATGCCTGGTCTTGATCTGGAGGTTCCTTCACAGCCTTGGGCAGGTTGTTCAGCTCTTACTATTTCTCACAATTACATTTTATTTATTTATTTTATTTTATTACATTTATATACCGCCCCACAGCCGAAGCTCTCTGGGCGGTTTACAACAATTAAAAATAGTAAACATTAAAAGTATACAAAAATTTAAAAAACATAAAAACAGTATAAAAACAACAGTATCCATTTAAAAACAATTTTAGTCTTAGACCTTGCTCCAACACAAAGCCTAAGCATTTTGTTTATTTATTTATTTATTCAATTTCTATCCCGCCTATATACAAAATACCCTAGGCCCTGAATTATTTATTTATTTATTTATTTATTACATTTATATATTGCCCCATAGCCAAAGCTCTCTGGGCGGTTTACAAAAGTTAAAAACTTTTTAAAGCTTAATTAAAAATTAAGCCGTTCTCAGCTTGTTGTGGGATGCAGGCTTTTGAAAGGTATAGAAACTAGTTGGGGAAATACCGGTCTCACTAACATCAAAGTGTTACATGCGTCCAGCCACTGTGAAGTAATACTGGCACAATCTTAAGAGCTACATCTTGAGACCTGGTTCAATAAAAAGAAAACCTCTGAAATGGCCATCAGTTACACTGAGTGAGTCTTGAGTGGGTTTGATCTTGACTTAGGGAGAACTCTCTATGACAAAGTTTGAAAACCATGGATGAGTCGGAGATAAATAGCTAACACAAGGGACATCATGCAGCACTACAAAATCCAACTGCTCCACATTAAGCTGTTCTTGTCTGGTGACTCATACTAGAAAACACTACAGGGATCTTTAACAGACCTTGTCATTAACATCTAGGCTAGGCAGTTCCCCCTTTCCCCTGACACTGTCATTCAGCAGTGAACCAATCCATCACTCTGCATCCCTCAGCACCACAAACCATAGCAGATAGCCATGCTGTTTTATGCAAGGAGACTAGATAGATGATCTCTGCACACCTGGTAGACTAGGATTGATGTGAAATAATCTCTCTCTCTCTCTTCCTAATTAAAACAAGACAGGCAATTTACTATTGGCCCTCCCTAGCCTGCCTATCCATGCATTCATTACAGAAACTTAAGGTGGGGAGGGGGAGCCTCTCGCGAAATGTCTCATAGTGTACATGGGGTTAAAGAAGTGTGTGCTCTTCACATGTTAGGGTTTGTTCAGGTATACCATGGATGGGTCTGCAACATGCACCACCATTGCAATTGTAACATGTAATGTGCCCCTCAAAGGCCCTCTGCCTCTCAGAACTAGATTTCCTGAGTTCTGCCTCCATCTCTCGGAGGAGAAAGAACATTCACTAGTTGGAAGGTGTCCGGCAGCCACCACTCCCGGGTTCTAAACCCATCGTATAATCTGTCATGGTGAGTCCCCTCTTCTCCCTTCCATATGCCAGTTCTCTCCCATCTTCACAACTGAACTTAGGAGGCAGAACTTGCCAGCAATTACTATGGCAGAAGGTTTATTAATCAGAGTTATTTATTATTACTGAGAAGGATGCAGCATGACATCTCCATGGAGACCTAACCACTGTGAATAAGAGTGAACTCATCAGGTTGTTGACTCAGCCCCGCTTTCTCCTCCTGGGGTTACCCAAGGACTGTGACCATCTGAAACAGCGGGAGCAATCTAGCATACACAGAAGCCCACATAAATTCCACTGATTTCAATGGGACCTACGCTTGCTTAACTGTGAATAAGTTGTGCCCCAAATCCTAAGGCCCATGTTTGCCTTTTCCTCTCCCTCCTCTTATGCAAAAATACTTGCACTTGCACTGGTATGGCAGCCTATGGTTCTGCCAGGATCAGGGGTGGGGTGGGGTTATTAGTAAATACTTTATGGGGGCCTGCCTTTGGCAAAAACGCTGTTCACCTCCTCCATGACTGGTGCCAGCCTCCACCTGGGATTTGCCATTATTTTTTAGAGTCCTTAGTACACCCCACCTGCTTCCAAGTGTGTTGATACTACTGACTCTAGCCAAGGGAGCGGAGTCTAAGTTATGCCCATCCCCGATAAGTTTCACTGCAAGCTGCGTCCAAAGTGATGTGGCATATCATAGCAATTGCGCGTATTTAATAAAGGCAGAGCAGAGAATTCACTTCTGCACTCACAAAATCTACTCCCAGACATTCTGGGGCCAACACAAGGTCCAATTAAAAGCCTTGGTGATGCTACAGTGAGAAATATATTAATGGCCACGTGAAGAATCAGAGGAAGCCAGCCCCCAGCAGAAACTGGGTGGTTGGGCTCCAACTTTTCCCCCAGCCCTTGTCCTATGACATCAAACCAATTTACTGGCTTCTATAACACTCATTTTAATTTTTAAAGACACTGTGCGGCCTTTAAGGCCTCCAGTCTGGATTTGGTTTGACTCCTCCTGTGTCTTCTCTATGGCTTCTCAGTGACACTGCGCTGTAATAGACAGGTGAATTCTCTGCTGTGATGCTGCTCTCCTCACCCCCCTCCACCCCCTCCTTCCACCACTAAATGCTTTTTTTTCTCCCAGCCTTGCTCCAGCTAACCAGAGGGAGACACTTTGCAGAATGCCTAGCCTGATTTGTCTTCCTTTCAAACTTTTTCCTCCTGGCTTTTCCCAAGATTCCAGGCTGCCAACTGGGGTGTGGGTGGAAGGGATGGGTTACCTTTCCCATCTGCCCAGGTCTCCCTCCCTCCCACTGTCACTTCACTCCTTCACCCCCTTGCCATGTGCACTAGTCTCATGTCCTTTGCTGATCTGAATCAAACCTGGCTGATAAGTTGCTCCAGTGGCACCCAGGAAATGGGAAGCAGAAGCTTTTGGTAACTTCATCCTTCTGCCATGATACTGTTAGCTCTTCTTTCCAGAAGGGAGCCAGTTCCTCAGCTAATCTACAGCTCTCTGTCTCCAGGGAATGAAAGTAGTCTGTTTCAGCAGGAAGAGGAAACGCCCTATCTTTTATATTTAGTCGGCTTTAAGCGACCAAACACTGGGTCTTCTTAAGGCTTGCTTTTCTTTCCCCATTGCCCGTTCAACAATGTTTTGACATCAGTAGAGAACATTTAGCAATGGCAACCCCTCATCCTTTTCCCAGGAGAAGGCACTTCCTCAGAGCTGTTCTGAAGCCAGTGATAGGATATAGAAGAATGCTACCTGGTGGTGGAAGGTGAGGTCAAGGAGTTTGGACGAGTGGAAACTGGGAACCAGGACCCTCAAGTTCTGCTTCCAGCTGCATCATTGCTTTCGACTGCATTGAGTTAACATGCAGCTCTCTGTCAGGGTTTCCGCCACTCTCGCTCAACTCCCAAGAAAGAGCAGTGGCCACTAACATCTGCCCCCCTCCCATTCCACAAAAGTAGGAAGGATGGGAGCCCCCTATTTCTAGAAATGAATTAGAAACCCCTGAGAAAAATTGGAACAAAAGGAGTCAAATGTAGAAATAGGGCCCGCTTTCCCTCTGCTTCATTGCTATTGGTATTTATGCCAAGACAAACTGAGGTTTTAGTGCTGCATGGTGGCTGGCATAAATTAGCCTTGGCCCATGGAGTTGAAAAAAACAGGACATCTCTTGGTGAATGGGAAAGCTCTTGGATCATCTTACCAGCTTTAATGGCGCTCCTTGCAGCTCCAGAGGAGCTCCATAGAACAAGCAATCCCAGCTGCTTCAAGACCCAATGGAACAGAAACTCTGTAGGAGTTTAATGGAGAGAAAAAACAAAAACATGTTCCTTCTCTAGAGAGACCCATAGAATACCAGCTCCTATCAGCCCCACACACCAAACAAGTATACACATCTCAATGGATCCCTTAGGACAAACAGACTGACTCACTACTCCAGACTGAGATCTTCATTTTTTAAAATCTGATTTGGATTCCCTAACTTCTATGCCATTCGGTTCTATCCTTTGGTAGCACCAATAGAGAAGATCTGGTTTCAATCATGTAGGCTCTAGCTTATATTAAGTGCTATCTCAGATCTTTTAGCTGTTCTTGTACTGACCTCCAGAGCATGATGTAGAACATGGGGCCAGGAAGGCTAAAATTGTCAGCTCAGTGACCCTCTTGCTCAGATTTTTGGGTTTCCAGATGCTTCCGCACAGGTCTCAGCAGGGAAACAATTTGGCATCCCCACCAAATGCCAGAGAATGTAGCACATGGGGGTGGGGGTGGATTGGAACCCCCAAATTCCCATTTGAATTTGATCTAGAGAAAGTGTTTCTTTCCTCTGATACTCCCCTGCCCCAGTATTTATTTAACTTGTCAGTGAGCCGTCTCTGCTCAATAACAGATAAAAGTCACATGATTGCAGCTGCTCTCAAAACTCAGCGCGGATTTCACTTCTCCTGCCAACAGCCTTTTACAAATTTATCCTTTCTTCTCTCTTTCTCTCTTTCTTTCTCTTTTCTCTCGCTCTGTCGCATTCTCTCTGGATTTCCCCCCTTTTACCCAATCATCCTTTCCTCCCTTACATCCCCTCCCTAGTATTCGTTTGCCCGGGGACGCTGCACAAGATCCTGGAACCTACCTCGGCTCATGAGTCAGAGCACCAGTCTGGAGCCTGGTGCAAGGACCCTCTTCAAGCTGGAGACCGGATATACGTCATGCCGTGGATCCCATACCGGACAGATACGCTGACGGAGTATGCGTCATGGGAGGACTATGTGGGCGCCCGACACACCACCACCTATCGCCTGCCCAACCGGGTCGATGGCACTGGCTTTGTGGTGTATGATGGAGCAGTCTTCTACAACAAGGAGCGGACGCGCAACATTATCAAGTATGATCTGCGGACACGCATTAAGAGTGGAGAGACAGTTATCAACACGGCCAACTATCATGACACCTCACCCTACCGTTGGGGCGGCAAGACCGACATTGACCTGGCCGTAGATGAAAATGGGCTATGGGTCGTCTATGCCACTGAAAGCAACAATGGACGATTAGTGGTGAGCCAGCTCAATCCCTACACACTACGCTTTGAGGGCACATGGGAGACTGGCTACGACAAGCGCTCAGCATCCAATGCCTTCATGGTGTGTGGAGTCCTCTATGTGGTACGGACAGTCTATGTGGATGATGACAGCGAGGCGGCTGGTAACCGCGTTGACTATGCCTTCAACACCAACATGAACCGCGAGGAACCCATCTCACTGACTTTCCCTAATCCCTACCAGTTCATCTCTTCCATTGACTACAACCCACGTGACAACCAACTTTATGTATGGAACAACTATTTCGTCCTGCGCTACGCACTCGAGTTTGGCCCACCTGACCCTAGCACTGGTGAGACATAAGCCTAGCACCCAATATGGGATGGGGAAAAGATGCCATTAACAACTGGAAATCAAGGGCCCTTGGTTTCTGTTCACAGTTCTCTTAGAATTGTCAAATATATCAGGGGACCAAAAAGAAAATGTTAATTTGCATAGATGTCCACTTACTGATTTATTGTACGTTTCTGCAAATACTGAATCTGCTTTGTATGACCTTTTTAAAATACATATTTAAAATATATGCTTTATGCTAAATCTTATATATCAGCAATCCCCAAATGCACATGACTCAAGATTCCCGCATTTTCACTTGAGCTAAATGTTTCAATGAGTTGCAAGTTATTGAGTCAATGATTTCCTCACCTGCTACTCTATAGAGTATCTGGCATCCATCACATCTCAGGAAACATTCAACGATATAATGGCACGATCGTCTTGAAAAGCAAGGCTTCATTCCCAGAGCCAGCTTTTGAAAGTGTCTTTAATTTTGCCACTTTGCCACAAGCAAAGGCTCTGAGTTCTAGTTAAACAGTAAGTATCAGAGAATCTACTCAGCTCAATTCAAACTCCCTGTGACCTCAACAGAGTCAGCATGTGCCTGAAATTCTGACAGTTAACATCACGTGGAGTTTAAATTGACAGAGATGGATTGTCTGGTGTGCGGTATTTGGCAGAAGCCGAGAGTCTACGAAAACTAATTCCTTGAAGCCGGACTGAAGGGGTGGGGTGGGGGGAAATCCAGTGCTTATTGTGAATAAAGCGAAATCAAGATCAGTCATGCCCAGGTGCAGTACCAGATCCAGATTTGTTTAGCACAATGTGTAGCTAATTTGTTTCTCTTAGTTTGTCCATTCACCCCACATTGCACAGCTGCTGCCTGGGTGGCATTTGCAGACTTGAGTGGCAAACTGAGCATTTGCGCAGTTATTACCTCATGCTGTGGCTGGGGGAATGGGATTCAGCCTTCTTGTGAATGCAACTCTGGCAGTTAAACCTGAGAATGGTCGCCTGCTCGCCTGCACAAGCTACTCGTAAAGTTGGGGGGTGGGGAAGAGTTAAGCCTAGGCTTGCCTCCTCTTCCATTGGACACCCTTTAAACCTGCAGCAAAAGCAGAGGAAAAGGTAGTCCCTCCTAGCTCCTCCCACCCTTTCCCTCTTCTTGTCTGTCCCTCTCTGAGCAGGCACCGGGTGGGTGCGTGGGTGGGGGTGGATGACTGCCTTGGAGGGAATTGCAGGAGAACCTGTATCTGTCTTTTCTCCCACTTCAACTGGAGATTTAACAGGCAACAGCCAGTGTCCAAGGTGACAACCCTTGTTAGCTTAAAAGGATCAAGCTGTGAGTTACCATCAAAATGAACAGGAGCTTACTAAATGTGTCAAATAGCCACAATTAAATTCAGATTGAACATTTGGCTAATTAAGAACATATTTCATTCTGAGGAGTCTTTGTTATTCAGCATCATGCCCATTACTTTGATTTTCAAATTAAAAATGGCACAAGTGACGATATCCCCCTTTGTGTCTCATCCTTTCAGGGAGGAACTCACAGAGGGCTTTCTAGGTAGTATATAGGTTAAGGGATTTGTAAAGGAAACGGGTTAGGGTTCATTTTATTCATTGTATTCATTTTATTGAAAAACAAAACCTTCATTTTATTGAAAAACAAAACAAACCCAGAAGTTCATTGTGACGGCATCAGTTTCTGCGAATTGCACATTTTATGCAAATAGGATCTAATAGATCGATGTCATTTGGCTTAGGAGGCACCCATTTGTTTCAGCATTCCAGCAGCAGCACTGAGCTTCAGCTAAGGGGTGTTATAGAGATGTAATAATTAAATAATAAATACTTTGCTTCTGCCACTGAAGTATTGCAAAATATACTGTGTTTAAAAGGAGGAATGATTGTGACTCACGGGATATTGTCCAATGGTAACAAACGGGTCAGTGAGCTTGGAGTGGAGACAATAGAGAGGAAAAGAATAATTTGATTTCTTCTTGTAATTCTTCCACATTTGAATCCTTTGCAGCCACTGTCTTCACCTTCTAAAGCTTATTTTTGCAACCATGGTAACTGGAAGTTACAGTATTTAAAACAATCTGGGATTCTTAGGAATCTGATGGATGTTTTTGGTGGGAATCGTTGCAGCAAGTGCTACTGTGCACCAGGTGAAGACGATGGGGTTAGATTTTCACTCTAGAGTGAGACATTTTGCCATGGGAAGGACATAGGCATGTGCAGCTCATTTCATTAGGGTGTGCACCTTAAAGGCCCCAATTAGAGCAGTGGGAGGTGAGAAAGCACTCTTTTCAGGGCTTCCAGAAAGTGTGTAATTCTCCCCCACTATGCTAATGGCGGCTGCCATTGGCGTAGTGGGGAATAAACAGTTTCCGGAGGCCCTGGAAGAGCACTTTCCCCTCCTTCATTCTAATTGGAGCAGTGGGGGGGAGCAGGAAAGCAGAGGGAAATTAGGGTGTGCCTGGGCACACCTGGCACACCCCATGCGCACGCCTATGGGGAAGGGCCATAGCTCTGGTTGAGTATGTGCTTTTCATGAGCAAGTTTTCATGTTCTTCCCCTGATATCTCTAGTTTAAAGGTTCTGAGGTAGCTGAGCTGGGCAAGTCCAGTGCCGCAGACTGTGGAGAGTCATCCCCAGACAGAGCAGACTGCCCCAGGCTAAATGGGACTATGGCCTCAGTCAGTGCAAGGCAACTTCCTGGGTTGCCAGAGGCTAAATAACATGAGGGTTGTCTGTGGAGCTCCAGATGGGCATCTGGAGACTGGAGCTGTGGGGCTGAGAAGAGACCTGTCTCTCATTGTCTTTCTCTCCACAGGCCCAGTCACCTCAACACCACTCAGCACCACCACCACCATCCGCCCCACCACTGTCACCAGCACAATTTCACCGGCCGCTACAACAACCACACGGCAGACCCCCCTCACCACCCATCCCGTTGGTGCCATAAACCAGAAAGGGACAGAGCTGCATCCAGTCACTGCCGTCATGCCCAGCACCCGCCGTCCACCAGCAAACAATCAGCATGTTTCTCCAGAGCTCTTCTGTGAGGCCAAGGAGGTGCGGCGTGTCCAGTGGCCAGCCACGCAGCAAGGCATGCTGGTTGAAAGGCCTTGCCCGAAGGGCACGCGAGGTAAGAATGAGCAGCGTCAAGGGATGTAACTCAGCCCCAGGCAAAAATACCTCGTCTTTACCCTAGAGCGTGGCCATGTTTGAATCCTACTTGAAACAGAAAGATGCATCCAGTCCCAAAAGCAGGAAGCTGGGACTCTGGCAGAACATCTTTTCTCCATTAGACAATGGCACAGCTAGCAAATGGGGCTGCCATGTTATTGCTTGTCACCCAGCTCCTACGCCATTCGACTCAAGGAGAGACTATGCCAACTTGAACTGCTTCTGTGGCTTGATTCATTCACACAGCTTCTGCGGTGTGAACTTGGAGCTGTCATAACTCCACAGATGGCAGGTTCAGTGGGATGAGTTGCTCCTTCCTTCCAACCTGTGCTAACAGAACTCCCTTTGTAGTGGCAGCAGTACGAAGCCATTTATCCGTGCTCTGCACCCCTTGCGTTCTTGGCAAGTTGAGAATGGGTCTGTTCTAGAGGTTTACGATTGCTCTGAGACTCTGAAACTCTGGGCTGGCTTTGTGGTAGGGCATGGATGGGGACTGAAGGGTGAAATTAGGCAGCCTGAGACTGATTGAAGTCTCTCTTCTCTCTCCCATGCCCTGCCTTCCTGTCCTGTCCCATAGGTATTGCGTCCTTCCAGTGTCTTGCATCTCTTGGAATCTGGAACCCACGGGGGCCTGATCTCAGTAACTGCACAAGCCCTTGGGTCAACCAGGTGGCACAGAAGGTATGGCTTTCATCTTCCTGGAGCTTCTTCCCATTACAACGGTCACCAGTCAGACAGTTCGTATTCAGAGTGGGCACCAGGCTTTGTGCCTTCACAGCTGCTTTTACCCAACTCTGTTCCTTTCCCCCTTCCTTGGTAGATCAAGAGTGGAGAGAATGCAGCCAACATTGCCAGTGAGCTCGCCCGGCATACACGTGGTGCCATCTACGCTGGAGATGTCAGCTCCTCTGTCAAGCTAATGGAGCAGCTCCTGGACATCCTGGATGCCCAACTTCAGGCCCTGCGCCCCATTGAGAGAGAGTCAGCCGGCAAGAACTACAACAAGGTACAGGGTGGCTTAATAGTGGCTTAGGCAGCAGTTCTGGAGCTGGCAGACCATGGGAGCCTGGCTCCAGAATGCTCCATGTCCTCACCTTATTTATTTATTTATTTATTTCCTGGCTCTCCCTCTGGACCGAGGTGGGGAACAACATAGAAAACAAAAATGCTAGAAAATAAAATCAGTACAAACCAAACAGTACTCTTGGGTATGCGGATAGAAGTCCAACAGGCAGAGCTTATGGCAGTCGGACAATGCAGTGCTGGGGGAAACGTCACCTGCTGAAATCCTGCTTCTTGTGCAGCTGTTACAAATACAAAAGTCTACCAGGCGAAACATGGCAACTATGGAGTTGGTACAAGGAGTGGGATTCAGGGGCAGAAGGATATCATTGGGGAGTGAAGGGTGCTCCGGAATCTGCATTGAGTCTTTTCCGGTAACCATGAGAGCTAGACGCTTGCTTTTTATTTTATTTTTATTTTTAAATGAAAGCTGAATTCTTTGGGTTTTGTGAAAGCTTCTGCTTTTATATTAGAGGCCACATTTGTTTGCTTTATGCTGCAATCTTTATATATATATATATATATATATATATATATATATATATATATATTATTGCTTTTCCACATTAATTATACATCATTATAATAAATTATGCTGCAATCTTAATGATGTAGTTTTCTAAATTCCCTGCTTATTAGATAGTCTGATGCGAGAATGGTAATGAAGACAAATCCTTTAATGAGTACTTTTGAGGTGCAGTCCAACAGCACTACTGGTATTCAGCCTCCATTCATTTCAGTGGTCTCTCCTTGGGAATCTTGCATATGAGTGGAGAATGCACGGCTTGCAGGCTTGTGCCTGTACTGGTGATCTATGATTTTTTTAAAAAGAAAATAGAGTGGTAGCAGTGCTATTCTATGCGTATCTACTCAGTAGTAATTCTTGTTGAGTTTACTTCCAGGTAAGTGTGTATATAGGATTGCAGCCTTAAAGTTATTTTCAAAATTTGGGGTTTCAAACTTAAAATTCACCATTTATAATTGGAATTATATACGATTATTATTATTATATTTATTTGTATCCCGCCTTTTGCCCAATACTGGACCTCAATGCTATTTCTGACTTGGATTTATCAAAATCGTAATAATTCAAACAGTCTTATAGCACAAGAAAATATACTTTATATTGTACTTATGGTTTTGATTTTTGTGAACCACTCAGAAGCGGCTGTGCAAATGCAATAAATAAATAAATAAAGATAGAAAATAAATAATAATAAACTATGGAAATAAAATTAATTGTTCATTTGAATTCCATATGTTCAATACGATGATTTGGTTTAGCATTTCATCTAGGATATGCCTTTGATATCTCTCTGCCCATGATTAATAACTGATGGTTGATTAATAATTGATGGTTTCATGGCAAGACCAAACTTGCTTAAGGACCCCCTACATCAGAGTAGGCAACTTGTGGCCCTCCAGATTTTTTTTGGCCTACAACTCCCATGATCCCTTACTATTGGCTGTGCTGGCTAGGGCTGATGGGAGTTGCAGGCCATTATACCGGGAAGGCCACAAGTTGTCCACCTCAAGTTGTCACAGACAGAGCCTATCCCAGTGGGTCCTACTTCTGGAATGCTGCCCTAATACTTTTCTATTTCTTCCCCTCAACTACTGCTTAATCTGGGCGTGGATGCTCTAACCTACAGATGCACAAGAGAGAAAGGACATGCAAGGACTATATCAAGGTGAGTGCAATTTACAGATCCTAGTTAGTTAGTTTTATGTTATTTATATGTCTGAAGTCCAAGAAGCAAAATCTTTGGATCTCAGGCAGAGTCTAATACCCTTGACTCCTACAGGTTTTTATCACAAAGACAACTGTCTCTGTGGGATTGCCTGAAATTTACAACAGGACAAGTATTCATTTTTATTCAGATATTTATATCCCACCCTTATAACACACTCACGTAAGTCAGAGTGGTTCACAACAACCAAAACAACAAAATCCATAATAAAACAACTGTATAAAAATCAACCACTATAAAAACAGGTTCACCAGGTAAAAAGCCCTAAACAGGGTTTGCCACATAAAACCTCATCTGCTCAGTAAGGCAACAGGATTTTTTTAAGCTGGAACAGGAACATTTTCACCAAGCAGTGGAAAGCAGCAAGGGAAGGGGGCAAAGCAAACCTCATGGGGCAAAGGCCTTTTGCTTGTCCCAGCCAATCATGCCTCCACTGTAGATTGGACATAGAGAAGAGCATCTCCACTGGATTTCCACCAATCTCAGTGAATAAATCTCTCCAGATTTACAACTGAGGTATGAGATCCAGGAACGGGCATCCCAAATGATGAAGCCACCTGAGAACACTCTAAAATTGGGACCAATTCATATGTGCCTGTCTAAGGTACAGGCCTCACATCAAGACTCTTATCACCTTAGATTTGTGTAGGAAGTTGTTTGTAGTCACACACACACACACACACACACACACACACACACACATACACTCCATGTAAAAATGGCCAAAGTTGCCACATCAAAAAGAATGCTTAAAAACTGGCCTTCACTCTCATATGCCAGTGTGGTGTTACAGCCAGTGTGGTGTATTGGTCAGTGTGTTAGGCTGGGATTCAGGAGATCTGGGTTCTAGTCCCCAGTTGGTCATGAAGCTCACTGGGTGACTATGGACCAGTCACTGATTCCCAGCCTAACCTACCTCACAGGGTTGTTGTGAGGATAAAGTGGAGAGGGCCACGTAAGCCACATTTAATGATTTATTTCATTTCAATACCGCTTAATAGCCGAAGCTCTTTGGGAAGTTCAAAAAAGTTAAAACCTTAAGTACAGCATAAGATATAATATCAAAGCGTAAAACTACAATATAAAACCACAATTCAGAAGTACAACCAGCCTTGGGTTCCTTGCAAGAGGAAAACAAAAAGCAGGATATAAATATAATAATAATAATAAATAAAATAAATGTGGCAACGTGGCTGATTTGAAACAAACTATACCCTACATGAGACTGGTGATCAGTGAATGACTGCATCTCATCCTTTTTGCATTTGTCTCAAAGCCTCAATTTCATAGATGGGGAACCTCTGGCCCGTGGACCATATTTGGACTACTAGGCCACCTTCCCCATCACATTGGGAAAGGAACGGGCGGAGCAAAGTTAGCTTCCCACTGAGCAGCCACTTCAAAGATTGTAGCTTGAGATAGTGGTTCAATTGGCTTCGCTTACCCCCCCCCCCATCTCCCGGTTGGGAAAAGTAGGGTGAGGGTGGGTGGGTGAAAAAAGCCAGCTCAGTCAGGCACTGACGCTTCAAGGTGTTCCTCATGCCTTGGCATGCTGGTTCCCAAAGGCTCCACTGGCTCCTCACCTTTCCCAATGGGTTCAGTGTGTATGTGTGAATAGCCCCGTTCAGAAGACACCTTAAACCACGGCTTTAACCATGGTGGTTAAGCCAGAAAGCCAGGCTGTGTTCAGAAGACACCTTAAACCATGGCTTTAACTATACTGAATAAAGCAAAAAGCTTTATTCACCGTGGTTAAACCCATGATTTAAGGTGTCTTCTAAACACAGCCCAGTTTTCTGGCTTAACCACCGTGGTGAAAGCTGTGGTTTAAGGTGCCTTCTGAACGGGGCCTGTGTGTGTGTGTGTGTGAAGTGAGGGGGGCGCATGCCAGTAGTGGGCCCTCTCACTTTGAGCAGTGGCCAGTCCTATTTTGACATAAACAATAGCATAATATCCAGCCTGCACATAAGAAGTGG
Source organism: Elgaria multicarinata webbii (assembly GCF_023053635.1). NCBI lineage: Eukaryota > Metazoa > Chordata > Lepidosauria > Squamata > Anguidae > Elgaria > Elgaria multicarinata. Next base: position 63,234,333 of record NC_086173.1, on the reverse strand, counting down.
AGTGGGATAACAACCCTATTCTCTCCCACCACCACCGGCTCTTCTTGAAAATAATGAGAAATGATAACTCCAGGGGTTTGTAGTGAAGCCAGCTTCAAAAACAATAATCATATTTTATTTTATTTTATTATTTTAATATAGGAAAATAACAAAATAACTTACATGCATAGTAAAGAACATCATTGTTCAGTGTCATATTTCTTGTTCCACTGATATACAAATAACATCCAATTTTTCAACAGAACTCTGTTTATTCTTGATTTTCTCTTATTCTGATATAATTTGATAGCTTCATTATTTCAGCTATTTCCTAAAGAGTCACCCAGTGTACGTTAAGTTCAGTTATGTTTTTGCAAAGCAAAAGGTTTACAAAATGGCAGGGGATTTCTGTGGGGAGGAGAGAGGCAGATGCGTGCTCCTGTGATGAATAATACAGGAGAGGCTCTGAAACAGTAAGGGGGAAAAACAACCTAAAACTGTCACAAGCGGTGAATATTTAGGGCTGGGAGGTGTGCTGCTCATCACCATGCACAACAAAAGGCAAGATCCCTGTAGCATATGCTAGGGTGACCATATGGAAAAGAGGACAGGGCTCCTGTACCTTTAACAGTTGCATAGAAAAGGGAATTTCAGCAGGTGTCATTTGTATATATGGAGAACCTGGTGAATTTCAGCAGCTTTAACTGTTGTGATGAAGCTATACTAGAGTGACCAGATTTAACAGAGGGCAGGGCTTTGTTGTTGTTTATTCGTTTAGTCGTTTCCCGACTCTTCGTGACTTCATGGACCGACCAGCCCACGCCAGAGCTTTCTGTCGGCCGTTGCCACCCCTAGCTCCCCCAAGGTCAAGTCTGTCACCTCCAGAATAGCATCCATCCATCTTGCCCTTGGTCGGCCCCTCTTCCTTTTGCCTTCCACTTTCCCTAGCATCAGCCTCTTCTCCAGAGTATCCTGTCTTCTCATTATGTGGCCAAAGTACTTCAGTTTTGCCTTTAATACCATTCCCTCAAGTGAGCAGTCTGGCTTTATTTCCTGGAGTATGGACTGCACCTGCAGCTTTAACTGTTGTGATGAAGAGGAAATTTCACCAGGTACTACATGCATACAAATGACACCTGCTGAAATTCCCTTTTCAATACAACTGTTAAAGATACAGGAGCCCTGTCCTCCTTTTCATATGGTCACTCTAGCACATGCACAATCGCAATACCCATTGGCTGTGGGATCTGGGAGAAGCATTGCATTTTTCCAGCCAGTGGTGCCTTCATGGTAGGACTTTGGGGCAGACTTCTAGGCCCCACTCAGCAGAATAAACAAGAGGGGGCCCAAATGCAGCAGGGCCAGCTTACCACCGTTTGACCTAAGTGAAGTAATACACATTGTCATATAGAGAGGGAGCCCCCCACCGCATAAGACTATTAAGTCCAGAGTCTAATACTATCTCACTGCACCATCGTTTCCAGCTATCGACGGTTTGAAAAGCACTTTGGCTTGGATCCAAAGTTAGCTTTCCGAGAACGGAAGGGCTCCTTCCATCCACAAAAGACTTTTGATCCGGTGGAGGATCCCGCTGGAGGAAGGCAGCAGGGTTGGGGGTGGGTGGGAGCGAGGAGAGAAGATTATCAGAGGTTACAGAAAGACTGCAGGGGTTAGGAGGAATCAGTGAAAGTTGCCTCTTTCCCTTTACCTCTGCTGGCAGACACCTCTCTAGGTCAGAGATCCACTCAGGAAACACTCCCACCAGCAAAGTTGGGATCCAAGCCTTGCAATTTAAGATCTGCTTTGAGGGAGAATGTTTATATCTCATGCAACAATTGAGTAAAACAATTATGCCTTTGTTTACACACATACACACACACACACACACATGTTCATTCACAACAGTACATATTGGGTGGCTTCTCTTTGTGAGAGGAGGTGGCAGCATGGAGGATTGGTTCCTAGCACGTTTACTATAGTACAGGGGTCTTGAACTTCTTTCAGTTCGAGGGCTGAATTCAATTTTGGAGAAGCTCTCAGGGGCTGCATTTCAGAAGTGAATGGAGCCAAAGGCAAAAGAGGGTAGGTTTGAAATACTGAAAAAGACCAGCCTATTTTACCTTTAAAGCTCTTGATGCCAGTAACTCAGCCTTAGGAGAGGGATTTCACCATTGAGAATATGGCTGGGTGGGGAGGGGGCCTGCAAAAGCCACCAAACGAATGGCATTTGGGGGAAAGGGAATAGTGGGAACAGGGGAAGTGTGTGTGTGGTCTTCTGGGGAATCCCAGTGGATGAGATCGGGACTCTTAGCAGGCCAGATTTGGCCTCCGGGCCTGAGGTTCATCACCCCTGCTATAGTGGGAGGCAAGCGGGAGGGTCCTCCAGGGCACGACGGGCGTATGCGTGCCTCCATCCCCTCATAGCTCCATGTCCTTCCAGGCTGTGGTGGAGACGGTGGACAACCTGCTGCGTCCTGAGGCGCTAGAGTCATGGAAGGACATGAATGCCACCGAGCAGGTGCACACAGCCACAATGCTGCTTGACATCCTGGAGGAGGGAGCCTTCCTACTGGCTGACAATGTCAAGGAGCCAGCCCGCTTTGTCACTGCCAAGAATAATGTGGGTAAGTTGAGGATGCCTGGCTCATGTCAGAACACGAAAGAGGGAGCGGGGAAGCTGAGCTGGGGAGTTGCAGGGGGGCTGCTGCCCCTACTCAAACGAAACCATCCTTTCTTCAGAAGGTTGTGTTGGAATATGGGCATCCCATACACAGTGCCTGAGCTCGCGATACAAAGGGAAGGAGCCGTATCAAATGCAGGCTTTAAAAGTGGGGGCACTGCTATTCATTGACTTTTACTTTTTTTTAAGAGAGATCCTTGAGCCAGTGTGGAGTAGTGGCTAAAGTGTTGGACTGGGAGTTGGGAGATCCGGGTTCTAGTCCCCACTCGGTGAAACCCACTGGGTGACTTTGGCCCAGTCACAAACTCTCAGCCCAACCTACCTCACAGGGTTGTTATTGTGAGGATAAAATGGAGAGGAGGAGGATTATATACACTGCCTTGGGTTCATTGGAGAAAAAAAGGGTGGGATATAAATGCAATAATAAATAAATAAATACCTACTAGGTCAGTTGTTATTTCCATGGGTGTCTGCTCCACCCATGGAAATGTAAGCTTTTCATGTGTGGTGCATTGGACACAGTTTTCCTACATGGGTCTTGCATTTCTACGTGGGTCTTGCGTCCCCTTGGGTTCCATTCCATATAATGAATTCATAGATGTCCAGTTTACCATGGGCCCTTACTTGCAGGAGCCTGCCAGCAGTCAGAGTGTTTGTATGTGAAAGAAAGAAAGAAAGAAAGAAAGAAAGAAAGAAAGAGGAATGTATGCATTTGTCATGTGTGAGGGGACTCTTTGTCATGAAGCTCACTTGGTCGTCAATCTCAGACAGCCTAATGGACTAGATTGTTGTGATGATAAGTAAAACTGAAAACTGTAAAGCATTTTTTACACTGACAAATGTGATAGAAATGGCGGCCATAATATACGAAAGCCAGCTGTCTCTTTGAGTTCCATCTCTTTGTCATGTGCTACCACAAGATGGCGGTCCATGGGCCACGTGCGGCTCTTGGAGGTCTCCTGTATGGCCTGCTGCAGGTACCCATTGTCACTACTGCCCCTCCCCAACTCCCCTCCCCCAGGGCTGTTGCTGCTGAACCATCTCTACTGCTGCACTGTGAATGAGAGGGCACACTGGGATGTCTCTCCTCGCATACCTCCTTCCACAGCATGGTTGGTTCCTGACAGCTGTTTGGCGGGCTGTGAGGCGCATGACTGCGCGCAGGAAGAAGGTGCGTGAGAAAGGACATTCCCAGAGTGCAACATACCTGGTGAAGATGGCAGAGTGCACCGTTGTCTCCATTTAAATTGCTCTCCTCTCCCCCACCCTGCTGATTGGCAGGGTGTGAGTGCAAAGAGCTTTTAGCAGTGAGCTGGTGTGTGTCTGTAAGTAGGTAAGGGTGTGAGTATATGACCATGCACAGTGCAGCCTCTGCTCCACTGCCTGTTGCAGAGTGAGACAAAGATGTTGCCCGCCTCTGTTCTGATGTGACCTAGAAATATAACTTCGATTCGGTGGTGGTGGTGGTGGGACTCACGAATCAACTCCCAACCCATGAACTAACTCGGAATAGGGAAGCACAACTGTGAGTGGGAAAGCCCTGTTGAATACCCATTGCCTTGAAACCGGCTCCTGGGTGGGTGTGGAGAGCTAAAGTGCCTAGAGCCTCTCCCTTCTCCTTCACTCTCCGCACTCTGAAAGCACCGCAGCCTCATCATTTTGCAGCTGAAAGAAGCTTCAAGATGGTGGAGGGTGCCAAAAGCCACCACCCAAGCAAGATGGTGTTGTGATGGAGAAATCAAACCAGATGGTCTACACCATCAGGAGAAGACTCTTCTCCTGAGCAGCAGAGGGAGAGGTACAATGTGAGCGGCTGAAGCAAGTGGAGAAAAACGGGAAAGGCACAGGGAAGGAAAGAGAGGGCTGGAGTCAGGGGAGGCAAGAAGGCCAGAGTACATGGGCAGGAGCGAGAGTGGTGAGAGAAGGAGAGGCTGGTGCACTCCCACCCACTCCAAACACTCTTCTACCTGTGAACTTTCGCCCGTCCTGTGTGGGTCCTGCCAGCTTTCCAACGCAGCTTTCTTTTAGGAACATGCACACGCCGGACATCCAACATACTGACAGGCACTTCACCAATGAGTAATACATGTCAGTATCTGTTGATGTCCATGGGAAATTGTTTGGCTCTTATACAAGGAGAAGGAGCTGGTTATGGCAGAAGAGAGCCAGTGTGGAGTAGTGGCTAAAGTGTTGGACTGGGAGTCGGGAGATCCGGGTTCTAGTCCCCACTTGGCCATGGAAACCCACTGGGTGACTTTGGGCCAGTCACAGACTCTCAGTCCAACCTACCTCACAGAGTTGTTGATGTGAGGATAAAAATGGAGAGGAGGAGGAGGATTATGTACGCCGCCTTGGGTTCCTTGGAGGAAGAAAGGCGGGATATAAATGCAAAAATAAATAAATAAGGTGAGACTGAGGCAGTAAAACTGTCTGAGCACAGGAGTACAGGAGGGAACCAATTAAGCACATTTGCCAGCCCTACTGAAGGTGGGGAGAGCCTCCCACACCCCCGGCCTTGGCTAACCACTAATGAGATAGAATCCATTAGTACAACTATTGCCATACCTTTCAACAGCATCATCCGGACTATTTTATTTCACATGACCTACCAAGTGTTACTATCTTGGCCAGAACTATCTTGAGACAATACAGACAATGGTTGTTTTGAAAGCCAAACCCCTTGTGTGCAGAAAGTGCTAGTAATCGTGTTCTGCATCAGACCAATAAACTGACACCTTTCAATCTCAAGCCACTTGTAAAAAAAAAAATACCCCTTTGTTTCTGGTACTAAACCCAAAGTTCTAGAAAAATAAATATCAAAACCTAGCATTCTGCTATTCTTTCCCTGTATTTCACTCCTGCTTGAATTAAGAGCAGCAAGCAGGAAAACACCAAAATAATTCTGGCTATTTAGACAAAGAATGAAAACAGCAATCTATAAATGAGAGGAAAGGACAAATCAAAGTAAGCAGGAGTGCTACAGTTGCCGGCACAGATTTTTTGCATTTTGCACGCTGCTTCACAATGGGGATATGAGCAAAACAAAATAGACTATCACCAAATATAGTGTTAGCAGCCGCATGAAGATCAGAACGGATAATTAGCACATTGAAAGAGAGCTTGAAACAGAATCACCCCACTTCTCTGGTATTCCAAAGAAGAGGTAACATGTGGGAAGTGCCTGCCTAATAGGAAGCAAGTACAGTTTCCGCTAAAAAGGGGGATGCTTAAAAACTGTTCAGGATGTGGTGTCTATAGTTTCTGCTTTTACTCATCTCACTCTTCCATCTCATTGCAGTGCTGGAGGTCTCAGTGCTGAATACAGAGGGGCAGGTGCCGGATATTGTGTTCCCGCATGAGTATACCACCAGAAACTCCATCCAGCTGTCAGCCAACACAATCAAGCAAAACAGTCGAAATGGTGAGAAGCCAGGATTGGGGATGGGGGTGGGGGTGGCTCCAGCACCTCGATGAAGAATTTCCTGAAATGTGTTGGGAACCATATTTACCTGTGTAGCCATCTTGTTTATCTTTGTTCTCTACTGGTGCCTCAACGACCTCCTTTCTCTTGTCTTCTCAGGGGTGGTCAAGGTTGTCTTCATCCTCTACAACAATTTGGGATTTTTCCTTTCTACTGAGAATGCCACCATCAAGCTGGGTAGTGAGGTTGGTTCGCTTAGCCCCTCACTTGTTGTCAACTCACAAGTTATTGCTGCCTCCATCAACAAAGAATCTAGCCGTGTCTTCCTGATGGATCCTGTCATCTTCACTCTTTCCCACCTGGAGGTGAGACTTGCATGACACCTGGGGCCACTGGGGCCATTCCCCCTTCTGTGCCAGATCACACACACACACACACACACACACACACACAGGCGCTTGGTGGTCTGCATTCCATCTCTGGACTTTGTAAGGAGCTGCCATGATGTTCTGGGCATGTGCAAATTAACTGTGTACTAGTTCATTTCCTTTTTTTCAGTAACAAATCACCTTCCTGTATCCCATCTCCTCCAAGCCTCAGGTCCCTCTACTGCCCTGGTTTCACCCCACCCCCCACCTTATTGATGACTCCTATGGGCATCCTTCTTTCCATATAGGACAAGAACCACTTCAATGCCAATTGCTCCTTCTGGAATTACTCCGAGCGCTCCATGATGGGTTACTGGTCCACACAGGGTTGCCGGCTGGTGGAGACCAACAAGACCCACACCACCTGTGCATGCAGCCATCTTACCAACTTTGCAGTGCTCATGGCCCATCGTGAAATCGTAAGAACATCACTCGCACTGTTGGGGCTTGGGCGGGATGGTGGAGAAGTGCCTGATTGGGAGGGAGAGGGAAATGGTTTTCTGCCATCATCCCAGCCACTGTCAGGATCACCCTTCCAGCTCAGTATGCACTCTGAACCTGTATGCTTTTTTATATCGGCCCCAAATCAAGGTGACCATTATTGTGCCATGAAGTGTTGGGAGTTGGTCCTTTCTCTTTTGCTAATAAGGATTCACTAAATCCTTATTTAGGCAGCTTATCAGATGGCATCCCATCAGATGGAGACCATCCAGTAGTAAATTAAATGCTCAGAACATTAGATTCAACCTACCAGCAGGGCAGAGTACAGAACAGGAGAGGGAAGCTGTGTCCACCCAGCCTCATTCTCCTTCTCCTTCCAGTACCAGGGCCGCATCAATGAGCTGCTGCTGTCGGTCATCACGTGGGTGGGCATTGTGATTTCCCTGGTCTGCTTGGCCATTTGCATCTCCACCTTCTGCTTTCTGCGTGGGCTGCAGACCGACCGCAACACCATCCACAAGAACCTCTGCATCAATCTCTTCATCACCGAGCTCCTCTTTCTCATCGGCATCGATAAGACACAGTATGAGGTGCGTGACAGTCTCCCCTCCAGGTCAGGCACAGTTGCCGTGGGATATTCCTCCACATGGAGGGAGTGGAGAGGCTCACCAAGGGGCGGCATGTGGTGCAGTAGGACAGGATGGGACCCGGGACCCATTTGGGTTGTCAAGTCAGTGCAACACTAGCAAGCCCCTTTGATTCAGGAAGTGTTGTGCGTGCATGTGTATGTTGGGCAGTTTTCTAGGGAACGCTGTCCCACTGAGGCCTAACTGACCTTAGTGCTGTAGTAGAAGAAGTGTTATGCAGCAATAATAGTACTTCCAGATGTCGTATTTTCAGATTTTACTTGTGCCATTCAAGGAGGTGAAGAAGTCACCTCTCCTGCCTTACAGATCCATTTGGAAGTGCTTTCCTCCGGCAGTGCCTCTCCCCCAAAACAACATTGTGGAGGAAGGCACCCTTTTATAAACAGTTGCCGCATAACCAGTGTAGTAGCAGCTCAGCCAAGGACCCTGCTGGCTGGAGGATGCTGGGAGTTGCAATCCGACACCTCAGTCAGGAGCCACAGGCTCTCCATGGGCTCATCTACACCAAGCAGGATATTCCACTATGAAAGTGGTATGGAAGCGGTATATAAAAGGCAGGAGCCACACTACTGCTTTAGGGTAGTATTGAAGTGCACTGACAACTGTTGGGGCCCATGACACATATTATATACCACTTTCATAGTGTTATATCCTGCTTGGTGTAGATGTGTCATGGGCCCCAACAGTTGTCAGTGCACTTCAGTACCACTATAAAGCAGTAGTGTAGATCCTGCAGTGCACTTCAGTACCACTATGAAGCGGTAGTGTGGCTCCTGCCTTTTATATACCGCTTTCATAGTGGAATATCCTGCTTCGTGTAGTTGAGCCCCGTCTGTCCAAATGGAAGTGCTCCAGCCCCAGGGATGAATCGTATGTAGAGGTGATGGGGTGCTATTGCCCTGTGTAGACATTGCAGGACGTTTAAAGAGCAGCGCTGGAGCACAGCACCTTTTCCGGCCACCACTGCCATCATCTTCTTCCCCATTGTTGTTGTCCTCTTCTCCTTTTAGTACTGCTTCTTGCAAGCTGCCTTGGAGGCCTGTTCTCCGGCAGAAAGGCAGGATATAAATCGTTTAAATAAGTTATTTCCGAAAAAGAGGCGTCATGCTGATGGGAACTCTCTCTCTCTCTCTCCCAGATTGCCTGCCCCATCTTTGCAGGGCTGCTGCACTACTTCTTCCTGGCAGCGTTCTCCTGGATGTGCCTGGAGGCCATTCACCTTTACCTCATGCTGGTCGAGGTCTTTGAGAGTGAATACTCCCGCAAGAAATACTACTACGTGGGCGGCTATTGCTTCCCTGCCCTGGTTGTGGGTATTGCTGCTGCCATTGACTATCGCAGCTATGGCACCGACAAAGCGTGAGTACAGAGAGCAGCTGGTGGAGGAGGGTGGGTGGGTGGGGGTGATCAAACAAACAAACAAAACTAGGCCATGAAAGGCAGAGTGTCAGGGGTGCAGAGGAGGGCTATATAGGACATATCACAGGCACCCCACTAACCAGGGAGGAGAGCAACAGAAATGAGCCAGTGAGATTAGAGGTAGGTATGTTGCATCGAAAGATACAAAATGAGGCAGGTCTAGGGGTGCTATGAGGGAAGTCCTGGCAAAGTGGCAGGGCAGAAGAATCCATAAGGAATGAATGCAGGTTTGAAAGGGGATTTATAGGAGTGCCATCTGACGCCAACAAGCCTTGTGGTGTCTGCTGCCCTTTCTGCCTCTTGTCGGACACCTTCCTGCTCTCTCTTGATAGATGCTGGCTTCGAGTTGATAACTACTTCATCTGGAGCTTCATTGGACCCGTCTCTTTTGTCATTGTGGTGAGTCAGGCACTGGGGATTGTTTGGGAAGAGATGCACCGGGATTTCCCTCCGCGGCCTCCAAATCAGAGACAAAGGCAACGTCCTTGCTCTGATCCTTCTCCAACCCATCAGACCTTCCTTTTCTTCCGGGGGCTCAGAAGAGGGCCAGGCAGGTTGCTCATTCCTCCCCTCAGAATCCTTGCCAAGCGTAGCATGGATCTGTGGAAAGATCCTATCAGGGGGGAAAGGGAGCTGCTCTGGGGCAAAGGACCCTCTGCTCACGCTCAGCTGTGCACATCCCCCAGATCAACCTGGTGTTCCTCATGATCACTCTGCACAAGATGATCCGCAACACATCTGTCCTCAAGCCTGACTCCAGCCGACTGGACAACATCAAGTGAGTTTATGCTTTGATTCCTTTTGATCCTCTGATTTAGATCCAGACTTCTCCCTACCTTAATAGCCCTCAAAAACACTCCCAAGGCCCTCTGATCCCTCTTCTACATTTGCTTCTTCTGAAGCACTTTATTGGGACAAAGCCAGTGCACTCCAAAGGATGTAGCCAACTCTGTGCTTAAAGGGGCAGGCTCTTTCCCCAGCCCATGGGAGAGAGGGCCCCCATCTTCCAGTCCCAGCAGTGCCTCATGTCTGGCCCACAGCCTTGGTTCCAAAGAGTTGAAATTCTGAGGGCTGGAATGGTCCCTTCCAGCATGCTGGGATGCGCTGGGTACCATGATGAAGCATTTGTCTGCTCACTTCGCCAGGAGGTTTGAGCTACTAGTCTACTTTCATTCCCTCATACAAGAGAACATGTCCTTATCCCCATTACAGGAATTCCTGCCCTCGCCGATTAATAGAGTTAGGGTGCTTCTTTCAATTGGTTTACTACAAAGACACTGTCTGAATCATGTAGGAGTTGAGGTGAGAGTTGTGCCCCTTTGAGGGAACTTGGGAAGACTTATGCTGCAATTAGTCTGCAAATGCCAGACTGTCAAACGTCATGTGCCACTCACAAGTTCACATCTTCTTATATTCATAGAGAATAATCCAGAGGTGGGGGGTGGGGGGGGACACACCTTAGTTAATGTTGAGTTAAGGTAAAAATACTCTTGGCTTAAAGTCTACAGAGCTGAGAAATGCAGAGTTCAACTCATCCTAATAGCCATATAAGCAATCTTAACTTCGCCCTACCAAGCCGGAACAGTTCTTAAAAGTAGCTGGAGCAGGTGCTGGGGAGTATGGGCTGGAGATGCTGTTCAATCTTACATGGATCCAGAGAAACCTCATAAACAGAGAACTGGGAAGTTCTAACTGACCCAGGGAAGTTTAGCAGAGGTATGAGGCTCATGGAATCAGTGCTGGGGGCAAAGCGGGTAGGCTCTATTTCCCCTGTGCTGTGATCCGGAAACCAAGGCGTACACACAAACACAGCTGTTCTTTGTAAAATAAGGAGACTTTGGGAGTTCCAGTTGCAAAAATCCATGTCCCAGGTGGCATGACGCTAATTTGCAGATGACCTTTTACAAAACGTATCTCGCTCTTGTTCTTTATAGCCCAACCCTGTCAACTTGGAATGAGCTTCATTGATTTGAATGGGATTTACTCCAAATTAACTATGTTTAGGATTGCAGCCTTAATTGACAGAGGAGCTTTTGCTAACACTGTTGCCAACATTATAACGATGGTTTTATCTAGTTGCTCAGCCCTCACATGCTTGCTTATCCTGATTTTCTTAATTAATTTACCGGAATGTTCCAATAAATTCCTTCTTTATTGGTGTGGTTTTGCAGCCCCGCTTCCTGCCTTGATGCTTTTGTTTATTTTATATGCCAATTGAGCTGTTCAGCAAATCCCCAGGTCAGAAATAGACACATCAACATGTTACTTGGGGTTTTGATTTTTTCATTCCAATGATAAATAAGCAGTTGAACATTTCTAATACTTATTACCTTCCACTCAAAGGGACTCTGTTGGGAGATCTGACTTTAACTATCCCATGGCAGTAGAAGGATACTTGTAGCTCAGTCTTAACTATGTTTGCTCAGAAGAAAGTCCTGCATGAGTCTCATGGGAACCTCTTGGAGAATGCCTCTGTTTTCATTGCTGATGAGTGATACATGTATGGTCATGCCATTTCATTCCATGAGCTTCGTTTCATTTTAAAAAACCAAAACCAAATCTGCCCACTTCCTTTGAGACAAGTAACTTCTTTTTGCTCTATCTGACTAGCTTGTTTTCAAAGTATCTGAGATTTACCAGATTAAGAGAGGAATATAATGGCTTTAAAGGAAAGACCCCACTCAGTGACAGCTTGCTTTACCACTCAAGGATGGAAATGTTTATGAAGCCCTTATTTATTTATTTATTAAAACATTTGTATCCTGCCCTATATCACTAGGATCTCAGGGCGATGTACAGTTACAAAAAAAGTGCTAAATGCTTAGAAGGCTCCCCCACAACACCCTCACTCCAAATGCATCAATAACCTGCTTTTTGTGAGCCTTTGTCACCTTCCTTCCCTCCCCACCCCACCCCCTTTATCTTATGTTTTTCTGTTTCATTCCTTGGAGGTTGTCAGCTTCTCCTTTGCACCATGGTCATGCATATCGTCCCCGTTTACTTTTGCTTTTTAAAGGCGTGGAGATGTTACGCGAAGAAAGGAGCCCTCTTCAGAAGAACTGCTGACACATTGGATCAACACATGCAGAGAAAGGGGCCAGTCTAATTTGGCCTGCCCTGATGTTGCACACAACAGCTGCACCCATGAAGGCTTCTCAGCTGCAGACATTTGTGCTATAGGCACAGACGCTGGGGGCGGGTCAAGCCAACATGTGTGATGTCGGGAGCAGAGCTAGTCAGCATGGCCCCACGCATGCATTGATCCAACACACAAGCAGTTCTTTCGAAGACGGCTATGACTGAGGCTAATACCACTATAATTCTTAGAATAAAAACCAGAGAGCGCTTCCGGACGTCGGTTGCTTGGTACTAAAAGGTATAATTCTTTGAATTAAAGACAACCTATCATATATTCTTGTGTTATACTGCTGGCACACCAGTGTGCGTGTGTGTGTTCTGTAGCCAAAATGTTGGCTTTTAATACTTCTCATCAATGGACCATGGGAGAACCTCCCTTCCCTCTCCAGATGCTGTCTGTCATGCCAATCTTTCTTTCTCCACCCTCTTACGTCTTCTTACCCTTCTTTCTCTGGCTCATCCTTTTGTGGCGGCCCCTCTCATGTGGGAGAAAAATTGCAGGGCTCACGCATTCTTTCTTGGAAGGCAAGGCAGAGGATGGAGGGTAGCTGCCTCCGCCATCAATTAGGCTTAGGGTCTGGAGTTGGCACCATCAGGCGCTGCTGACAGCCTCAGATCTTGGTACCAAGCCTGCCACTGACCCAAAATGCCAAGTAAAGCCTCCTGGCTCAGTGGTCCTCTCAGTGCACCTTTGCACAGCACTTAAGTCTAGCTGGCACTTGCCATTTTAATTCTCCCACAATGCCTCTGGTGGCTGAACAAAGGGTTGCTTTCCTGCATTGGGCCCCCAGAGGCATTGTGGGGGAATTAAAGTGGTGGGCAAGCAAGAGCAATAGCTCTTGTCATCTAGATTGGCTTTTCCTTACTGCTGTTGCACATGCAAGGGAGGGGAGGGGAGGGGGGCACCATGCTGAGGGAGGGGGGGGTCCTCAGGGCTCTGACAGAAGCTGCCAGCAACATATGAACCAAGGCTTGTTCTCACCCGTTCAACACCTTTCCACTCTCCCCCATATCCCTCTTTCTCCCCTTCTTCTTGATGCATGGGCTAGTGATGGCAAGGCTCTACTGCTACAAGCACAATACTCTATAGGAAGTATTGGTGCTGCTGTTACATTTTTTTACTTGTGGATTTTATAGATATTGTTGCTGTCCTAGGCTGCTGTCCTCTACATAGATCACTTAAATCCCACTGATATCAATGGGATTTAAGCCAGGGGTAGACAGAAGGTTGATTGGAATCTACTGGTGGCTTGCAGTAGATCTGCAAAGATATCTGACTCCCAGTTGTTTAACAAGAGTACTAGCCATATTACTCTCTCTGCCCTAACTTATCCTACTGTAATCAAGAAGTGTGGCGTAACCAGGAGTGGATTTATGTGTGGACAGATTTATTTATTTATTGCATTTGTATACCGCCCCAATAGCCGAAGCCTTCTGGGCTGTTCACATATGATAAAAACACTTAAAATCAATATACAAAAATTAAAAACCACAAAAACATACAATATACACATACATTTTAAACCACTATAACAACTTTAAAAATCTCTGAGCCAAAAAACAGACCCAGGCTCATTTCATATTGCTAAATGCCTGGGAGAAAAGTCTTGACCTGGTGCCAAAAAGATAAAAGTGTCGGCGCCAGGTGGGCCTCGTCAGGGAGATTGTTCCACAGTTGGGGGGCTACCACAGAGAAGGCCCTGTCTCTTGTTGCCATCCTCCAAGCTTCCCTCGGAGTAGGCACCCGGAGGAGGACCTTAGATGTTGAATGTAGTGTTTGGGTAGGTTCATGTCGGGAAAGGCGCTCCGTCAGGTATTGTGGTCCCAAGCCGTGTAAGGCTTTATCAATTAAAACCATCACCTTGAGTTGGGCTCGGAATCATACAGGCAGCCAATGCGAGCGGGCCAGAGTGGGTCTTATATGCTCGAACCTTATGATTTCCTTTCAGTTCTGGTACTCAAATAAACAAATTCTGGCCTCAGAATTTATTTTGCCTTTCCCCTCAACCTTCTGTTGGTGAATCTTGGAGTTCTTAAAAAATCGAAAACGAAAAACCCATAAAGTAGATCCCACAATGTTGAAGTCTGACCACCCATGGTTCAAGCAACTGCACAAGATCACAGGGTTAACAGAGTTTGTTTTGAATTTTATTCATACACCGTTGCTTTGTTTTTACTCCTTTGTAAGTTGCTTTGAATGCCAAGTAAAAAACAAATCATGAATAAATTCATAAATAAAAGTAGCAATGAGTGGTTGGGAGGGGTGACAGGCATAGAAAGCTTCATAGTAAGAGGAGCACCTTCTCAGTTTGCTTCCTCTCATTGGTGGTACGTGTGGACACAGTGAAGCAAAGTAGTGCAGCATGACAATATGGACTTGAATAGTGGGTGTAGCACCAGTCCAGGCTACTTAAAAACTGCCATGAAAAAGAAGAGGAAGAGGAAGAGGAGGAGGAGGAGGAGGAGGAAAATGCAAACACCATAAAATACATATAATTGATTAAAACATATAAAACTAATACATTATTAAAAGCAGCCCCAGCTCTGTTCCTTCTGCTGTGTGGTGCAGATGAGCTCCTGTGCCATGGAATTTGCAGCAGAAGCCATGGTTCATCCTGCCCATAGATCCGTCTCCGTGGTGATGGAGGGCAGGGCCGATGTCAAGGGTGGGTACGGTTGGGCACCTGCCAAGGGCCCATTGAAAAGAGCGCCCTGGACTTGCGTTTTGCCTTCAGCATTGCAACCTGCCTGCCTCTCCCTGTGGCTGAGGCAATGGTGGTAGCGAGAAGGAGGAGCAGGAGATGCCCCTCTGCCCACTTGCTCACTGGCTCTCTGTTTCTCAAGCAAGCAAGTGGGAGCAATGATGAGGAAGAGGAGCAATAGCAGCTCATGGTGATGGTGGTGAGGGAAGGAGCTCATTGAGGGGGTCTTCTTCAAGGCCTCACCAAAACCCGGAACATGTTGAGGGCATCCTTTCATAAACCACTCCCTTGCTTCCATAGACGGTACAAGGATTTCTAACAGCCCAAGAGCAAGGAGACGTGAAATTAGTTTTAATCAGGGGAGGAACCCATATTACCTAAGTTCACCTTGAACCCACAAGTGTCTCCCTCTACAGGTCTTGGGCACTCGGGGCCATCACTCTTCTTTTTCTGCTGGGCCTCACCTGGGCCTTTGGCCTCCTCTTCATCAACAAGGAGTCTGTTGTCATGGCCTATCTCTTCACCACCTTCAATGCTATCCAGGGCATGTTCATCTTTGTGTTTCATTGTGCACTGCAGAAAAAGGTGGGTAGCCGTGGGTCAGAACTGAAGGACATCACAAGGGGCTTTGGAGAACTGCAGGAGCTAGCATTGCAAGGTGGAGGCTGAGGGACTTTACTGAAGTCAGGAGGGCTCTCTGGGCAGGGCTGCACGTCTTGATTGTGTGTCTGGAATTAGAGGGGCCTTTGAGCATAAGAGGACCACTGGCTTCAAAGGACTGGGGTCCAAATGGAAGACTATGGCACTGGACCTAGCTGATTAATGAAAATTAGGGCGCGGTCCTATGGACTGTGCCCTCACTACTTGGAAACCCCCCAACTCGGAGGCTTCCAAGATTCCTGTGCCCTGCCAGGCTGAAGCCAGAAGGGCGGGAGGAGCGATGAAGGCAATCTTTACCTCCCCGTCCGCCAGTATTTGATTTTTTCTTTAGACAGGCTTTTCTCCTGTCTGGCGAGGGCGCTTCAGGGGTGACGGGAAGGAGGCTGGAGCAGGCTCAGGATAAATCATATCCTGGCCTTTCCAAATACCTCCCCTCCCCCCTTTCCTGCCCCCCTGAAGCCTACTTTCCAGCCTCAGAGAGGCAGCCAGTGTGAGGGGTCGGATCTCCAATTCTTCCTTCTGAGGTTGAAGCACTGTCTCCTACCTCGGAGTGGGTCATCCGAGCCATCCTATGGTCCCTGGACGTTCACCCAGGAACCATAGGATTGCCCTCTTAGTCAAATAAACATATAGGTTTTCACTAATGAATTGGTGTAGTTAATGAATTGGCGTATTAATAGAATAAATATACATATGAATGAGAACAATAGTTCTGAAGCAAGAGTCATATGTTCTGAAGCAAGATGTGTGCCATGAAAGGCATTCCGTGTGTGAGAGAAAAAAGAAGGGATGTCTCTTTAAAAGCACACCATTTGCTGTTTTTAGAAGTACTCTGCCTGATTAATCTGGACATCTTTTTAGTGCAGTACGTTTTTTAATCAATCTACCCAATTAATTGATTAAACATCTCACAGCCATAGTATTGCATGAGGGTAAAGACTGTGACAAAAAGGCTGACAGGAGGAATAACAAGGAATGCAGAAAGGACACGAAGGGTCCTTGTGTAGCTGGGCTGGTGCATTTCTTCTTTTTCTTTTGATTCTCCTCCCTCCACCTCCACCAGGTTCACCGGGAATTCAGCAAATGCCTGCGGCACGCATCCTGCTGCCTACGGAGTCCACCAGGGGCCACACTGGGCTCTCTCAAGACCTCAGCCATCCGCAGCAACAACCGTTACTACACTGGGACGCAGGTACAGTTTGGAAGGACGTGTAGGTGTGAGGCGGGGTTGGGGGGCTCAGTTATTGGATTGAGGTTCTTGGAGACAAAGGTTTCTAGAGGCCTGGGTTTCTGGAGGTGCAGGGTAAATGGGCGAGGCTGGGAGATGTCCTTCGACCTTGGAGTCCAGCTCCCCTCTGAATCCAGAGCGGGGCTTTCTTTTCAGAGCCGAATCCGGAGAATGTGGAATGATACTGTAAGGAAACAAACTGAGTCCAGCTTCATGGCAGGTGATCTCAACAGCACTCCCACCCTCAATAGAGGTAAGCAACCCACTGTTTCCCCATCGTTTCTAGCATTCCCGTCCTGAACCAGAGTTGAACATGCACCCAACTGAGATGAGAAACCAGCCCCGCTGAGCCCACCAAGAACCCAGACAAGTATTCCCCCCCCCACATCCCCCCCTTGACTGAGCAGTCACAAACACACACATGCACATGCCAGCCTCTTTAGCTGGTGAAAGAGATCCCTACTCAGCACTTCCCACTCTGTATCGATGATCTCCAGTCTAGTTCTGCCCACGTTTTTGCAAGACGTCTTCTCATTCGCTTCCTCCCCAGAACCAGCCCTGCCCTTTACCCGCTTAGATATGGAGGGCCCAGTTCTGTTCTACCTGTGCAGTGCTGACACTCTTGCCTATACTGCTTCCTGCAGGTACAATGGGGAATCACCTGCTGACCAACCCCGTGCTGCAGACACGGGGCGGGACGAGTCCCTACAACACACTCATTGCTGAGTCCGTGGGCTTCAACCCTGCCTCACCTCCTGTCTTCAACTCTCCAGGTAAGACACCACCACCATCCAGGAGGACAGACCTTCTCTTTCTCTCTGGGTTGATGCCCAAGACTGGATAAGGACACACATACACTGTTCCACAATTTCTTTATTGAGAGTCAGTGGGTGGGTGGGATGGCTAGAAAGCTAAAGGAATGCCATTTTCCCCAGTGCCCCAAGCTTTGGGGCACTGAGGAAAATGGGTCAGGAGAGCTGGCTGTGAATGAGCTCCTGATTTATTCCTCCAGTAGATAGGAAGCTGCCTTATACTGAGTCAGAACATTGTTCCATTAAGTCCAGGATAGCCGACGGTGATTGGTATTGTTTACATGGACTTTGGCAGCAGCTCCCCAGGACCCAGGCAGGCCTTTCCCATTCCTACCTGGAGATGCCAGGAGCTGAACCCAGGACTTCCTGCATGCAATGCATGTGCTTTACCACTGGGCTGTGGCCATTGGGAGGACCTGGGCAATGTCTCTCACCTTGCATTCTTGCCCCCTCACCTCCTGGGGCCACCTGGGTAACTCTCTTTCTCTTTTCTCTCTTCCTCTCTTAAATGGTGTGCTGCCTGCAGGGAGCTTCCGAGAGTCCAGTACGTCCCTCCTTTCCAGTTCCATTTCGCAGTAATGTTTCTTTCATTGCTAGTTTAACTGGCAGGCTGGGGGTGGGCACAGCACAGATGTGAGCAAGTAGTGGGCATGCGTTCAGTTGCACCTGCCAGCAGCAGGAAGCACTGCAGGGAGGACAGGAGCGCTGGTTTTGTGGGAGGGGGTGAACTCCCGAGTTACTGCAGGTCCCGTTTCTCAAGGGGTGGTGAGGCAGCATGGTTCGTGCAGTTCTGGCTGTGGGCACTAGATGGCACTAAAAGCACCCGCAGAGCTCGAAAAGACCCATCTCTGCATGTTGGGTTAAAACAGTGGGCCCTGTAGCCTACTGTATGCCCCCCCTGCCCTAAAGGACTAACCATCCCATATCTGACAAATATGCCCCATATGTCTCCCTTATTGGGCAGAGGCAGTTGGCTATGTAACCTTTCAGCAGGCTTCTTCCATTGGTGAAACAAATTACCTGCCTGCTCCATAATGCATGTGGCTGTGCGTGGCTAAAGTAGGCATATCCACGTGGCTGTACCCGTCTCCCATCACCCTAAAGTTTATGTCTTTGTAACCCTTTTCTGCACACACACTCTCTCACACACACCTGTATCTCGGTACCTCCTAACAAATTAGTTAACACATGTACATCCTTCTCACACTACCCAAAGATGCAGCAGTTCTCACATCTGCCTACCTAACTCACATGCAGCCGAACCCTGTGCTCATTTGCACTCAAGTCTGCAAAAAGAGAAGTGAACTGCAAACAGGTTCTGGGTGGATATTTTTAAAAATTATTTATTTTCAACATTTCTATACCATCCAGTAGCGGAAGCAGTTCGTGATAATCCAAACCATAGTATTCAACATGATAAAATACAATATAAAAATGTTAAAGTTTAAAACCATCGTATCAAATAGAAATAAAAAACAAAATAAAACCTATCAACAATGCAAAGATTTAAAATACAGTAATAGATTTAAAGCAGAAAAGGAAAGACTAAAATGCCTGAGAAAATAAGGTGTTCTTCACTTGGCACCAGACAGAGCACAACAGCTTGGTGCCAGGTTACCTGAAGGATCGTCTCCTCCCATATACACCTGCCTTAGGGTGTATATGGATCATCCTTAGGGTCCTTCTTTGGGATCCCCTGGCAAAGGAAATGAGGTGGTGGGGCTACCAAGAAGAGGGCCTTTTCTATTGTGGCACACCAGTTGTGGGATGAGTTTCACCACGTGAAGACTACCTTATTTCCCCAGGCATTTCAGTCTTTCAGTTTATGTGACTATTAATACAAGCACTTTGAATCAGTACTGGCAGCCGGTGTGGATGGAAAAGAACTGTCATAATATGATCACATTGGCTAATCTCTGTTAATCTCACTGCCCTGTTTTGGACCAGCTAAAGTTTCCGGACCGTTTTCAAAGGCGGCCCAACGAGACGTTATCAGAACATGGAAAACTGTAGCTAGACAAGGGCGTAGTTGGTATATCAGCCTAAGCTGATAAAAGTTGTGCCGTACCACCAAGTCCATCTGTGCCTCAAGTGACAGTTCTGGATCCAAGAGCACCCCCAAACTACAAATTTGATCCTTTAGGGGGAGTATAACCTCCACCAGAACAGGTTGAACATCACTTAGCTGGGCAGACAAACCACCCACCAACAGTACCTCCATCTTGTCTGGATTGAGTCTCAGTTTGTTGGCCCTCATCCAGTCGATTACCATGCCCAGGCACTGGCTCAGAACTGCCCTTGCTTAGCATGGTCAATAGTATCGAACTAAACTGAGAGGTCCAAGGGAATCCACAGGGCCACACTCCCCCTGTCTCTCTTCTGGCAAAGGGTCGACCAGAAATGTAATAGAAATCACCCAAAGTAGACCAACAAATGCCTTCATCTTCTTCAAGGTTCTATCTGTTCTTCTTGTTTTAGAACTCTGAGACCCAATTCACGCATTAAAAAATTATGACATGTACCAAAGTCGTCCTCCTATGCTAGCTTTAAAATCCCATAGAAGGGAATGGAGCTGGCTAACCTTGGACTGAAGAGGAGAAAGAAGGGCAGCTATGACTTTGAGCATTGAGGAAAACATCTGAGCCATGCCTATTCTGGGAGTAAGTACTCTTCCCGACTAGGCAAAACCAACTGCTCCCCAAATAACTTGGGTGTTTTCTTAAAAGCTCAGTGCAATGCTGCTGGGAAGGACAAGGATGCAGGCAGGTTACTTGTATGCAGCAATGGCTTCTCCTTCAAGTAGTGTCATGAGGTAACTTTAGACTCGGGACTTAACAGCCTTACGGAGAAGGAGGCTCTTTGGATGGCCCTTGTGTGTTACTTCACGTCCTTCTAAATGTGGTAAGCCAGCCGTGCTGCATTTGGGGGGGGGGGGCATTCTGCTGAGTGGGAGCCTGGACGTTTTCCCTGACACCATCACAGCCATCTTCTGCTCCTTGGTGAAGAGCAAGGCAGTGAAGTGGGGCTATCCAGTCCCTTGGCGTCTCCTCTCCATCCCTTTTGTTTGAACTGGAGTGGGCCCTGTTGGAGAATTCTCTTCCTCTCATCCACAGGATTCCAAAAAAGAAATGAAAGCAGCTCCTGACGCACATGGTAATTGTCATGTATGGATCAAGTCTTACCTGAGAGCATCTTGCGGAAATAGTATAGAAACTTCTGAAAGGCCCTATTTGTTCAATTTGGTTTCATAAATTATCCTTCTGACACCTGCTTCAGATTCACCTCTCTCCTTGCTTTTTCAGCCATTTTTGGTGCTTCCCTCCTTTCTCATGTACACAAGACAGGTCTCTCTCTGGGTTACAATCCCTATATGGTTTCCATACACACACACACACTTATTAGTTCAGTTCATTTGCTCACACACAAACACATGTATAAGTTCTTGTGCATATACACATTTTGTCTTACATGCTGCTCAGGCATGTTTTGGTCTTGCCTACACTCCACTTGGACAGACCAGCTGGCCCTGTGTGTCTCAGTTCCCAAGTGATGGTTTCCACTCCCTGATCTCCACAGTTGCTCATAGCCCCCCTCCCTTCTTCCCCCACTAACCCCCGTATCTGTGTTTCCCACCCACCCCTTACAGAGCACCCCTTGAACAACAGCCGAGACGCCTGTGGCATGGACACCCTCCCGCTCAATGGCAACTTCAATAACAGCTACTCCCTCCGCAGTGCTGACTTCGCAGCTGACGGCACCAAGATGGCTGACTGCCGACGCAACCTGAGTGACGCTGCGGCCTTTGAAAAAATGATCATCTCTGAGTTGGTGCATAACAACTTGAGGGGGGGAGGCAGCGGTGTGGTCAAGGGAGGTGGGGGTTCCACGGAGACCTCCAACCCCCCTGGGCCACCTCCCCCTCCCAACGTAGTAGCAGGGGGAGGGGGGTACCAACAATGAGGATGATGCCATTGTGCCTGACGCCCCTTCCTTGACCCATGAGGAGAACATGGAAATTGAACTCATGTATAAGGCCTTAGAGGAGCCGCTCTTGCTTCAGAGGGCACAGTCCATCCTCTACCAGAGCGACCTGGAGGAGTCGGAGAGCTGCACAGCTGACCTGACAGAGGGGGGTGACGGCCAAGCCCCTTCGCCCAACAGGGACTCTTTATACACCAGTATGACCAACCTGAGGGACTCCCCATACCCGGACAGCAGCCCCGAGGCAGATGGGGAAGTGCTTCCTCACGCCCAAGCCATCAATGAAATCTACTATACCAACCGGCCAGCCTTGGTGCCACGCAACCAGCTCCAGGCCTACTACCAAGTCCGGAGACCCAGCAATGATGGCTATTTGGTCCCAGGAAGCTTAGAAAACCCTGCAGTGGAGGGAGATGGCCAAATGCAGCTGGTGACCAGCCTCTGAGGGGCTGAAAAGGGACTGAGGGACCATGCCCCCCAACCCCAATGCGGCATCCTTGCCGTGACCTGAACATTTTCATTTTTTCCTGGAGGAAAGGGTGGGGAAGAAGAGAATGGAGCAGGGCTGGGGAATGAATGGAGGACAGAAGGTGGAAGAAAGAGCTGAGGCAGAGGGCTTCTCCGAGGGGGTGGGCAGCCATTTTGCCCAGCTTTCCTTCCATCCAATTAGTTTTCCAATCAGAAAGCGGCATCTTGCCAGTTTGGTTATGTCGGTTTCTTTTCCAGGCAAATGCAGTGGAGGAAAGAGAGCAGTATCTAGGCAAAAGGACCAGACATTTTGACAATACCTCCTAAAGAATGGGGGGAGGAACAATAGATTGAAAAACTTTAAAAGCTGAAATAATTTTTTTATGCGACTAAAAATCAAAGCCATGAGGGTGCCACACGCAGAGAATGGGGCACCTGGGGGAAATGCCCTCTGCCCCCTGGGTCAGCTCTCCGCCCTCCCCTTCCCGTGACTTTATTGGCCTGTTTTCCAGAAGAGATCGAGGGACAAACGGGGCCTTCATGGCACTTGGGCCTCGTTGGGGTTTAGATGCAACTGTTGCCAAAAAATATTCAGAGAGAGAGAGAGAGAGAAAGGTGTGATGTGTGGGGGGAGAGGAAGGAGTTGCTCTGATGATGCTAAGCCCAGAACCTGCCTTCCAGTATTTGTTGGTTGTCACAGTTTATCAACAGGGTTTGCATTTAAGTTCCTTATTTCTTTCAGATGGGCAGGACAGCAGGAACATTTCCTTTGTTTCTTTTTTTAAAAGCCCACATAGGAATGTTTGAAATGCACCATTGTTTCTGGGGAAGAAGGAGGAAGTAGCACCAAGGTGGCTATCTTTAGGTTTTATTTTATTTTTGTGGCTGCATTTGGTGGCCGTTCCCCTCATGTTTGCTTTGGTGTGGCCACCAGGCTTAAAATAAAATCGCACAAAATAGAGATGAGGAGGGATGGAGTTGGGGGCACTTCGTCCCGTGTCATCTGTTTAACTTGGTTCCATCTGTCCTCCACACGGCCTGCTGAGTTCCTTCTCCAGCATTTCACAGTGATGCAAGAATACTCTAATCTTCCTTCTGTTTCATTCCTGCCTACGAAGAAGCAAAAGTCAGGAGTATCTGCAATGCAAATATGGCTGCCGTCCGAACACATTTGGGACCACATGGGGAGAAGTAGGAGTGTTGAACTCTTTTCCCCCCAAAAAATGGATGGATTGTCCTTCAGAAAAATGACAAAAAACAAAACACAAACAGCAACAAAAAAACACTAACCCAGACTGCACTTTTTTCCCCAAAGGAAAAAGAAATAGCAAATCTCCCTCTTCAAGCACAACTCCGACTTTTCTCACCAACTCTCATCCTGAGAGAGTTGGAGGGAACAACCAGTCTCACCTAGAGGCATCATATCTCTGGGGCGGGCGGTGGGCGGGGTCAAAATGGGTTGGGAAAGGGGGACGTGATACCAATTGAAATGCTGTAAATATGAAATCCTAAAAACAACAACAAAAAGGAGAATTGATTTACTCACTTGAAAATGGAAAAACAAAACAAAACCAAGGAACTTTTCTATCTGGGTTTTAAATATATCTATATCTATAGAATATATATAGATATATGGCACTCAGCTCTGCTCTGGCCCCATGTGTGGTGTGGGAGCATGTAAGGGAAAAGAAAATCCCTACTTTGATGAAGACGACGGGGAAACCCACCAAGAGCAGTTTTTTACAATCAAAAAAGGAAAAAAAAACATTTTGGCACAATTTTTATGTAATATATAACATATACTGCGTCATTTCTGTGACCTTGAAGCATTTCCCCTTTCCTGCCGGATGAGGTACCTTTTTCATACATCTCTACATGAAGTGGTTATTTTCTCATTAACTGCCAATTTGGAATTGTGGGTGGGGAAGGGAAAAAAAATATATCAAAAAAAACCATTTTTACTGCAAGACCCAAAGATGCTGTAATTCTGTAACGCTGTAGGTTCCAGGATAATCCTTTGCTTATAGGAATTTTCGGGGGGACAGAGTGTTGTTTCATTTCATTTTTTAAAAAGCAACCCCATCATTTGTATTTATTTGAAACCTTCAGGTTAGAAGTTTCCTGGTTACCTAGTATCGGAAAGGGAAGTGGTATGTGGTTTTGCTACTTGGAGCCTCGAGTGTTTATTTTCTTGTTTTTATTTTGTTTTCTCTTTTCTTTTTTTCCCTTTTGGTCCCCTCCCAGCTAGATTGTAATGAGCAGAAAGTGAGGGGGGTTGGCATTTTTAGAGGAGCCCCTCCCTTGGAGTGGGCAGTGGCTTTCCTTCTCTGCACCATACTGGGATGGGAACCAAGAGCCATCAGCAAATTCCTTGTCTTTGCATGTCTTACCCCAGTGCCACTGCTATGAACCTAGGACCCAATAATTACTTGCCCTCTCTAGTAGCAGCAGAATCCACTAATACCGTCTTTTCCATCAGGGGATAAGCCCTAATCCTGACACCCGTGAGATAATTATTTGGGGGGTTAGCTGCTCAGTGTTCCCTCTGTTGTCATTGGACTAGGCCTCCTCACATGGTATTTCCCCTTTAGCTCCTGCATATTTACAGCACCTAAGAATGCCCCTTAACCAATTTTGGTAATGAGAGATTTGTCATGTTGCCCATATCGATCTCTTCTTTTCTGTCAAGAGCCCAGACAGATTAGGCACAGACCGCAACAACGGGATGATAGACCAGCGTGCACATTCTATGGCTGTAGAGTAAGATAGCCTAATACAGCTTTGGAGCACAGAGCTTGAGCTGACATCTTTTAGAATCCAGGGAGACTCAGAATTACTCAAGACTTTTCCATGAAGAATATATTTTTTCTATCCAGCCCACAGTGTAATCCACACTTCTGCAGTAAGAGACTTCCAAAAGTCTTCAGAATTAATTTGTTTTATATCCGGGTCTTTCTTTCAAAGGGTATGGGGGATTGGGTTGTGGGGTTTTCACCCTCCTCTGTTGGTGTTTCATAGGCTTTGGTTATATTACTCATTGTGTGAAAGCTGGAGGGATAACTTGGGATTCCTGACGAACATCTGTTTGCCCAAAATCCTTCCTGACACTCTTGATCTTTGTCCAGAACTAACCTGTTCACTTTGTATGGTGGGCACAAGATCCCACCACCATTTCTCTGCCCCATCACCAAACTGTGGTTCTGATCCCTCCCAATACCAAATAGCCTTATTCACCCCACTTGCATTTGCTGCATTGGCCCAAGGAAGGCCCTGTGTTCAGGAACCTCCTTGGCATTATTACCAAGAGGTACCTCCATTTGGAAACCTCATATTTTTAAAAAAAACCAAAGACATATCTGCCCTCATCCACCCTGTAAGAGTGAAGCTATAGAGACCGAGTATCTAGCAGCCCAACTTCAAAGCTTTGCATTCCAGTTTAATGTTAGCTGTGAGTAGGCCACACTACAGTGGAGATTTGGACACTACTTTGAAGGGAGGCATCAACAACTTGTAATATCAGTGTTACTCTGTGATCTGTCCTGGCATGAGAGGAATGGTTCTTCTGAAGTAGCTGTTAGTAAGGGGCTTTTAGCATCTTGCTTTTGGAATCAACCCAGGTGTTCCCAGCTTGGGGATGGGGCAGGTGTTAGCCTGCATCGATATGAATTAAAGGAGAATTCTTGCTAGTTGCATCCTTTGGGTTTTATCATTGCCCAGTTCCTTTTACTATCACTTATCTCAGTGCCAAGTATTACCATTTGAACCTGAGAGAGCAGCTTAGGCACACAGATTGTAAGTTAAGGATGACAGGAGAGGCTGATAAGAGTCCTGCATCTGCTATCGCCACTGAGGGCAGGGGCATGCCCACCTGCTAGGAGATATGGGATAAAGGCGAGGGAGAAAGTAGGGAATACATACCCCTCCAGTATCCATGTGAGAAGGACTATCCAGGGCCAGCTCCGGAGCAGGGGTATGGGAGCTGCCATCTAAATTTCTCTCAATACTTCTGATGCAGCAGAGCAATGCTACACTTTGGGGGCATTATGGGCAATTAAAATAGTGGCTGCCAACTCAGCTGCCCAGCTCCAGATTTTATTTTCTTGGAGCAGCCCGAGGATCAGATGGGTTGACACTGGGACTCTCCTAAATACGCTATCTCTTGCCTTTTATCAATTACTTATTCCTTGATTAGCAGAGCCACTTCTGACAATAAAGATCGGATTTGCCCATCCCAGTCCTGAGGAATGAAGCTACCACTTGGATAGGGAAACACCTCACTCTACCCCATTTTAGAAAACTATATATGAAAAAAAAATACCCTGCATGGGTTGTAATTATTTTGAGATGCTACTTACATCCCTTCATTCCACACACCATTCATTATAAACTTCTTTATCCCCTGATCCTAGTCAGGGCTTCGGTTTTTTTTCTTTATAAGGAAGATGCTCCAACTCTGATAATTTTAGCTGCCTGTTTTTGAACCATCTATTTTCTACAGTCTCATTTTTGGAATGAGGGTATCCAGAACTGCATACTGTGTTCTAAATACGGATGCACCATAGGTGTATAGAATGCCATTGTGCTACTTTCTGTTTTATTTTTAATCCCTTTTCTAACATTGAATTTGCTGGGTGGTTTGTTTGTTTGTTTGTTTGTTTGTTTGTTTTGGACTGCCAAAGCAAAGCCAATATTATTGCATTTTTCACTTTGGTCCCCAAGATTGCTTTCCTGTCTCATTTTCTACCCACTAACTTGATTTAAAGTTTCAGTAGCTGAATAGAACTTCCCCCTCATATCCAGCAATGACACTTACAGACCCTTCCAATTCACAGCTGAAGGAAATGTCCATTTTACTTAGAGCAGCCTTCCCCCAACCTGGCACACTTCTAGATGTGTTGGACTACATCTCCAGCCAGCATGGCCAATGGGGATGATCAGAGTTGTAGTCTCAGCCCTTCTGATGGGGCACTAGGTTGGGAAAGTCTAATTCAGAGGGTAGAAGCTTGGGGTTTCCTTGGGTCTGCATAGTACAGATGCTCCTCCTCTTCAATCCAGCACTGGGATATGACCTTGCCAGACCCAGATGTATCATTTCCAGTCATTCTGGGGTGGGGCAGAGGTATGTATCTGCCCTAGGGCCTCCATAGATTGAGGGTCTGCTGCTGTATGTTTGCACAGAGTTCATCTTTATATTCATGTCTTTTATTTTATATCATTGAATTCTCTATTTGGGGCTCACAGGAAGGAATGAAAATGCTTGAAAATGAAATTAGTCGGAGAGTCAGAAAACAAGGAGACATCCCTGATTACCCCCATTCGACATGAACCCTCAGGAGTCAACAGTTGTCACTCCATTTTTATGGCCAGAGAGTGCAAGGGCTTCCCAATGAGAGATCCTCAGATGCTTCCTTCCCACTCCTGACATTGTTTACACTTCTAGCCACCCTTAGTCTAGCCAGCACTCCCTTTGGCTTGCAGGCCATGAAGTGGAAGCCTCTGGACTGCAGCTCTCTTTCTCTTCCCTTTCATCTAAGACTTATGCAAACCCATGAGTTCATCTCACTTTAGGAAAGAGACTTCCTTCAGCTTTGCCAGAGCCATCCACCATCACTGCCTTGGTGCAATGAAAGCAAATGGGAAGGTTAGCCCAAATTGGCCCTTGCCCTGCCCAGCCTTCAGGCCAAACTAGATGGAGAATATGGAGCAACATCTAGGACCAAGATATGACCCGTGGTTCCCATTCTTCTAAAGAGGGTTGGGGAAAGTCAGCATCTGTGCCTCACCAACGACACTGTACTCCCCTCATCTAGGCCATCTCTGTCTTCTCTATCATTGGCTGTCTACAAGCCAACCTGAGGGGCACTTATGCATAAGCTAGTTCAGGACAGCACTACCTCTAGGGCAACTTTAGCACTCAGAATCTGCTGCTCTAAAAGCCATTCCGAGCTTAATCCTCGGAAGCGGTGGCACACATGCCCTGATCCCCTCTTGCGCAGGAGCGAACCGCACTCCTTTCTCTGCCAGGAGCTCTCAGGCTGCCTCCAAATTCCTCACCTCCCGAGAGGAAGGGTGGTTCTTTTGCAAAATCTGTGAAAGGACAGCTATAAAGCCTGAACCATCAACCAGCAGCTTTCAAAAGTGGAGAATCACCCATCCTCCCCAAACCGCACAAGCAAGGTGTGTGCTCCAAGCAATGGGGCCTCCCTGTTTAAGGGGAGTCCATTTTCACATAACTTTGTAAAGGGACTTCTCTGGTTGGCTATGGATGCCATATAGGGGCTCCTACAAGTAGCTCCTTACCTGGTTCAGATCTTAGCAGTGCGCCCTAGATGGTGTCTCTTGTGTCTGTGTGCAGTGGTGCCACTAAAGGAGCTTTTAATAATTGTCTGTAGGACCACCTGGCAAATACCTGGTGGGCCCAGGTGCCAACACCATCTTCCTATTGTTCCAGTGAAGATATGAGAACCATTATGCCAGGCACAACGGAGCCAAGGATGTGCTTGCGCTGGGACAAGAAAGGGATGCAAAAAAAGGAAGGGATGCTTGGTGGCGGAACAGGAAATGGTTGCAAACTCTCCAAACTGAGCCTACAGCTTGCTTGCTTTGAAGCCACACTGCCTCTTTGAAGCTGCCCTGCCCCCTGCCCCACCCTGGTCTCCACTGTCATTCCCAGTTCCATTTCCCTCCAGGTTTACCAGTGAAGCTGTGCCTTTTAAATGGCAGCATGAAGGCCTGTGCCCCGGAGCCCAGGGCCTGCTGGGAAGGTTTGTGATTCATTCTCTCCCTCCTTGGTCCCGCAATGTCCCCTTCTACAGGTTGGTGCTGATCCATTTCTATCTCCACGCCATTGCTTTTGTCCACTTTGCCTTTTTTCCTTTCCATTTCTCGGTCTTTCAGTTCCCTTCCCTTCCTTTCAACATGCCAAACCAATTTTGGGTCGAGTGCATTAAACAGAAAAAAAATATAATAATGAAAATTTTAAAAATATTTAAAAAAAACGGAAACTTGTTGAGTTACAAAAAAAAATTAAAACAATAAAGAAAATATGATTTCTTGGAACTGCAGGTGGTGAAGAATGTTTCTTTGTGATTAATAGGTACAGACGGAAAAAGCTAAAGAGCTTTGAAGAACTGCTGTGAAAGCCTTGGATAATACAATTTTATAGTGGTCTGTTGGACTTTCACCCTCCTTCGGAGGGTTTTGCCATATATGGTAGTTCGACTGTTCTTGGGGTCAGTTTACCATTGCCAACTCCTAAATAACAGCAGCAACAAATACATGGGTCAGAGAGTGGAGTCAGGCAGAGCCCTGATGTTTTGGTAGGTATGAAGACACAGCCCAGAATAAAACCTCTATTCATTAATGTACAGCTTTAAAATAGAAAAAAGAAAAGCAGGGTTGGAGAGCAGCCTTTACTTCACTTTTGCTCTTCTGGCAGCTGCCCAAAAAACCAAATTAAAAATGGCCAGGCTGGCTTTTTGCAACCCGGTTGGTAACCCTAAGTTGGTTCTTTCCTGCTTTGACCAGATGAGTATTGAAGGCTTGAAGAGAACTGGGATGGAGAAGTCAAATCATGTTGAAATGCCGCCGTTACTAGCTATTGTGAAAAGGGGAGTGGGAAGGACAGCCATGATGCCAGTGGGGAAGGTGCTATAGCTCAGCAGTAGAGCACATGAAAAAGCTGCCAGGTCTCTGGCATTTCCAGGTAAGGTTGGTAAAGACTCCTGTCTTTGGAGAGATGCCACCAGGCGGTGTAAAGCAGGGGTGGTCAACACACGAGCCGCATGCAGCCCTCCTGGTGTTCCCCTGCCACCAACAAAATCCCACTGGCCAAACTGCTGCATGAAGAGAAAGCGACTGTATCACTTGCCTACCTGCCAGTTTTGCAGCTGCAAAAGTTGCTGAGATTTTGCTAGAAAACAACCTTGTTTGCAAGCAAAAGTGTGGCTCTGTTCAGAAGAGGTGCGTGCTCCTCACAAGCTTTCTTTCCCTGTGAAATCACTGCAATTTTGACCACCACCCCAGCTTTCATAACTTGCAAGCCACACTGAACGTGTTGTATCTGTATTTGTTTTAACTTGCTACTTGGGTGCCTATGAACAGATTCTGTTCTTATATTTAAACTTGACACATGTGTGCCAAATTTCGCTCCATTATATATTTATTTTGTTACAGTCCTGTTTAGCAGATTTTGGCTAAATATTAGAATAAACTTCTTAACAGTGAGAGCTGTTCAACAGTGGAATAGAATGGCTCAGGAAGTTACTGAAGGTATTTGATGCAGAAGCTAGATAGCCATCTGTCAGGGATGCTGACAGCTTTGCATAATGGGCAGTATGGAAATGTAATAAAATAAAATAAAAAACTGCACCCTGAAGTGTAGAGCCTGTATTGAGTAAGGGGTTGGACTAGATAATCTCCAAGATCCCTTCCAGCTCTATGATTTTATGTTACATCCTATCTCTTACAAAAAAGAAAAGAAAAAAGAAGGGAACTAGTCAGTGATGAGAGGGAACTGCGAAATGCCTTTTGTGAAAGAAGGGCGAGGAAGGCTCCACGACCAAGAGTACTTGAAAGAGACCTGTTTCTATTTACACCAGGCGGGAGCCTCCAGTCGTTTATTAAAAGGGGGCGGAATCAGTCTGCGTCAGATGGAGGGGTACATGAAGGACTGTAAAAAATAAATCCAAATTAGGGACACAGGGAGCTGCTGTATACCAAGTATACAGATCATTCTCAGCATATGGTCTGTATCAGCCTTCTCCAACCTGGTGTCCTCCGGATGTTTTGAGCTTTAACTTCCATCAGCCCCAGTCTATGTGGCCAATGGTATCAGGAATCCTGAAAGTTGTCATCTAAAACATCTGGAGGGCATCAGATTGGCAAAGGTTGGTCTGTGCTAACTGGTGGCAGCTTCCAGAGTTTTCAGACACGAGTCTTTCACAGACCTACCTGGAAATGCCAGAGATTGAACCTAGAACATTCTGAGTGCAAAGCAGGGTCTCTACCAGTGACCTACGGCCTTTCCCTTGGACCAGTTGGGCATCGTTTCCCAGAACCAGGGAGCCATCCATGCATCCACAGGACTCAGCTCAGCTCCAGGTGTTTTGGAGAGGTGGGCGGCTTACTTGTGAACTGCTTGTCCATGATGCTAGCGGTGGCACTGAGCAGAGCGGCAAGCTGCATATCTGGATGCACTGCCCCACCCTCTTCATTATGCCAGCCCTGCCCAGGAACTGCAGACGTTGGGAGCAGGGGCCAGTCAAAATTAGCTGGCGGCACCAGGGAGTTAAGGCACGGAGCCTGGAGCTGCTGTCAGTGCCCCTGTTGCTCCCCACAGGCCTCGCCTCCGGCACGCAGCCTGACAACGGTGCTGATCCATGCCACCTGCCCAAATTCCCCAGTGCTGCCAGCTAAATGACCCTGACCCTGGCCCTGATATATTACATATTTATTTTATTGCAATTATTTATATCTGACCTTTCAGGATATTCAGCGTATGAGTAAGTCAATAGATTAATTAAAGAAACACCATAAACTATATTAATAATAACAATTCATTCTGAGGGGAGGGAGAGACAGCCCTGCTGGAAAAGGGGCCTGAGGTGAACTTGGCCTTCCTTCTTGTCTCCTCTGTGCTCCTTCCCACAGAGCAATTGGCAGCGTTGTGGGGAGAGGACAGTCCAACTGGCTCAGTCCAGCTCCCTCCCATCTCTCTCCCTTTCTCTGGTGGAGCTGGTGAGTTCAGGCACTCATCTTGCAGCCCTGAACAGCCCATAATGTTTTTGTATTCTATGTTGTTCCCCGCCTCGATACAGAAGGAGAGACGGGTAAGAAATTATTTATTAATTTATTATTTGCTACAGTGGTGACCATGACAGGAGGAGTGGAGCTGGCAGCAGCGCCAGTAGGCCCAGAGATGTTGGTCTCAGCATTTGCTTCTGGATGCTGCACTGCTTCTCCACAGTCCCTCCTCATTGTCACGGCTCAGCTTCAGTGTAATGGCCACCAGGCGGTCCATTACCAAGTTCCATCATGGCCTCCACTGATTCAAGTGCAGCTGCAGGGGGAGTGGAATTCAGACTGGAGCATGAGGAGAAGAGTGGGGGGTTTTAGCCCTTCCCTCCCACATGCTGTTTTTTTTCTGATCAGAATCTCCTGCTTAAGAACAAAAAGCAGCTAGGGTGTGGGGAAGGTGCGGGGAGGGAAGGGACACTGGAAAAATATTGCAGGGAAAGGGGGGTTTAAAAATCCTTCCCCAGCTTTTCCCAGTTGGACAGAACAAGATGCAGAGAGATGGAGAGTTAGAGCAAATGAAGATTAGAGATAGGCACCCATGGATTTTCCTTAGAGCTGGGAAAAAAGAGAGGTCTTGTGGATTAGAATTCAAAATTAGGAGTTTATGTCCATAATTTTTTTTAAAAAAAGAATTAGGCTATCCTCTATAACAATGAACTATGATGTAAAAAATGTCAAGTATAATTATACAAACATAATTAATTTCAAATTGAAGTCTCTGTGCACCTTTATAAGCTCAGGTGCAGGCCAAAGTACAATGATATCAAAGTAACATACAGTTTGTAAACAAATGCCCACAGTTAAAAGTAACCAAATCAAAGTTTAGTTATTGCTCAGAAAGGAAATCTCTGGCTGTTAAATTTAACAAAATAACATGCAAACTTCTCTGTATATCTTTAGTTAGGGTAAACGTTTTGGCAGACTTTATTTTTCTTTGCAAACTGTGTTCGAGGGGAACCAACTGGTTTGGGGCAAAGCAGATCTTTGTCATCCCAAAGCCCCATCCAATGAGCGTTATACAGCATGCTCTGTAACTGGGCGATCACGGAGTTTGCTCAGGTCCCTCACATGACGTAGTCTGCCTCCTGCGTGCCTTCCACCCCTTCTGGCCTTTCTTTCGTGACAAAAAAACCCCTCGTTAAGTCCAATGTATTTTTAAACTCGGAATTGCGGCTTTCTCTTGCTGTGTGCAGGAGAAGCAACGCCATAAACAGTGGACTCAATGGGCCTCGTGCTCATTTTGTACTTTATTTTTTGAAAGCAGAAGTGTAAAGGAAATCACCCTCAGCCAAACCGGCTGTCCACTGGATTTTGCACAGATCTTTGGAATAAAGCACACAGCTCTCAAATTGAAAGGGTTAGGCCCAATCCTTTATTGAAATTGGAAGGGTAAGAGGCAAGCATTACATCAGATTAGCTACTAAAATTGATGCAGAAATAACACCCTGAACCCCAATACCAGCAATACTAATACAATGTTACAGAATATACTTCCCCAGCCAGGTGTCCTTCAGCTCAGGCGCCAGGCCCCACGTATGGTAGACTTTTTATGGCCACACAGCTATTCTACTCCCCCCTCCCTCCGGATGGGCCATTTTTTCCCTTCACAGATGCAAATTGCCCCAAGGCCACTTCTCTCGCCTTGACGGAGCCAGGAGATGGCCTCACGCCCATGCCCAGGTGGAGAGATAAGCGGTACTTCTGCAATTCTATAACAGACAATAGACAATGAATAAAATTCTTAAAAACAGCCATTCTTTGTACACTTAACCCTTTCCTTACAGGAAGTAACTGAGGAACGAAAACACAGGCGGAGAAGCGATGGTAGGGAGCGTGTCCCCCCACCCCCCGCCGTGTGATGGAGCTCTCATTCTTTGCCTTTCCATAGCCACTAGAGCATGCAGGGCTATTGACCCCTGTACAGGGATCAAGGCAACAAACAGCTTATGAAAGTAAGGTGTCTGGTTACCAAAGGCATCTGGAGTTTAAAGGAATGGGGCTGCGCAAACCTATCTATGTCTACTTGGACATCAGTCACATGCTCAGAGGCATTTTATTCCCAGGTAAGTACACATAGGACTGAGCTAGAGGACTTTTCCTCCTCTTCAGAAAATCACCATTTCATGGCTCCTTGTAAGGAAATACCAAGGATCTGAAGTTACCAGGATTTAACAACTGGATTGTTTCCCTCTAGCATATAAGATATTTAAACACACATACACACACACACACACACACACACACACACACACACACACACATAAACATGCTGAATTCCTCTCAGCCTTTGGATTTTATGATAAAGATCAGTTACTCCTCCAGGATGTAAAACAATGTGGAGTCATAATATGTCGAATGAAGTGAAGAACGCAAACAGTTTACTGGGTACATTTTCTCTATAACTTCTGCATCGAGGCAATGAACTTCTTTCTTAAATTAGCACCATCATTTTTCATGTGGTTTAAAAATAAACAGGTGGCGTGGGTTATGTCGCTGCCCACAAGCATGCAAACAACGTCAAAGCAGATGGGCTCAAGAAGTCTGAGAGCGGCTTGAAGTTATTTTTAATTAGTGAAACGTGGCTCTTTATTGGGCTAAGCATGTGGGAACTTGGCTCTGCAGAGAAGCAGGGCCCCGGAACCACGTGGAACCACGAGGATCCTTGGGGGTGCTTGAGGGTTACCGTTAAACACCCCGCCCCCTGCTTCTCTGTGCAGGTGCAACTCGAGTGTCTCGAAACAGATATTTTTTGCAACCTTCAACGTATCTTATATTTCCCTTGGGTCAGATATGTGTTCTTTTAATTTAGCGGATGGACCCAACTTTAAGTAGGGCCTTATCTTGACAAGGGGAAAGCCTCGGGGTGGATCCGCGGTGGACTAGGTCATTTTGTAAACCGCTCAGAGAGCTTCGGCTATGGGGCGGTATATAAATTAAATAAATAAATTTATATGACACAGAAGCCATTGTGGAGCCATCCCAGGGCTTTCCCCCGAGGGTCTGAAATAAAAAAAGTTAGGGACTTAACCTGACTTTTTCCCCCTTGCCGTGAAGCAACAATGGCATCTGCCATCTGTCACGTTGCTCTGGAGTTGCATCAGAGGCTTGTCCAGGCAGATGACAAACCCTGATTGGTCTCCATCGCTCCGGACAGGAGGGAGGGGGCGGGCCAGCAAACCAAATGGCTGCTGGAACGCCTCTGTGCTTCTCCAGCATGGGGAGAAGGACACTTGGCCCCTGGAAAAAGGGTTTCTTTTAAATAAAAAAAATGGAGGGATGCACAGCTGCTGCTCCTCGCATGCAAACCCCACACTCGCTCCTCAGGTGGGGACAATCTGAGGGAGTGCAGGTGCGGGGTTTGGGGGGCTTAAGGCACCAATGCGCCCTCGTCAAGGCAGCCTTTAGGTTGCCCTTAGTTTGATACAGCAAAGTCTTCAAGCAAACTTACACGGCTGTCAGAGTTGGATGCACTGTGCCCACCCTGTCTCAGTGAAGCCATGCTCACTAGCACCCCTCGGCACAGCCTGTGCCATGGTGCACCTCTATGCACCGCCCCCAGGACTGTCCGTTCCATTCCCCTGAGGGGGATGCCCCACAGCACGGAGGGGGCAAAGGCATACTCTCTCGCTTGGCCTACTGATCACTCTTGACTGTATGGGCTGCAAAGCTATGTCCTGGTTAGGGAAGTGTGCCCCTAGTGGCTGAAGATGTTGCTTCTGGCTTCAACCACATGGGCACATTTAAAATTGGTTAAAATTAATGTGTTTTAAAAACAAAATAACTCCGGGGGTTGTGCACCTGAGTATGCATACGAATTTTCTACATTTCACGGTCTTGCTGCTATGACACTGATAGACGCACATCCTCTTTTATTATTATAGATTTAAGATGCCACAAGATGGCCCAGTTTTTATTGGAGCAGCATTGATGGAGGAAGGGCTGCTTAACACTAGGGTGACCAACTGTCAGGATTTCCCCAGATTTGTCCTGGTTTTTGTTCTTTCCATGGTGTCAGGGGGGATTTTCTATAATTTTCAATAATGTCCTGGAATGACACACCTTCCCCTTTAAGGCTGCCATTAGCATGGCAGGAAGGAATGACATGCTTTCTTGAGGCACATCATTCCCCCCACCACGAGCTCCAATTGAGGTCTTAAAGGGGAAAGTGGGTCATTCGTGAACATTATAGAAAAGGCCCCAATTGGAGTGGATGGTGAAATCCTTTCCCCTCCTCCACTCCAATCGGGTTCTTTAAGGTGGCGGGGGAATAACGTACTTTCTGCAGGACTCAGAAAGCTGCTTCCCCACACACACACTAGGTGTCCTCTTTTTTGGTTTCCCAAATATGGTCACCCTACTTAACACCCCTATCTACATGCTACTTTCCAGATCTAAAACACACACATACACACTGATGATGCTATCAGCTCCAAGCAGGGGGTGGGGAGGACAGGCACTCTACAGGTACCTGTAACTTTTCCACTGCGGGAGTATCAGCAACCTGGCAGTGGGGGGAATTAGTACTGGGGAATAACGCAGGGTTAGCTATACTTTCCCTGAGCACCCACAGCTCCTTTAAGGTTTAAAAAAAAGGTGTCAGTAGACCTGATTACAGATCTTCTACGACATATGTAATTTGGATACCAGCAGAAACTGTTATCAAGGAATCATGAGAGACAAATTTTATCATTCTGGGGTTGGAATAGACATAAAAAGCATCCAGTCCAGCTCTCTGCAAGCACACTAGGAGGCCCCAGGCTATGCTCACAAACTCCCCCATTCTAAGCTGTGCCGACTCATCTTGTCACCCTAGAGATGTGATGTGACAAGAACTCAGGAATTCTAAGCCCTCTTCCTTCACTCCTGATCCAGGATTCTGGTATGTGCTCAGAATTGGGGAGAAAAGCTTGGAACAGCTCCCTCTGTAACATTTTTTTCACGAGGGAAGCTAGGATCTAGTTTACAAGGGGATTTCAAAGTGAAGGGGTGTTCCTGGCAGCCATGTAGAGAAAGACAGACAGACAGTCAATGAATTGCCCAAGTTTCATGGGGGAGCAAAGATTTCAACCCATCTCTATGTAGTTTAAATCTAATGCTCTGTCAACTCTTATACCATAGGTTTTCCTTATTTGAAAGAAAAAACTCATTTAATGGAGAGCTGTGTCCATACTGGACATGTTGATTATGCAGAGTTGGGTAATGGATCTGTGTATACACTTCTGGTTCTCTTCCTGTGGTTTTCTTTCGGGAGCTCGTAGGAATTCCATCATAAATAGCAAGGTCACTTCATGTCAAAGCCAGAAAGCATCACAGAATTATGAAAGCTTGAACTAAACAACGCATACTTCGCAGCCCATCCTGGGAGACCCAAATGTAATCTAATTGAATCCCCACTCTAATAATTGTATCCTCTCGGGCAAAACAAGACAACGGCTGAGAGGGCCAATTGCAGAGTTGGAGAGAACTGGATATCAGGATGATTTACTAGCCAGCAACCTAACCTGTATATTCAGCAGTTTGTACAAGGGACTATTAGGGTGACCCTATGGAAAGGAGGACAGGGCTCCTGTATCTTTAACAGTTGTATATAGAAAAGGGAATATCAGCAGGTATCATTTGTATGCATACAGAACCTGGCAAAATTCCCTCCTCATCACAACAGTTAAAGCTGCAAGAGCCCTGCCCTCTATTGTATCTGGTCAAGAGGGCAGGGCTCCTGCAGCTTTAACTGTTGTGATGAAGAAGGAATTTCACCAGGTCCTGCATGCATACAAATGACACCTGCTGAAGTTCCCCTTTCTATATACAATTGTTAAAGATACAGGAGCCCTGTCCTCCTTTCCATAGGGTCACCCACCTGTATCCTTTACCTGCGGATTGGAAAGTATCTTCGGGAATGGGCCATTCTGAGTGGGCAAATAGCTGCTAGGGAAAAGGTTAAACAACCCTCCCTTCCTCCTCCCAGGCTGCTGGTCCAAAAAAAAAAAAACCACCACTTTGGGGAAAAAGAATCACTCAACCTTATTTATTTATTTGCAGATTTATATACTGCTCCGTATCTGACAAGATTCCTGAGTGGTGAACTACTGTATGATAAGAATGAATGAATGAATGAATGAATGATAATAATAATTCGGAATAAAAATAAAAGTGTGTGATAAACTTGCAAACATGTCTTCAAGCTTCCTGCCCAGTATAGACTACAAGAGAAACTACTATTTCAGAAAACTGTAACTCACTTATAGAAATGCCACCGAGGCCGTTGTTTGGGGAATTTTGATCCAGCCATTTTAGCCGCATGTAAAAGCTCTGCTGCAAAGAAGAGCTCATCTAATTCCTCCTGGGAGTGAGGACGTGTTGCTGCTTGGAACTCTTGCAATGCTGAGGCAGACAGTTTATTATGAGGAATGAATATAATAGCATCCCATGCGAGGGCAGCAGAGGATAACGCCAAGCCACGCCACAACCAGACCGCAGTGGCCACAGAAGCGATTTGCAGTAGTATACGGGTGTCCCCTCAGGGCCTCAAGGAAGTCTTCTGCTCACTAAAATCAGTGGGAGTGATTGCACCCCTTCCCTCCACCATGGTCAGACTTCAATTTCACCCTGACTATCAGGTGTTCTTCAGTCATTCATTACCATGCCTTTGTCGGGTGGTGTAATCACTTCAACTTGTACAGAACCTTCAGTTGCGTTCAGTTAGGGAGCATTCAGTCATGTAAGCGGATGTAACACGTTGCAAATGAAATGTATGCCGCTGGAGCCCTCCAGTACCATGGAGGCTGTAGTGCAGATAGACTCAATTTAATCGCTGCTGTTTCACACACTGTGCCCAGCTTCAACAGACTCTTCTAGTGGGTGGATAAAATTACAGACTCCAGGAGACTGAGAACCTGCTCCATCTAACACCATCATTATACGTCGCTGATGACAGGCGTGGCATTGCAAAACGGAAGCATAAGTATGGCCAACTCAACACTCTAAAAACACAATCCTGTGGATTTTGGGTTTGTTCCCCCCCCCCCCCCCGTTATGGACCAGCATAGCTATTTTTGTTTTGGGTTTATTTGTATTTATCTGGGTTAGAGCCAGACTGAGGCCGGATCTACACTACTGCTTTAAAGCGCTTTATAACAGTTTTATAGTGCTTTAAAGCAGTTAAAGCGCTTTATAACTGTTATAAAGCGCTTTAAAGCAGTAGTGTAGATCCTGCCTAAGTCATACTTAGTACAGACTAATTTCAGTTCTATTAATTTCATGGCTCTACTCCAAGTATGACTAAGTCTGGAGCTAACCTTTTCAGTATACAATAATGTGGTTGTATTCCCACCCCCCGCATCCTCAAACTCCACCCCTGAGGATGGAACTGCTCATTTACAAAAAGTCCTTAACCATAAGGTACTTTCATCAAAACCTGGACTCCAATTAGGTGACATTTTATGGAAAACCAAATTGATAGCTGTAGTGTTCCACCCACAAGTCAGTCCCCTAATGTATGTCTGTATTGGTAAGTCTGTGGTGAGTTTAGAATGTTGACCTGAGTGGGTGGAGTTAGAATGTCTTGGGAGGGGGAGGAGTGATATATAAGGGAAGGACTGAGGGGATTGAGAGGAGACTTTTTAGGTACTTTTAGAGACTTTAGCCTTTCGTGCTTTAGCTCTTGGTGTGTAGAATGCTATTGTTCTGGAGAGATTGAGGTTCAGTATAGAGAGTCGTGTTTTGTGAGGGTGGGGTGCAGATAGACAGTTTGTATATAGTAATAGTGATAATAAAGTTCAAGAGTGATTGTCTGAGGGAAAGGAAAGCGTGTATGTGAATAAGTGAAAGGATTGGATGAAAGGTTTCAAAAGGGTTTTTAAATGTTTTATTTTGAAACAAAGCTTGTGAACTTTTAAAATAAATTTTAATTATTTTGTTTTAACTACCACAAATATCCCACGTGTCTGTTTGGCATTTATTATCTGAAGTTTATTCATTTAACACCCACTCTGACAATAATTCACCTCAGCACATATAATTCACGGCGTATTATTTTATTATTGAAATCCTTCTCCATTTTAACCCCTTCCTCCACGTAGTTTGGAGAAAGGCGGTGTTTGTCCCTCACCTCAGGCGTATCAAGCGGTGGTGCTTGGCTTGGGCAGGGAGTGGCTGCGGCCGGGCTTGTTGTTCAGAGCCTGTGTTGTGGCAACAGCCCTATTCGTTAAGTCATTATACAGCTAATGCAGAGCAATAGTGCCTCTAGCGGCTTGTTTATATGCCCTGTTTAGCCTGTTGTGGCTGCGCAGTGGTGCTGCGTTGTTTATATGATACAGCCACCAACTCGCAGCCGAATCTGGCTTCACCCCCTGAAACTGCGGGGTTTTTTTTTGAGCTGTTGATTTACCGTAATTTTTTAAGGTACTTTAAGGTTTCCTTGTCTGACTGTGGGAGCCTCAATTCAGGTTGAGCCAGTGGGCATTCCTGGGGGCAGATCGAAGCCCAGGGTAAGTCCAGGTAAGGGTGGGAAGGCAGGGCCAGGGGCAGGCTCCACAGGCCACCAGTGCTGCAGTTTTTCTGGCTGATTGGGCAACCCCACCCCCCGCCATTCGGATTGATCGTTCCCGCCTTGCAGCTGTGATGCTGTGGGGTTTTGTGGGAACCAAGCAGCATAGCAGCATCATATAGACAGGGCCGGTGCTACCATATAGGCCACTCAGGCGGCTGCCTAGAGCACCAAGCTAAGAGGGGCGCTGGGCACATTGCAACACTCGCGCATTGGCTGTGAGCCGGCCCGGCCCGAGGATTCAGCTGGGCCTGGGCGGGCGAGATGGCACCCCACGCCCGCCCAGCTGAAGCAAAGCCAGGGATGCTGGGGTGGGGGTGGGGCGGCACCACGTTCAGACTTCTGGAACGCACTCGGAAGAGAGAGAGAGAAAGAGAATGTATGGGTGAATGGGGTGCATACGGTCTTTGAGTGAATGCATGTGTTCATTCGTGTGTTTGTTTGGAGTGAGTGATGCTGAGTGTGTGTGTGCACACGTGTGAGTTGGGGGGGATGATTTGGAGGTGATATTCCTATTAAATAACGCATTTTAGACTCATAGACGTTCCTTTCCAATTTGTTTGCTATAATTGGCATGACGTATTTCTTGCACTTTAAAATAAATTTAGCAGTTTCAAGTTTTGTGCTTCTTATTTTTTCCAGGAAACATATGTTCTTAAAAATCAAAGTTGGCATTTATTTATTTATTTGGGGGTGGGTGGGTTTGAAAATAGCTCACCTTGTCTAGGATGCAAAATAGTCTGGCACCGGCCCTGCATATAGACACCCTCTAGATTTCAGGCTTGAACAGCAAAGGAGCTCTTCTAGGTGTACCCACAGTAGAAAATGAATGTGAATAGGAATTGAGGAGTAGGGAATAATAGGAGGCCTATTTGCCAAAGTGTGCCTCGTTGTTGTATTTCCTGCCTTTGTTCTATGTTTCGGCTCCTTGGAATGGAAGTGAGCATGGTGTTTTAAACAGGAAACGGCTTGGATTTAGTTCTGACTACCAACAGCTATTAATGGCTCATGCTCTGCTTTTAATTATGGTGAGGCCCAGCTGAAACCACGTGGACCTGAATACCATACAGCTTCACCTTACCATTTATGAGCATGTAGAGATGGGGCATTAATTAGGTAACCAAAAAGAATGTGCTCTTTAAAAGCTTTGTTATTTCTTAGAAGGGGTAGACACCAAAAAGCTTTTTGACCTGCTCAAAAATAATCATGCGTTCATCACAGTGTTTGGAGTTACCAGAATCTAGCTTCTGTGCACCTATGCTGTGCTGGCCATTTGCCCTCAGCCTGTGCTGCTTCGCCAGCAACAACTCTCTTTATAAACACTGCTATTTTCTTTGTTCCTCCTTTCTAGCTGGTGGCCACCCACAGAAGAGAACAGATTGGCGCCATACAAAAGAAGAAGTCCCCTGTGGTCCCTGTTGTTTAACATATTTGTGTTTTTTTAGGTACAATATCTGAGTACAAAATACATACACATTGCACAAGCTGTGGAAGTTACATGTGCAGGAGCAGCAATCAGGAAAGTTTCATACATATGCAGGAGCAGCAACCAGGAAAGGAGCCAGTGTGGTGTAGTGGCTAAGGTGTTGGACTGGGAGTCAGGAGATCCAGGTTCTAGTTCCCACTTGGCCATGGAAACCCACTGGGTGACTTTGGGCCAGGCACAGACTCTCAGCCCAACCTACCTCACAGGGTGGTTGTTGTGAGGATAACATGGAGAGTAGGAGGATTTTGTATGCCACCTTGGGTTCCTTGGAGGAAAAAAGGCGGGATATAAATATAATAAATAAATAAATGTCAGCCATGTCTGTTTTAATGGGACGTGGCAAAAGATGCATATAAGTTCACTTCATGTTTGATTTGGTGCACACCTGCTTTGTACTTGGGTGTTATACCTCCGTTGGAGTGGCTCTGTGGGTGCTTCCAGATTAAGCTTTTATTGTGCAATCTCACTGCCTCATTTATGGAATTTTACAGGGTCTAGATGGCTTCATGTTTCATTCTTACCTCAAAAATTTTAGAACTCAGCCTTGATTATGGATGGATGAATCTGTTGGTTTATTTTTCTTTCACTTTCCCATCTTTCCAATCTTCAGTTCATCTTGAACTTCGAGAATTTCTCCAATTTTAAATTTGGTTCATCCTGAATGTTGAGATTAAAAAAAAAGTTAATAAGAAAATTTATAAGCAAGTTTATGCACCTTTCTCCCAATGCATGATTTCCCCCTAATATACATTTATTTACAAGCAATTTTCCTTATATAATGTGTTTTTGAACACATGCTCTCTAAAGTATGCACTTTTGTATGAATTTTTTTAAAATTGGAGAACACTATTCCAAAATCTGGAAAAATGTGAATTTCAAATGATAACACTGGTTCAGTTCACATAGCAGTTCAAAAGTACAAAATTAGGTTGCATTAAAATGTGAACTGAATTACTTTCTCTCCCATCCTTAGCCCTGATGTGGAAAACAGATTTCAGGTTCGGTTCCAGAGCATCAGTTACATCCCCACTGATTTCCTCATAATCAGACTATCAGTGTAATAATGCAAACAGAAGGACTCAGGCTTTTACTCCACAGATACACCCAATGGAAAATACTACTTGACAAACCGTCCCATGGAAACACAGGCACCCTGTACTACAAGCAGCTCATGGAAAGCAGGCAGAGAACATTTGCAAAAAGCAATGAAATCAGAACCAGGTCTAGGGAGAGAAGCTATTACAATTTATATTATATTATAATAAATAGTCTTCTAAAAGGAGACGTTTCCAGCAGATAGGAACATGGGAATCCACCCTTGGTCCATCTAGCCCAGTATTGTCAACACTGACTGGCAGCTGCTCTCCAGGGTTTCAGGCAGGAATTTTTCCAGCCCTAACGAGATGCCATGGTTTGAATTTGTGAATTTCTACATGGGAAGCAGGTGCTCTACCAGGGAGCCACAACTCCCTCACCCCAAGGTGCAAGCCTGAAATCCGTCATCTCCCCACCCCCACCACCAACCCAGTATCTGTACTGGTTAACTGATACCCCTATCTCAACTGGCCTGACTTTCTTCAGACTCCTAGGAAATCTGCCAGAAGGTCTTTCTGGAAATAAAAGAAGCATGTAACTGAGCTGGCTCCTTAATCTTTTTTGTCTCATGATCCTTTCGCTCTCCCAGGGAGTTCCAGCCTCAGCCGCTCGTTGATTTGTTCAAAATCACACTGTCTAGATGTCCCATCCGGTCG
Organism: Elgaria multicarinata webbii; assembly: GCF_023053635.1. Taxonomy (NCBI): domain Eukaryota; kingdom Metazoa; phylum Chordata; class Lepidosauria; order Squamata; family Anguidae; genus Elgaria; species Elgaria multicarinata. Next base: position 63,190,749 of record NC_086173.1, on the reverse strand, counting down.
CCCTCCCTGCTTTTCTGAATAGCCTTCCCACATGAGGCAGGAGGCCAAGGAGCCCTTTCAGGGGAAGAGGGAACTATAAATGGATGGCATGGGTTTGTTTTAATATGCCTGTATATCATTCAAACTAGCTGAGATCACCCACCAGTGCCCAGCCACTGGGGGCCCTTGGTGTGTGCTCTTGGCTCCCACCGGTCTAATGGGAGGGGAAGTGGGAAGGAAAAGGTCATGGTGCAGATTGTGCCTCTGGAGTCAAGAACGGCATGAGTGAGATGACCTGGTGCCAGCATTGCTCTTGACACAATGCACAGCTGATGCCGCTGACGCAATAGCAATCAGGCCTGGCTGTCTGCAGTGCGCCGGCTCACTACGCATCAATGTGCATTCAGTGTGCAACCACTTTGAAGAGCTGAATTAGTGTTGACACAGCTTTCGGAAGACACAGAGGCAATAGGCTGAACGACAGGTATATGTTTCTTTCTTCCTCCAGCCTCTGTCAGTGGCCCCAGATAGGGAAATTGCAAGAGTCCCCCGGCCATTCTGCATCCTGAAAGACTGGTGGGATGTATTTTAGGGACGAAAGGATTGGGAGGGGGAAAGGGTGGTTGGAAAACTCATCTGCTGCTTCGTTTGTTATTTGTTATTATTTTACATTTATATCCCATCTTTTTTCCTCCAAGGAACCCAAGGTGGCATACATAATCCTCCTCCTCTCCATTTTTATGCTCACAACAACAATCCTGTGAAGTAGGTTGGGCTGAGAGTCTGTGACTGGCCCAAAGTCACCCAGTGAGCTTCCATGGCTGAGTGGGTATTAGAACTCAGATCTCTGGACTCCCAGTCCAACACTCTAGCCACTATACCACACTGGCTCTCACACTGGTTTGGTATTAAATGCTCAGATGTGCAGCTGGAAGACCATCTCAACTCAACATATAGGTCAAACTTCCCCAAGCCAGACCCCCTCCAGATGTGTTGGACTACAATGCCCATCATCCCCAGCCAGTATAGCTGTGTGTGATGGGAGTTGTAGTTCACCACATTTGGAAGGCATCATTTCAGGAAGCCCGAAAGAGATGAACCATCCCTCCCTTCTTTAGGGTCACAACTTGGGAAGAGAATGTGGGAATCCTATTCATTCAGCCCCCACAAGTGACTGACTCCTTGCTCTCTTCCCTTTCAAGCTAATGATGATGCTTTCCTGATTTCCTGTCATCAGAGTGGGAACTTTCTGAGCAGTTCCTCCGGTTTTCTGCTTGCCCAGAGTCTCGGGGGAGGGAGAAGGTCAGATCAGAGACATGATGGAGCACTGAGGAAGCCAGTAATTAGAAATGGATGTGGCATATGTGCCTCCTATCAGCTAGCCAGTGCAGCACCCAGGAAACACAGACCTAGGCACGGAGGCAGCTCTCCTTGAAGAAGGTAACGTTGAGAAGGCTTCACAGTTTGGGCTCCATGTTTTGAGTCTATTTCCTGGAGAGGATCCGGGTGTATTGGTGAAAACAAGGGGACTGTGAACCAATTATTATTCAAAGTTACTCAAGGTTTTAATTAGTGGAGAAAGTTCTATAACCTTTGTTGAAGGATATGGGAAGGACTGGTCACTAAAGGTGAACTCAGAGAATGCTTCCTGTGTGGCACTTCTAACTGGAGGAAGTCTCCAACCATGTTATTATGCCCCACTCCCTCTGCACCCCTGGATTTCTGAGTGGCAGAAGAAGAGAGCAGGGCCAGCCCAAGACATTTTGCTGTCTTGGGTGGAATAGCAAATGGCACCTTCTCTCTTCATATCAAGGTGCATAATACCCAAGTTATTTTATCACCTGAGGCAGAAAGACCCACAAACACCTCACCCTAAGGGTAAAGCACCTGAGGCAGAAAGGGCAATAATAAATTAAATAGCTATCAGTTCACTTCCCTTTAAGACATCCCAGTTCAGTTGCCCAAGAAAGCTGTCTCACTCGGTCTAATGTTAGGGCCGGCCCTGGAAGAGAAGTCACATGGGGCTTAAGTATTTTGTATTTGTGTTTTTAGATTGTTGGTTATTATGCTTTTCATGGTTTTAATTTTTGTGAACTGCCCAGACAGCTTCGACTATTGGGCGGTATAAAAATGTAATAAATAAATGAAATAAATGATAATCAATTGCCTCCCTATGTCCTTAAGACACCACATGGCAAGTTTTTATGGGGTTATTGTGCATGTGCCAGCCTTGAGAGCCAGGGTGTTTACAACAGAGATTGGCAAGCATTGGTGTGTGTACAAGATGCCCAGAGGCCCTATAGAGTGCTGCAAAATGTACAATTTAAACACTTTCTTCTTATGGTTGTAGGTGGTTATGTATTTCATTTATTTATTTATTACATTTTTATACCGCCCAATAGCCAAAGCTCTCTGGACAACACCGCTCCTACCATCTCCCTTTCTCTGTTTTGCTCCCTCCATTTCCCCTCCCACAGCTGCTTCTCAGTTTTCAATAGGAAGGAAATCACGAATGTAAAGCCTGTGACATTTCTAAAGATATACTTTCAGCATTTCCCTATAATTTGCCCATGATGGAAAAGACAGAGTCTCTCAGTCACATCGTTACCCACGTCACAGGGCAGATGAACTTCTATAAACTGCTACATTCTGCTTCTAGCACAGGGAAGGGCGTGCACCCTACTGATTGCAACGTATTGAAGGCTCCTTCACTAGGTTTTCTTCCACTTCTTTCAATTTTGTGAACCGCCCAGAGAGCTTCGGCTATTGGGCAGTATAAAAATGTAATAAATAAATAAATAAATAAATAAATAATCTGAAATCCATTTTTCTATCTACTTTTATTAATCTCTTGCCCTTCCTCCAAGATGCTCTGAGTGGAGTTTTAGCTTCTCAACAAGCCTGTGGGGTAAGTTAAACTGGGAGATAAGCGACTTGCCCAGGGCCACTGAGTAGGCTTCATAAGAGCATAAGAAGTAGCCTGCTGAATCAGACTGAAGGCCCACCTAGTCCAGCACTTTGTTTGCACAGTAGTCAACCAACTGCACCGGGATTTGAATGTGGCCTTAACACAACCAAACCCAATGCTTAGTCGAAGTCCTGCATCACACTGGCTCTTTGAGGAAGGCTTGAATCCTCCATTCACCCTTTTACTCTTCCTGGGATTCCATCCTCATTCCAACCACATTCTCCTGGAAACCTGGCTGTTTCAGCACACAGGCCCACAGACTGGGCAGCCCAGTCTCTGTGGGGCCACCCTCCCCAATGCTCAGAGCAACGGTTGTCTGCAGCTGGCCCAGCAAAAGAACTTCCCCAGAAAAGAATTAAGACACAGGAAATTGCCTCATATACCAGGACAAATAATTGGTCCATCTAGCTCAGTGTTGTCTACAGTGGCCTGCAGTGGCTCAAGTCTCCAAGGTTTCAGGCAGCAGTCTCCCACAGCTCTTCCTGGAGATGCCAGGGGTTGAACCTGGGGACTGTCTACACGTGGGGAAAGCCCTGGATATGTGCTCTTGTTGGTTAGATGATGCAGGCTCAGCTTCCCAGCCACAGTGGGGCTTCCTCGCAATGCTGCAGTTTGAAAAAGTCAGGGATTTACCCCAACTTTTTCAAATGGAGGGATGTCAACAGGGCACTTCTAACATGTAACATCGCTCTGGGGCTAATTCAGGGCCAACCTGGGGTGGAACTTGGTGTAAGGTGGCCAGCGATTTGTCGCCTTCCACCAGGAAGAGGACAGGGGTGGCTCTGGGACCCGGATGGCCACCCAGAAACCCTGTGTTCCCTCCCTGGTGTCGGGATTACTCAATGACGCCTGGGGAGAGCGAAAGCACAGGGTTGAAGAGGGAGGTGGCGCCAACACGGCACTGTGAAGTCAGCCCCATGGAACCTTCTGCACTCAAAGCAGGTGCTCCACCATTGGGCTACGGCCCTTCCCTGGCAGTGGCAGCTAGGCAGCTATTGAGCCGTGGACCAATGTCACTCATCGGAAGTGCCATGTTGACATCACTCCCTTTTTAAACATCGGAGTATATCCCAGACTATCGCAGGGAAGCCCCGTTGTGTCATCTAACCAATACAGTGCAGATCCACAGTGACCATGGGGGGTTCCTCCATTTATTTATTTATTTATTTATTACATTTTTATACCGCCCAATAGCCAAAGCTCTCTGGGCGGTTCACAAAAATTAAAACCATCATAAAACAACCAACAAGTTAAAAGCACAAATACAAAATACAGTATAAAAAGCACAACCAGGATAAAACCACGCAGCAAAATTGATATAAGGTTAAAATACAGAGTTAAAACAGTAAAATTTAAATTTAAGTTAAAATTAAGTGTTAAAATACTGAGTGAATAAAAAGGTCTTCAGCTGGCGACGAAAGGAGTACAGTGTAGGCGCCAGGCGGACCTCTCTGGAGAGCTCATTCCACAACCGGGGTGCCACAGCGGAGAAAGCCCTCCTCCTAGTAGCCACCAGCCTCACTTCCTTTGGCAGGGGCTCACGGAGAAGGGCCCCTGTAGATGATCTTAAGGTCCGGGTAGGTACATATGGGAGGAGGCGTTCCTTCAAATAACCTGGCCCCAAACCGTTTAGGGCTTTAAATGTCAATACCAGCACTTTGAATCGGGCCCGGACCTGGACTGGCAGCCAATGAAGTTGTAAAAGGACTGGCGTAATGTGATCTCGCCAGCCAGTCCCTGTTAGTAAATGGGCTGCCCTGTTTTGTACCAGCTGAAGCTTCCGGACCGTTTTCAAAGGCAGCCCCACGTATAACGCATTGCAGTAATCCAAACGAGAGGTTATCAGAGCATGGATAACTGTAGCTAGGCTATCTCTGTCCAGATAAGGGCGTAGTTGGTATATCAGCCTAAGCTGATAAAAGGTGCTCTTTGCCACTGAGTTCACCTGTGCCTCAAGTGACAGTTCTGGATCGAAGAGCACCCCCAAACTATGGACCCCATCCTTTAGGGAGAGTGCAACCCCGTCCACAACAGGGCAAACATCACCTCACCGGACAGATGAACCACCCACTAACAGTACCTCCATCTTGTCTGGATTGAGTCTCAGTTTGTTAGCCCTCATCCAGTCCATTACCGTGCCCAGGCACTGGTTCAGAACAGTCACTGCCTCACCTGGGTTTGATGAAAAGGAAAGGTAGAGCTGAGTATCATCCGCATATTGATGACACCTCAGTCCACATCTCCGGATAACCTCCCCCAGCGGCTTCATGTATATGTTAAACAGCATAGGGGATAAAATAGATCCCTGCGGGACCCCATGGCTTAGGAGCCATGGTACACAGCAATAATCCCCCAGCACCACCTTCTGGAATCGGCCATCCAAGTAGGAGTGGAACCACTGCAACGCAGTACCTCCAACTCCCAGCTCAGACAACCTATCCAGAAGGATACCATGGTCGATGGTATCGAAGGCCGCTGAGAGGTCCAGGAGAACCAACAGGGTCGCACTCCCCCTGTCTCTCTCCCGACAGAGGTCATCCCACAGGGCGACCAAGGCAGTTTCCGTTCCAAAGCCAGGCCTGAAACCCGATTGAAATGGATCTAGATAATCCATTTCATTCAAGAGTGCCTGGAGTTGTCCTGCAACCACCCGCTCAAGCACCTTGCCCAGGAAAGGGATATTAGCCACCGGCCTGTAGTTGTTAACATCCTCTGGGTCCAGATTAGGCTTCTTCAGAAGTGGTCTAATTACCGCCTCTTTTAAAGAGGCCGGCACCACTCCCTTTCTCAAGGAGGCATTTACAACCTCCTGGACCCAGCCGGCGATCCTCTCCTTATTTGATGTAATGAGCCACGAGGGGCAAGGGTCAAGCACACAGGTGGTTGACCGGACTTGGCCAAGCACCTTGTCCACATCCTCGGGCCTCAATAACTGAAACTCATCCAATAAAACTGAGCTGGACGGCGCTCTGAACGCTAGTGGTGCTGCATTAAGTGTGGTGTCCAATTCATGACGAATCTGAGCGACTTTATCTTCAAAGTGCCGTGCAAACTTGTCACAGCATGCTACCGAGGGTTCAACTATCTCACGCCCTGGCCCAGAGTGTAACAGGCCACGAACCACTCGGAAAAGTTCCGCTGGACGACACTGAGAAGACACGATGCTGGTGGAAAAGAACTCTCTTTGCCACCCTCACCGCCACAGAGTAGGCTCGATAGTGAGCTCTAACCCGTGTTCGATCAGACCCAGCACGAGTTTTCCTCCACCTGCGTTCTAGCCGTCTCCCCTCTTGCTTCATTGCCCTCAGCTCACGTGTATACCAAGGACAGCCACCTAGAATGCTGCCTGTTAAATAAAAAATGGACACACCGAATTCTTCATCATGTGTATTGAGCTTGGAAAGGAGGATTAACCCCTGAAATGTCAGATAAAACACTGAGAGGTTGAAAAGCCTATATATGGTTGATTGGGGCTGGTTACAGGGAGCATACAACTCCCCTGTTAAAACAGCTTCACTGGCTCTTTCCAGACACAATTCAAAGTCCTGCTTATCACCTATAAAGCCCTATATGGCTTGGGTCCAGGTTATTTGAAAGACCATATTCTCCCATATGAGCCTGCCCGTGCGCTGAGATCTGGGGAGGCCTTTCTCTCAGTCCTACCAACATCCCAGGCACACCTGATGGGTACGTGTGAGAGGGCCTTCTCAGTGGCTGCTCCAAGGCTCTGGAACTCCCTTCCCAGGGAGGCTAGGCTGGCTCCCTCTGTGCTACACTTTCAGAGGCAGGCAAAAACTTTTTTGTTCCAGCAGGCTTTTGGAACTACTCTGGACCTGTGTCCAGAGTATTGGATTCCCCCCTTTCAATCTGTTAATATATATTTTTAAAATTAACATGTTTTTAATTTTACTGCAGGTTTAATTCTATTTTACTTTTGTAAATTTATATTTATATGTTTTAATTGTACATGTTTTAATCTTGTAAATTGCCTTAAGTCCCAGTACAGAGAAAACGGCAGGATATAAATAAAGAAGAAGAAGAAGAAGAAGAAGAAGAAGAAGAAGAAGAAGAAGAAGAAGAAGAAGAAGAAGAAGAAGAAGAAGAAGAAGAAGAAGCCGCCGCCTAGAAATGCACTGGTAGCCAGTGAAGTTGGTATAAAAATGAAGTAACCTTCCCAAAAAGCTAGGCACTGGTCAGAAGAACTTTTGCCACAGGATTCTGTATCAGCTGAAGTTTCTGAACGCCTTCAGCAAGCATCACCCTATTCTACTGATGGATGTCCAAAACTGGGGATGTTAACCAATTTTTGTGAGTTTTGCTGTTGTGCTGAGCATGATAAAGAGGTGTCTCTCTTCCTAGGTTCATCCTTGGACAGGGGACTATGAATATATATATGAAGTTTGCTGGCTCTTTCCACTTCAGACTGAACTTGGTTGCTGTCCTCTGCAGAGTGTCTCCTCCCAGGAACGACAGGAGCTTTAATAAAGTCACCCTAAGCACTGCAGAGTTGGTGAATTTTCAGGAATGCACATGGTGGTCACGAATCTGACTTGAGCCACCAAGGTCTACAAAAAGCACAACCAAAACCAACACTATGCTTGTGGTCCGGTAAGCAACCATTGTTTCCAGGAAATGCATAATGCAGCCCAACATGTGGTGAGCTAGTTTTCTGTTGCTAGGAGGGCAGTCTGAAGTTTGTTATAGTTATGAAACTTGGGGAGGATATTAACAAGGTTTTACTGTTTAGAGATGATAGTAATCAGGGGCTTGCCTATATGCTAGAAATACCCCATCTAGGCTGCACAGTTGCACCCCATTGTTTATATGACGCAGCCACCAACTCGTAGCCACATCAGGCTTTTTCCCCGAAACTGCATTTTTCTAAGTGTCAATTTACTGCAACTTTTTCCTTTGCTCCGATGTCACCACAGTTGTTTCTCTGTCTGTCAGTGGTGGCTTCGGTTCAGGTTAAGAAAGTAGCCGTACCTAGGGGTGGATCCCAGCGCAGGGTAGGCACAGGAATGCAGGGCAGGGGGCGGATTTGACAAGCCGTCTAATGGTCACCATGGTGATGTAAAAGTTGGGGCAGTTAAGCTATATAGCACATAGAATAAATGAACCATAGCAACACAGATGCACTGCTACAGGCTTTCAAAGTTACACGGAGTTGCCATTAAAAAAAATTTTTTTTGCAGTTTCCCATAACCACCGTCTGACAATGGCACTGTGATTTTTCCCAAGCTGGATAGCACATGCTCATTCCTGCCATGTGACTTTTTCAATTCTGCTTTGCAGCAGTGATACTGCAGGGTTTGAGGTGAATCAGGAGGCAAAGCGGTGCTGTATATACACAGCCTTGGGGACCTGCAGATGTCTTAGGCTGAGAGCTCCATCACACCTATTTCCCCCACTGGTTTGCCTCCGCATTTTTTACCTCCATTTCATAATCACAGCAAGCACTCCTCCCTTTCACGATCGCCGCTATACCGGTGAACTCTCTTTTCACTTGTTTGCTCTCCTGCTGCTATTGCACCCGCTCCACCCCACCCTTTCTCCTTCCCCCTCCAGTTCATTGGATCTTGCCATTGATGATTGATGGACAGTGGGATCAAGTAGCAGCCTTGCCCACTTGCTCATTGGAGCTCCTATGGGAATTAACCAAAATGCTTAAAGCTCCCACATTTTTAAAGATAAAGTGATAAAACTTGGGACCATGAGAGCTCTTAAGTAGGGCTTTAGGCATGCCAAGTTTGAATCAGATTGGTTCATCCCTTGATTTTTTAGGAAGTTTTAATCCCCCTCCAGTCATTCCTTCCCATTAACACACACACACACACCGCTCCGATTTTGCACAGGGGTGGACTAAGGAAATATCGGAGGTGTGTGTGTGTGTGTGTGTGTGTTCAATGGAGCTCATTTGTGGGCTTGATTCCCTTACTCAAGAGTAAATCCCATTGATTTAATATGCTTAAAGGCATATTAAATCCACTTGGGGAAAATAATCTAGACTTTCCCCACAGCAAAATAATACGCAAAACGGAGGAAAAGAGGCAAGATGGGTGCAGGACAGGGATGACCTCATGTGAGTCCCACACTGCAATACCAGATACCAGGTGTGGTGAGAATGCATTAAACCGCTGGTGTGATGGAGCTCTGAAACTCCCAAAACCCCAGCCAGCATGGCTGTATATGATAGGAGTTGCAGTCCAACACATCTCCAGGACATCAGTTTGAGGAAGGTTTGCTTAAACAATCCTTGAATTAATGGGGAAAGTTGCACATCTCAGGTTGGCACAGAGAGATACATTTTCACAAAGTCATATATTGTTTTCTACTCCAAAGTCCGTCTCCAATTTATTCCTAAGTGGAATACAGGAACAGATCCAAGATGTAAATATAGCTGAATTTCGAGGAAATAGATACCATAATTGTCAACATCCAACTTTTCTAGAAGAGAAGATTTGGGGGAGGCAGGGAGTGAGGGGGACACCATACTTAACAGTTAACTTTTCACAAAGAAGGAACAACGCAAACATGAAGACACTCATTAGAGGACAATGTGAAAGAATAGTTTATAAGGCAAAATATCCCTCAAGAATGCGTGGGCACTGTTTAAAAATACCAGTAGGATCATATATAACATCTCGAAAGGAGTAAACAAATAGTGGCATTGCTAAATAGTGGAGTAAAAGAAGCTATGAAAAGCAGAGACTCATCTTTTTAAAAACCAACACATATTTTGAATGAGGCCAAACATTCCAGTACGTTAAATGTAATATAATAAGTCACATGTGCTTTTTAGGAGCAGTGAAGATACATGCAAGGATCCCCATAAGAATTTTAAAAATGCTTTCAAACATGGAGGCTGTTAGAGAATGAGTTCTCAGTTAAGAATTTGGTCTGATTTATCTATTCATTTTGCCTTCCCTGTGTTTTTATGACTTCCTCAAAACAGCTTATAGTATTTTTAATAATATGATTTGTATTTGTTGAGTGCTTGCTCAAGCAGGTCCCAGGTTCAATCTCCGGCATCGCCAGGTAGGGCTGGAAAAACTACTGCCTGGAATCCCGGAGAGCTGCTGCCAGTCAGTGTCAACATTACTGGGCTAGCTAAAAACTTTTTGATACAAATTCAGAAGATATTAAAGACCAATGTACAATTGAAGCCAGAATACTTCCTTTTGGGCTTAATGGATGATCAGATGAAAAGGAACTATGGAACTTTATTCTTATATATGACAATGGCAGCAAGATTATTATATGCACAAAAATGGAAAGGCTCAATATTGCCTACAACAGATGAATGGCTATTGAAGATGGTGGAGTTGGTGGAGATGGCAAAACTTACATCAATAATGAGAGAAAAGTCAATACCTATGTTTTTAACTGAATGGAAACCTCTTATAGACTTTTTGCAGAGGCTAGAAAAAAATGATCTGTTTATCTGTGGATTCAACTATTAAGAAGAAAACTTTAAGATAAAAGAAAGAGGGGAATTTTGATTACTGTAATTATAGAGTAAGAGAAGATATGGCCACTTATTTTTGCTGTGGAGAAAATCGGAAGTCCATCTTAACTTTGTATGTTTTTTATGTGTTTTGTGTTTTTTATCTTTCTATATGTTTTTTTTCTTTTTCTTTTGTATTGTGTGTTTGTAAGTCGGTTGTGTTTTGAAATAATAAAAAAATTACATATAAAAAAAACATTACTGGGCTAGATGAAACGATGGTTTGGCACAGTATAAGGCAACTTCCTGTATTGCTACGACATTTCATGGGCTGTTTTCCATTTAACAAAAATGTTGGAGTTTCGTAATAGGCATTTGCATTTCACATCTAATTTGTTCCTGCGCAACTATGAATTACTGTAAATTTTCATATGAAAGCTACGAAAAGTCACATGTCATATATAAAGCACCTTGATTCTTGAACGTGTACGCTAGAGTCAAGGGAACAGAATCTTGAGGAGGGAAGGAGAGGATTGGAGAGAGTTTCACCCTTCCCTCTGCTGGAATTCTTCCTATCCCACGCCAGACCTTTTCTCTCATCTAGTATTATCCATAGATCAGCCCCCTCCACTTCTGTATTGCCAACTTGCCTTCTCAGTATGCTGGGATTACTGATATTTCAGTCAAATGCATCTTCCCTCATCATTGTCGGTCAGTGAGGGAGTGGAGTAGGCAGGAAAGGGTTAACTCCTGCTTCTATGGAAGGCAGGGCCAATGAGCTCAGAGTTGTATCTATCCAGAAAGGGAGGAAGCCCCCTCAGTCTTGGCTCTGCCTTCCACAGGAGTGCAGGGTTAATCAAGTTAGACAAATAGCTTCATCCCACATACCTGTTTCCCTCGAATTATCCCCATAGCGTAAAGCTGTCGTTGTTGTTGTTAGCTAAATCACACCCTGAGTGGCGCTCCTAAGATCCTTTGCATACCAGGAAAAGGGTTTAAGGGGGAGAAATGTAAAAATCATTTAAAAAAACCAACGGATGACCCAATCCAATTCAAATTTGGTATGCTTAAAGCCCTCCTTAATATCTATTACTGTGCCAATTTTGATGTATTTATCTTTAAAACTTACGCAGATGTAAGCATTTGTTTAATTTGTACTTTAAACATATCAAATCCTCCTCCTGCACCCCCAGTGGCAGCTCGGAGAACAACAAAAGATTTGCTCTTAAAGGGGTAGTAAAATACATTGGTTCTTTTGGCTAAGAAGTACAATTAAAGCAGGAAGCATGGGAGTAGTACTTCACAGTCAAAGCAGGGAATTATAAGCTGGAAAACTTTGGAGTCCTTTGGAATTGGCAGTGATTGCAGTGTAACGTTGGTGTGATGAAGCTAAAAGTTGGCGAAGTTGAGGAGTTACAAGAAAATCCTCTCAAAACATGTCAACCAGTCCAAATACCTTAGGTTAGAACAAATGAATATGGCTGTACCTCAGTATATCAAGAGGTTAAGTGCACCAGACCTCTTTCCCCTCAGAAACAGAATAGCAGTAAACTCTGATGAGGAAACTAAAAGTTTCCAGAACTGTTTCCTGTGGAGAGTTTTATATGCTCTCTCTACCTCAGAAGCAGAAGGGGCAGAGATGAGGAAGTTCCCTCCTAGGTGAGGACTTTCCCACCTTCCCCCCCTGAAGGCACTTAAGTACAGAAGAAGCCATTTATTCTGTTTAGGGCATTGCCTGGCTCTCCTAAGCTGTGACAAGGGATGCCCTAGTGAATAGACTAGTAGCTACACTGGTATCTGGCATTCTGGTTCCAAAGCTATGGCTGAAACTCAGCTTTATCCATCAAATTGCCATGGCCAACTTTCTTTCTACCAGGATTTCAAACCTTTGGCCTAAGAAACTCCATGAATGTGAACCTCTGCAGAACATAATTCTCTGTAACATTTAGACAAATAAGCCAAGGCTTCTGCCTCTGATGATACATACAAGATTGCAACCCCTTTTACATTTTTTTTGCCTGTATCCTGGCTGCAGAAATAACCAGATTAAATGTACAGTGTGTAATATAGAGAGTTTATACTTAAGTCTGTTTTTACCCCTTTCTTTGGCTGATATTTCTTTTGAAGATGTTATAATGGAATCACAGACAAGAAGCACCTTTGTTGTTTGTGCCTTTGATAAGAGAAGTCTTACAAGCATTTTGCTAGTTCTTATAGCCCTTTAGGCAGCTGTTTAAGGGCAGGGATTATAGGAACTTCACAATTTTCTGGCAGGATGACAATATCCTGTCAGTATGGAGGAGAGTTAAATATTCAACTAACCAGATCTATTTTCTCCATAGACAGTTAAGTTATCTTAAGGCTTTGAAGAAGTTTACTGTCTAAAACTCAACATGGTTTGATATCTGTAACTCTTCCTTCACAGTGTAGATTCAAGAAAAAGCATTTTCATGTTCTCTGAAGATCCCAATATTTCCTTGGATTCAGGTTTATTGATCAGGTACCTTTCCAAGAGAAATTCTCAAATTACTCCATTTCCCCTGTGTTTAAACTAGACAAATCACATGGAAATTCTAAGTAACCATATAGCTCCCTTGTCAAGAGAGTTGCAGAGAGGAGACACCACAGCTCTCCTTGGGACATGGATTCAGGACCTATTGAGAGGGGAAAAGAAGACCCTTGGCTTCTCCAACAAGGGAACTCTTTAGACTAATTGGATTTGGTATATTAGGAAACAATTCTTTACCTGGGAACTGCGTTCATGGTGAGTTAGCACCGCCTCCCTATTCATCTTCACACTTTCCCTGTCCTGGGCCACATTAGATAATCCCCATGCTGAGGAGGGACAGTGGGGTTTCTGGGCAGCCATCTAGGGGGTCCCAGAGCCCTGGCAGAAAGTGACCAATTGCTGGTCACCTGCCACTAGGCTCCACCCCTGGGTTGAACCTGGATTGGCCACAGAGTAACATTACACAGTGGAAGTGCCATATTGACATCACTCTGTTTGAAAAAGTTGGTGTAAATACATGACTTTTTCCAAACGCAGCATTGTGGGGAAGCCCCACGGTGACTGCGAAACTGCACCTGTGACATCAAACAGCACAGATCCAGAGTGAGCGCAGGGCTTTCCCCACATACAGACAGCTCCCTGGATCTGACTTTGCACCTGAGGCTGAGAGGGGCAAGTCTTAGAGCATGGGTTGTCAGAAGAAGGGGTGAATACAATTCTGGTATCCTGCAGAGTTTTCACATCAAACATATATGAAATGACATGGAAACAAACGCTTCCAGAGTATGCTAAGATTCCTGATGAGCTCAATTTTGTGAAAACAGCAGAAGCAGGGAGGGGGAGGAGGTGAAGGAGGTGGGGCCTTCAGACTTCAAGTCTGGTGTTGGCCCCAAATCCAACTTTCTGTTCATAGATTATGGATTCAAGTAACAAGAATATCTGTTGTATCCATGCAGAATTCCTGTCCTTCAGGAAATATACTGAACAGATTATTCTGGCAGGCATAGTTCATACCATAGCACCAGATAAGCGAAGCTACACCGTGGGGAAATTCTCTCTTTGATGCAACTCCTGTGGGCCATGACTGCTACTTTTTAAGGAAATGCATTGAGGGTGTGTGTATTGAGTTGTGCATAGGGAGGCCACAGCTCAGTGGTAGAGCCCATGTTTTGCATGCAAAAGGGACCAGCTTCAGACCATCGCATCTTCAGGTAGGGCTGAGAGAGACTCCTGCCTGAACCCCTGCAGAGCCCCTGTTATTCTGCCATGACTCTTGGTTGTTTTTGCCAATTAGTGTGTACTGAGCTGGATTGACCAATGGTTTGGCTCAGTTTAAGGTAGCTTCCTATGTTTCTTTTATGTATAGTCTTTTAACATGGTGTGTTGGGGACAACTATACTTTGGGTCCATTTTTTCCCATACTAAGACATACTTAGATTAACTGTTCCCGTTGTTCACTTAAAGGAGGAGGAGGGGGTGGGGGGAGAAGGAAAAGGCTGCCTTTGAGCCTATAACAAAGGAAGTTCAGTATTACATTGCCCTTGAACTCCATCTGGATGAGAACTTCCCCCAAGTTTCTTTGACATCATCTGCTATTGCACCATCTGTCCTCAAGGATTTGTGGTTGTCTGGGCATATTTTCTAGACTCAAAAACCTGTTTGGATTCTGCGTCTGCCTTCTGGTCCTTGTGGAAGAACTCCAAAGGAGCTGAAATGCGGTGACAAGAACTACCAAGCAAGCTTTTAAAAATGCACTCTGGTTTAATATGTAAACCTGTTACAGCTGCCTGCAACATAACGCTCCAAACACATTTACAGTGAATGCTACATGGCACCAATACCCCACTGTCATGGATCCAGAGAAAGATCCCGTTGAGCCAACATACTTCTCAGAAGCAGAACTAGACATGAGGTGACTTTTAATACACGCTGCTGCTGACAGAAGTAATTAAACAAACATCTATACTAGCACCTTATTCAGAGCAGTTACCACCACCTTATGCATATGTATCTCAATATTGTTTGAATTTTCTTTGTAAGAAGAATTGAGCATTTTACCATCTTTATATCATTCCTTATTTGGAAAGGGCTCATGTTTTCAACTACATTTAGTTACAATGAAAACTGTTATAAGATGGCATCACAGGGGCATTTGTCTGCATATAAAATATTTAAAATATATAAAGCAGAAGAAAGCAAGTACTCATTTGTCAGAAACCTAAAGGCAATCTTTAAAAAATATGGTGTAGATGCAAAAAAAGAAAGAAATGGTTGGCATTATTAATTTTGGCTGCAATCCTATACATTGCAGTAGTATAGGAGTAAGTCCCATTGCTCAGTCAGGCTTACTTCTAAGAAAACATGTATAGTATTGCACTGTAAATATTTCATTTAAATTTATCTCTATATCCTATGTTCCCTTTGCTGAATTATGTACATTTCCACTAGTAATTACCTGTATTGGGAAGTTAATAACCTTTTGCCCTGTTAACCTTTCGATTTCATTAAAAATTAAGTCCCAAAAAACTTTTATTTTAGCACAATGCTACGACATTTGCTGAAAAGAGCCTACCATTCCACAGCCCTGTCCTAAGTTTCCCTATTGGCAAGTGCTATGGGCATGTATGGTTTCCCTATGGCCAAGTGCTGTCATATGGAATCCTATGGACAAGTATGGTTTCCCTATGGGCAAGTGCTGTGCCATGGAACCCTATGGGCAAATACTGTCCTATGTTTCCCTATGGGCATGTTCGCTTTCCCTATGGGCAAGTGTTATCAAATGGAACCCTATGGGCAAGTATGGTTTCCCTATGGGCAAATGCTGTCCTAGGTTTCCCTATGGGCATGTTCGGTTTCCCTATGGGCAAGTGCTGTGCCATGGATCCCTATGGGCAAGTATGGTTTCCCTATGGGCAAGTGCTGTGCCATGGAACCCTATGGGCAAATACTGTCCTATGTTTCCCTATGGGCATGTTCGCTTTCCCTATGGGCAGATGCTGTGCCATGGATCCCTATGGGCAAATACTTCCCTATGCTTCCCTATGGGCAAGTACTGTCATTTGTTTCAGTATGTCCGGCTTTGGCCAATAGCCGAGCAGCGGTTATACCGCTTCTTGCCTTCCCCGCCCCACCGCGCCCTTCCTCTCTGCCTCTCTTTTTCTCTGGGCGGGTCCTGACAGGAGTAGTAGATGCCGCCGCGCGCGCCCTTCCCTTTCTCACTCGCTCTCGGTCTCTCTCCGCCCGGCTCGGCGCTCTCGCAACACCAGCTCGCGGGAGCCTCCACCGCTTGACCAGAAGCATGAAGTCAACTCTGCGGCTACTTCTGGCCTTGGGTAAGTCAAGTCTCGGGCGGCGCGCCCTGCGTTGCTTTGCCCAGTGCTTCGGATGCCGCTAGCTCGGATTACTTCGAAGCCACGCTCACTCAGCACGGCTCAGCCCAGCGGTCTGAACGTCGGCTCGATAGTTTTAACCTGGGGATCCGTCGCTAAGCCGATGGGTTCCGTGGGCGCGTACCGGACGCGATTCCTCCCGTCCTCAGCGTGGGAAGAGGTCAGAGGAAACTTCTCAAGTTCTAACACTTTTTCAACTCTAACGCTTTTTCAATTGCTATTCCTGCGTTTGTGTGCTCACGTAAATGCTGTAGCCGGCTTTCTTTTTTCCTTCTTTTGTACATCGCCTTGACGCATAAATCATAATATTCTACGGTAACAACAGAAACCAAGAGATTCTTTATCTACTCAGATCTTAATAGATCAAGATTTTCCGTGGTAACAGCAACTGCCCAGCATATGACCTATGGATTTCCCCCATGAACAGTTTCAAAGAATCGGTCTCGCAAAGCTGTATCATTAACTCATATTACAGGGTAGAGGGGCGCGTTGCACTCCGCTACTTGCAGCTGAGGGTGGCTCCAGAGTAGGCGGGGGTAGGAGAAGGCTGCTTAACCTTTTCCTTCCCGGTTCTCTGGCTTCTGAAAAATAAAACCAAAACACAAGCAACCCACCTGCCACACTAGTTAGGGAGAAAAGCTCCGTCCCTAGCTATTGTAACCTTAGATACGATATCTAGGAGGAAAAGCGTCCCGGGTGGGGATGAAACCAGGTGGAGAGATGTGATTTTTGAGGGCCGTAAATGGCTGGGACGGAAAGGGTTAACCTCCCTCCCACTCACGCGAGAGAAGTGGTCAGGGGGAGGCAGGGTCGTGCCTTCCCCTCGCTCCACGGTGAGAAGGAGCCCTTCGGTATTCTGGGCCAATCAGGATTCCCCCGCCTATGGAGGCGCTCCACGCAGGTACCTGGGCATGCGCGCCTTCTCAGGGTCCCCGACCGCATGCTTTAAACACGTGAGGGGGTCGGCTGACCTTCCTGCCCCGTGGTGGTCTGACTTCCACTGACTCAACTATAATTCGTCGTCAGCTGTTTTGCCTGAAAGCCCCCGAAAATGGCCATAGTCAGGTAAGAACGTAAGAGTCCAGCATTTCTGTAAACACAGTGGCTGCCTGTGGAAAGCCCACAAGTTGAACTTGAGTGCAAGAGCGCACACAACCCCCATCGTGTCCCTCAGCAACTGGTGTACCTAGACACTGGAGGTAGCATAGAGCTATCAACACTAGTAGCCACTGATAGCCTTTTCCAGGAATTTGTCTAATAAATAAGAAAATATGTTCTGAAACATGGTAAGAACAAAACTGGAAAAAATGAACATACATAATGAATCCTTTCTTCAAGTGTTTTATAGTGGTTTTAGTCAAAACTACCTGGTCTAAAGTATCACACAGTGAAATATTGTATGATATAGTGATTAACATGATGTGAAACACATGACACTTCAGTTAATTGTGCATAATTTTAAAGTAGGATAATTAACCATACTCAAAGGGTTGTATCCTTTGAGTATGGAAAGCAGTTTCACTAGTGCAAGGCTGGGCATGCCTAGGGTAACTATATGGAAAGGAGGGCAGGGTGCCTGTATCTTTAACAGTTGTATTGAAACGAGAATTTCAGCAGGTGTCATTTGTACACATGGTGAAATGCCCTCTTCATCACAACAGTTAAAGCTGGAAGAGCCCTGCCCTCTTGTATCTGGTCACTAGTATAGCTCCTGCAGCTTTAACTGTTGTGAAGAAGAGGGCATTTCATCAGGTGCTGCATGGGTACAAATAACACCTGCTTAAATTCCCTTTTCTGTACAACGGTTAAAGATAGAGGAGCCCTGTCCTCCTTTCCATATGGCCACCCTATCTTATCGTTTGTAGCTGCCCTTGCCTGCTTAAAAGCTGCTTCTCAGAATTAAGGGACTTTCCAGAACAATATGGAATATGGCACAGACGGCTGCAGTAGGATCAGAGGATCTGTGGAAATTTAATGCCCTGCCTTGTGTGAGTGTAAGCACTTTCCTCTGGTGCAATGCCACCATTGGATACAACTCAAAATACATAAATTATAATGATCCTGAAAACCATAACACTTAAACAGAAATGTAGCACTCCTGGCTATAACAATACTGATAATTTCAACCTTGACCAAGTTTGATTTTTGGCAATTCACTGTCTTTTTTAAAAATATAGATCTTTATTGAAAGGTAAAGATTGTAATAAAAATAAGATTATGTAGAAAGAAAATGCTCCTAATCTAGATTTAACATACAATTTGAAACATGAGGCTCAAAACTCTGGACTGGTTAACAGACATGGGGTTGAACCTAGCAAAGAAAACCAGAAAGTACAAAAGCTAAACCTACAACCCTGCTTTTTCTGTCTCTCTGAAAAGACTGATTTGTAGCATGTTATATAAGGTTGCAATCCTATATATACTTAGAACTCAGTGGGACTTACTTCTGAATATGTTTATTTATTTATTAAAATATTTGTATCTCGCCCTATATCATTGGGATCTCAGGGCAGCGTACAGCTAAAATCAATTCAAACAGCATAAAACAAATAATGTACACAATTAAAAACATATTAAACCATTAACAAGCTAAAACCAGTAGAAAATTTAAAAGCAGTAAAATCAATTAAAACTATTTGCAGCTTTTAGGCAAATTTATCCCTCAAATTTATCCCTGTGCCCGTACATCACTTTGGGTGCTATTTTTTTTTTTATGGCTGAGAACGTGGTATATAAATTTGAATCCTGATATAGCCCAGTCTTGTGCATGTTTACTCAGGTGTAAGTCCCGCTGAGTTCAACAGGGCATGTTCTTGGGTAAGTGTGTGTGTAGGATTCATTTCACTTCAGTGCACATTTACTTGGAAGTAAGCCCCATTGAACACAGCAGGACTTATTTCTGAGTAATGATTCATAGGACTGTGCACAGTATCCTTATGCTACAAAAATTTCAGTGTTGAATTGCTGCTTATCACCACACAGGACCTTTGCCAAAAAAAAAAAAGTTGCTAGACCCCAGTATCTTTCTAGAAACGGAGAGAAACCAGGAGCCGTGTTGTTTTTCCCCCCTACCAGCCTCCGTTTGACCCTACTAGGCACCACTCTCTTCCCAGGACAATGCCTGTGGTCTTGGAATTAGTCTGGAACAGTTGAGGGGGCCCATGACGCAAGCCAGGAAGAATTTATTTTCCGCTTTAAGGAGTATTTTGATATTTCTCATGTTGAGGACTTACTGGAATTTCACATTCTTTGACCTTAGTTGGTTCTGCCAGTTAAGTGACATCTAGGGGGTGGGATGGTGACATCAGCCATGTTCTTCCCTCTGCAGAAAACATGGACCAAAAATTCCAAACCTGGGTACCTCTTGCACTAGTGTGAGGCCTAGCCTTGTTCCCAGACATTGGCTCAGTTTCTATAGAAGTGGCTAACAATCAGCATTGTCTTGCCCAAAAAACTGCATTTAGTAAACCCGGATGCTGTTCCTACCCACATTGTTTGACAGTGCATTGGGATAAATTTCCACCCATACCAGACTCTCCTCAGAACAATGGTGGTGGTGGTGGTGATGAGAATTAGGTTTATGTAATACTAGGACTATCTAAGACTAACACCAGCCTTATTCCAGGCTACCATAGTACATCCAACAAAGGTGTGTGCGTGTGTGTGTAAGTCTATCTGATTCCAGCCTAAAATAAGTTTATTAGTCTTAAAATAAATTTATTAGATTTAAGTTCTTTGGTTTAGAAATTTTATAACTGTTTCAAAAAGGGAAAATATCTTCAACTTTCAGCTTAACACAGACTTGGGGTTCTGTGTGTGCATCTGAGATTTGATGAGTTGGTGTTGTACATCTGATCCTTGCAAGCCCTCTTGTAACCCACTGTGACAGAATAGTTGAGTCATAGGCTGTATTCAGACAAACATATCTTTAGCTTAATAAGCTGAGATAAGGACAAGCCTTTTACCCATGCACGCAACCCTTTGTTTCCTCCCTTTGCAGCGCAAACAAACCAGGAAGTCTTCAATTAACCATAGTTCCCTATCTTGACTAAACTGGAATACTATGGTTTCCAGCTTTGGCACAAGCCAGGATTTGAAGTTGGTTTAGTATCCTAATTTGTTCTGAAGCTGGAAATCATACTTTTCTGGTTTGTACGAAACAAGAAACAAAGTTTAGGGCAGCTTGCTAGTTTCATCACAGCTCACGTCAAAGGGCTGCGTGCATGGGGAAGGTTTGTTCATATCTTGGCTTATTAAACTGTGATATGATCATTCAAGCCAGCTCATAGGAAGTAGTAGGCATGTAGTAGGCATTGTCTGTACTCAGAAACATAATGTACCACCACCACATTGCTTCCTACTAGCTGCCTATTTATAAGAGCAGGGAATTACCAGTAGAAGCCTGATGTAGGAGAGTGGGATGCTATTTCCAGTGCCTTCATTGGTGCCTCCCACACCTGTTCACATAGAATGTTTAAGCCCTGGGACAACAGTGTCTAGTCAGCATCCATATGACTAAGAATGTGAGGAGGGTGGGAAAGTTTGGTGATCTTCGACTAGAAAATGTTTGCTAGCCTCCCACACGTTCTAAGAGGGAAGGGATCAGTTTCACAATACATCAGTGTGAAACACTTGTGCTGCCCTGACACTGCCATAATTTCCTGGAGGGGATACCCACTTCAATTCAGCCATGAGTGCATCCATAGTATTGGTTCATAGTATTGCTTTAGATACTAGTATTTATAGGGGTTTGGACAATCACGGGGTAAAAGGAGCCATTGTGGCTTCATCCTCTGGGCGTGGTATGCTTGCAACTGCGATTTGCATAATTACCTGTGATGCGGCATGGGTTGCCATGTCATCTGAACGCAGCGCAGCGCCCGAGGGGGATGCTACAAAGCCACCCTGCCATGCACCAAGGTGGGTTTTGGATGACACAGCAACCCGTGCTGCTTCACGGGTAATTATGCAAATTGTGGGCACGCATGCAGCATTTGCAGGGCTGGGGGAGAAGCCACAATGGCTTATTTTACCCCTATGATCATCAGAACCCAGTCAGTATCGCTTTAGATCATTCACAGTGTAACAAGCAAGCGAGCCATGGCAAGTATGTCAGAAACAGAGTGGAATTAAATTTCCACCCGTTCAGAATCCTGGTGCTTTATATTGAGATAAATAGTTATGTGAGCCACAGACATACTGGAGGGATTAAACATCTCACTGCCTACTTTTCTGGAGGTCAAAATAGAGACTCTTTGTCTGTAAATCCTGACGCTTGTGGAGCCTTGCTCCATGGCTAGGAGTGGAGTGTCACTTAATTGGCATAAACTGGAATAACTCCATTAAAGATTTATTTTTTCCACTGGGAATGAGTGATGTGATACAGAGGGCCCATTCAGAAGACCCCTTAATCCATGGCTTTAACCGTGGTGGTTAAGCCAGAAAGCCAGGCTGTGTTCAGGAGACTCCTTAAACCATGGATTTAACCATTATTATTAGCATTTTTATACCGCCCAATAGCCGAAGCTCCCTGGGCTTTTTGCTTTATTCACTATGGTTAAAGCCATGGTTTAAAGTGTCTTCTGAACAGGGCCATTGTGCAATCTCTTACTAACCTCCAGTAGTGCTCTGGCTTGCCATTGTTGCAGCTTAGCCGGTTTTGGCCTTCCAGAGTTTGTTTATTCATAAAGCAATTTAATGTGAGCCTTAAGTTGCCTCCTGATGAGGCTTTAATTGTGCAATCTCCCTGCCTTTCCCATAGAATTTTACAGGAGGTACAGGCAACACTGTTTTCTCTTTGTAACCCTCCTCCTGTGTTTCCCCACCATTTCTTCCGTCCTTTTCCTTACCACAGAAAATCCGTTAAGCGGTGTGTGTGGTGGGGGGGGACAGAGTTACTGCACAATTCCTTTTGATTGGTAGCGCTATGAATTCTCCATCCAGAAGCACCCTGATAATGTGTACAGCCTTATAATGGCTTCTACAGCATGCAGTGAAGAAGCAGGTTTGTTCGGGGGGGTTCCACCTCTGAATGCTGTGGTTCTTCTTTGGAAAACTGCTCTAAAACTGCTCTAGAAACAGGCCTCACGGATGGAGGAAGCATCTAGGTTTCTGCATATACTTTTATTTCTGCTTTTTTCACATCACTCAGCTCAGGAAATGAATCAGCCTTGCCAAGGTGGTTACGCAGTGATTCTCTAGCTAACTTGACCTTCCTCTGCCCTTCATTTTGCTACTATTGGCTAAGTTTGATTGTTAATTCAAGAGTGGCACATGTGTTTAAAATGAATGACAACGAGCCTGAGCTAGTACTACAGTCCAAAAGTGAGGCATTGAGTTTTCCATCCAAGACGCTCATCCGACTTTCAAGTTTTTCACCAGGAAGTCTACACCCTTTTGAATCCTTTATTGCATTATCAAGCTAGTCTACTTTAAAGCAATGGCTTTATTTGAATAAGATTGTGAAAGTTATAGTAAATCTGGGAATTCTGCTTGCACCCAAATACTCCAGATAGGACTTCTTGCCTGTGTTGATAGGGACAGCCAAGTCTTATGCAGGTTTACCACGAAATAAGTTACACTGTGCTCAATAGGGGCTTCTACCCAAGTAATAAAGCCCACAGTGAGAAAAGAGCATCCTTTATCCTAAGAAGCACATGGATGGGGGAACTATATGATTCATGGAAATGCCCTGACAGCCGTGAGTGTGTGTGTGTGTGTGTGTGTGTGTGTGTGTGAGAGAGAGAGAGAGAGAGAGAGAGAGAGAGAGAAGGAGTGCATGAGTGAGTGAGCCCGAGCAAGCATGATTTTGGGAAGGGAAAATTCTGAGGAGAGGAATGATGGGTGGTGATGAGGTGCTTAACCATTTGCTTGCCTGCCATTTTCCACTCCATTTCACCCTCCCACCAGCATATTCATTTGTTTGTTCATTTTATTTATAATCTAAAGCATTTTTACCTTGCTCTTCAGCCAAAAAGGCTCCCAGAGTAGTTTGCATACAATCAATGAAATAAAGACACTTAATGTCCCCAGGCTTACAATCTAAAAGACATGACATAAAATGAAAAGGGGATGGAGAGGGAAGAGGAAAAAAGCAAACTCAGGCACTAGTTCTTAAAGTTAAGTAGTAGTTCTTATAATGGCCGGCTGGAAACTGTTCAGAGAGCTGGTCCTTCAGCAGTACTGATGGAATGGCCCTGCTTCTCATCTGATCTCTCTGATGCACTCTGCAGGAGAATGCCATCGAGATAAGTGGTGGACAATGTTTCCCCTGCCACATACCTGTGTGTTAGGCTGCTGTTCAAAGGAAAAGAGGGGAGGCTGCCCTCCGTCCTTTCTTTCTAGGCTGCTATATATTTTTAAGGTAAAATAACTCTACACACAGCAGTTAGCAGGCAAAAAAAAACTTTTATTGCCATTGAGATTTAATGATTGGAAAAATCCATATGATTGGTCAATTTTTATTTATTTATTTATTTCATTTCTATACTGCCCAATAGCCAAAGCTCTCTGGGCGGTTCACAAAAATTAAAACCAAGAAGAGCATAATAAAACAACCAACAATTTAAAAACACAAATACAAAGTACAATATAAAAAGCATGACCAGGATAAAACCACACAGCAAAAATTGATATAGGTTAAAATATGAAATTAAAACAGCAGAGTTTAAATTTAAGTTAAATTAGGTGTTAAAATGCTGAGAAAATAAAAAGGTCTTCAGCTGGCGACGAAAGGAAAAGAATGTAGGCGCCAAGCGAACCCCTCTGGGGAGCTCATTCCACAGCCGGGGTGCCACAGCAGAGAAAGCCCTCCTCCTAGTGGCCACCTGCCTCACTTCCTTTGGCAGGGGCTCACGGAGAAGGACCCCTGTGGATGATCTTAAGGTCCGGGCAGGCACATATGGGAGGAGGCATTCCTTCAAATAACCTGGCCCCAAGCCGTTTAGGGCTTTGAATGTTAATACCAGCACTTTGAATCGGGCCCAGACCTGGACTGGCAGCCAACTTCATAGTTGTAGAAGGACTGCCATAATATGATTTCGTCGGCCAGTCCCTGTTAGTAGGCAGGCTTTTGTAGCTGCTAAAAGGAGGGAATTGGGAACCCCAATTTTAAAGAGGTCAATTTAAAATCTAGCCACCACAATGAGCAGGCCTGCCCAGATATGCATATATGACCCGAACTGGACAATGTGCACCCTAAAATGCATAAGAACACAGGCTAGTTTTTTAGCAGCTTTTCACTTCATAGAATCATAGAATAGTAGAGTTGGAAGGGGCCTATAAGGCCATTGAGTCCAACCCCCTGCTCAATGCAGGAATCAATGCAGAACTTGGGGTCAGTTCAGTGCAGGATTTGGGGTCAGTTCCTTCTCGTACAATATTTTAATGCATCAGTTCGGACAGCACGTTAGTCAGAAATGGTTTTAGAACTCCACGGTGGAGTTCTAAACATGTTGCCTAGAGGGAAAACTCCATGCAATGGTGGAGTGTTTTTTAAAAAAAACAACACTCCACACAGAATATCCACGTTGTGCAGAGGAGAGTTCCTGCAGAACCATTGTGTGGCATGTTGTTTGGCAGGCTCCATGGAGTTCTCCGTTGCGTTGACTTTTCCCACTGGCTACAGAGTTCCCTGGCAAAAAAGGAGCAAGTGCCACTCTAGGAGAGCCGCCGGGGTTGGTTTTTTGCAGCAATGGCTGATGGGATACCATCACGAGGACCGGGGGAGGAGAGAAGGCAAAGGAACTGTCAGTCAAACATCACAGTGGATTTTATTCAACTCCACAGTAGCCCACAGTCACACAACGATGAAGTTAGAACATGTTGTGTGGGGAGTACCTCCTAAAAACTCAACCATTGAGTGGAATTTTCATACTGCGTTGACTAACGTGTTGTCTGAACTGATCTGGACAGTCATTCTTACACATGAAAAGCATGCAAAAGTAATTATGCAACTGTTCCTTTTGGCCTGTAAGCATATGGTGGGATTGGAGAAGTGGGAGTCAAAAGGATGAATGAAGAGGTTCTGTGTGCCAGCTAAAATTTGTTGTTAATTTCTTTTTCCAAATAACACAAAAAAAATTCACAAATGACTAACTAGCATGGGGTTTATCATGTTAATTTGTGTCTAAATCACTTCCAAAGTATGCAAGCAGGGACAGCCGACTCACTCCCTAACCTTCCAACTAGTTCTGGCTGGACCCTTGATTGTCAGGGGAGTATTACTGAAGCTGTGGTCTCTTTTCAGGCTCTTGCCTCCCTGGTGACTCTTCTTGTGGGTTCATATGACCCACCACTCTCCCATTTTGTTTTGGACTCAAAACAAGAACAAAAATAGAGTGACCCTTCAGCTGGGCCTGCCTTAGGCAGTGAGGCAGCTGCCTCAGGCATTGATTTTGGATGTCATGAAAGAACAGGAAATAATTGACTTTGTGGCAGTGGCAATTTCCAGATGATTCAGAATGAGTTACAGGGGGCATTCAAACACTTATGAGAACAAGCAGGAATGAGCCTTCGATTTGTGTGTTCCTTCCTCCCCTTTATGTGTCAGTATAATGCACCATGTTCAGATGGTGTTTTGCAATCCTGGTTTGCATACAGATTATAGTTTGAGCAAACCATCATTTGTTTGGTTTAGATGAAAAAGACAAAGCTATAGTTTCCTGCAATTTATGATCTGGAGTTTCTAATCATGATGGGTGAGGAGGATGAGGAGGGGGCATGAACATGAGACTCATGCTTGCTCATTCTCATAACATAAAACCATGGCTTGGCATTACATCTGAGTGGCCCAACAGACTTCTCCATGCCACCTGTCAGTGGATGCATGTTCCAATCACATTGTGAACACTAGCAAAAAAGAAGAGGAAGAAGATGAGGAAGACGAATGAGATTAATCTCAGTTCCCACTAAATTCACAAAAGAGAGCATGCCATTTGTATCATTTCCAGGATTAAGGGAGAGGTAGAAAAGTGGATTAGAGATTGCCCTGGGTTCAGTACTTGGACTTCAAACAAAGAACTACATAAAAACAAAATGTGAAGCAGATGTTCACGCAATGCTAAATTCTGGGCTGACTTCAGATCCTTTGCGGGTCTTTGGGGCAGGAGACCTGAAGTGGTTCTCCACCAGGTGAACCTTTTGCAGCTTGTAGCTGATATGGCAGAGGAAGTTGTGGATTTCTGCTTGTCACACAACTGTGAAGGCACCAGAGCCCTGTCGAAAAAAGTTGGCAGCCTGAAGTGAAGCTGAATAGAAAACTTTTACCTTCATAAGCTTGTCAGTTTCATGTTTCAGCATAGCTGAGTGGAATCATCTCAGGAACAGCTTAAAGTTAACCAGTTTTGACAACTTCTGCCCAACTTGCAAAACCTCTTTGTTTTGCTTTCTAGAAGCCTTGCTGACTCCAGTACTTTTATATGGCTCCCTACTACTGCTGCACTAGCATCTCCATGGCAGTGGTTGCATTGTGGTGCACCAAACACAATATCTCAGTACTGATCATGTTGGCGGAACTCAGATGACACATAGTGGTTTCTGTTTGCTTTTTTTCTGTCAGCTGTAGCTACTTTTCTCAGGTACATTGTTTAGTGCTATGTTAACTGGGGAAGCCTTGTCCTATATCTGTATAAAGAAATCACATGTTTCCTATATGCTACTAAAATGGTTAGACTTGGTAACCAGACTTTGTGCTCTACCAGCCAAATAAGTGCAGCTGAGTACCATTTCCACAGTATCAGAAATCTGAATAGACAGCACAAGAATGATGAAGCTAAAGTGACCATATGAAAAGAAGGACAGGTCACCTGTATCTTTAAGAGTTGTATTGAAAAGGAAATTTCATCAGGTGAATTTCCCTCTTCATCACAACAGTTAAAGCTGCACGAGCTATACCAGAGTGACCAGAAACAAAAGAAGGCAGGACTCCTGCAGCTTTAACTGTTGTGATGAAGAGGGCATTTCATCATGCATACAAATGACACCTGCTGAAATTCCCTTTTCGATACAACTCTTCAAGATACAGAAGCCCTGTCCTCCTTTCCATATGGTTACCCTAGATGAAGCTGGCTGGTCAGGGTATGAGGCGCCTGGTCAAGGGGAAATAGGTTCCAGCTATGGAAATAGGCCTTGAGGGAAGATATTTTGTGCCTAACCATATATTACATACAAATGTATAATGGCATGCCATGGTGGCCTTGTTGTTAATCCTGCTTTGAGAATAGGCTAACTAGGAACTGAGAAACAGTAAGGAGTTCTTAACCTTTCATCCATCTCCTGTTTCTCCACATTTAATTAGCCCCTCCCCAGCTATTCATTATGCCCACCCTAGAATTCCTTCAGTTAATTTTCATGGTGCATCCCCAAAGAGCCCTGAGACCCATCTTCAGCTGTTCTCTGTTGGAGGTCCCTAACCTGCCCACCCTGTCTTTAAAATTATCCAGAGAGAAGAAATGACAATTAAGCTAGTTTAATTCTGATGAAGATATGCTCAGGGCCCCACAGAGAACACAGGTTAGTAGTAAAAACCAATGGGGTTGTTTGGGTTTAAACTTTAAACATCAAATTAAGCACTCAGGCTTAATTAGTTTGCAGTGGTCTAGAGATGGATGTAGTTCCCAGTGCCCTTCAGCAAAGTTTGAATTCTTTCCTAGTGAACTGGGACTTTGAGTCAGCAGGGCTAGAGTCATTCATGCTCGTAGTTAGTCTTGTATATTAAACATGCATCAGTGCCAGAGTCGTTATCTCTCATCCTGGGAACCGTTACACCAATTCTTTGCACTTGCAGTCCATTAAACTGAGCCAACTCTGACACTGGGCAGCCTTAGATTTCTCCCTCATCCCCTGTCTATAAAATCTCCTCCTGACTACTTTTGCTTTACACACTCCAACTGTGTGGCTGTCTCTAGCCATACAAAATAGGAAGGAGCCAAAATAGGAAGGGGAACTTGTTTGCCTAGCAGTGACAGTTATTATTAATTCCATTTTTACAGCCCTGTGTCAAAAAGACTAAGTTGAGACTAAGGCCTCATCTACACCATGCAGGATATTGCACTATGAAAGCAGTATATAAAAGGCAGAAGCCACACCAAGCAGGATATAGCAGTATGAAAACGGTTTATGGTATGTTTCAATGGGCCCCAACAGTTGTCAGTGCACTTCAATACTGCTACAAAGCAGTAGTGTGGCTCCTACCTTTTATTTACTGCTTTCATAGCACTTTCATAGTGCAATATCTTGCCTGGTGTAGATGAGGCCTCAGTAACAATTTCCAGAGAGGTGTATTTGTGTTGGTCTCTTGCAATAAAATAAACAAGGAATCTTGTGGTACTATAAAGGGTAACATATTTATTCTGGCATAAGCTTTCATGGGATCCATAGGCCACAAAAACTTATGCCATAATTGATTTGTTGTCTCTAAGGTTCCACAAGACTATTTGTTTGTTTTTTAATTACCACAAGATTTCTTCACACAAGTAAAATAAAGTACGCTCGTGGCTGGCCAGGCCCAGAAGTTCATGGATCCTTTTAATGATGTTGGCATCAGTCAGGACGTCTCCTGCAGCTTCCCCCTTTATTCTGCTATAAAATAGATCAAAGAAAAGCTGGAATAAACCCTAATGGCATGGAATCAGCAGTGTATAAAGCTGGGGTTGTGCTATGAACTTGTCAAGGAAGGACTTTCTCATGTCTGCAATCAAGGAAGAGGGTAAAATGCCTCCCTACAACAAAGGGAGGCAGATCTGATCCCCCACCCCACCAAGAGAACCCTTTTAAATTCAGTGGGGATCACTCCCAAGTAAGTGTGCTGGGGATATAATGTCTACTCAGAAGTAAGTCCCATTGCGTTCAGTGGGGCTTACTCCCAAAAAACTGTGCTGAGGGTCTTATGTCTACTCAGAAGTAAGTCCTGACTTTCCTGGGAGCTGCAAGGAAACAGTACAGCAGACTTCCCCTTCCCTCCTTTGCACAAATGCCAGGAAAGGAGCAAGGCGCTCTTTCAATTCAAACCTCTAAAAGAGCCCCGGGAAACAGCAAGGTCTTCCGCCTTGTCACCCCTCTCCTCCGGTGTAATCAGCTCATATCAATTGCGCCAAGAACTTGGAAGCACAACAGCCCCATCTAAACAATGTAATCTCCCTTAGAGGTTCATCAGACGAGAGTTTTATCGTATGCTCACTACTGCCCATTTACAGATGTTCGCACATCCTTTAGACAATGACGTCCACCTCCTGTGCCCCTCCTGCTCCTGCCACTCATTTTTCCATCACAAAATAGACCCCTTTTAATCCAACTTTTTTTTTTTAGAAGGAATGTGCTGTGATCTGCTGTGTGCAGGAAAAGTGGCACGATACAAACACCCCCTGAATGGACCACGTGGTCTTTGTTTACTTCCTCTTTCCACCCAGGACAGAATGAGGAAGTAATGAGGGACAAACGCGGGGGCAGAGAAGCGATGGTAAGGAAACGCAATATCCCCCCAAGTGATGATGCTCTTAGTGTAGAGACACTTGAAGGCCACAGTTTCTTGGGAATAAGTCCCATTGAACTTCTGATCAGGCATAGGCTTGCACGGTAACTGTACACACTTACACGGGGGTAAGTCTCATTGTGCTTCAGGGGGCTTTGAGCAAACACGCATAGTGGTGTGGATTAACACAGTCAGCTACCCTTCTGGAACATCTAGTGGTTTGGAAGGGTTAACAGTGTGTTGAAAGTAAAATTGGGTGTTGCAAACTGGAGAGAGGTACAGCAATTCTAGCAGTTCTGGACCAGACTCCTTAGTGTGTGCATATCCACATGCTAATTTTCCTGGCTATTATTTATAGGAGGAGGTTCCTGCCAGACATGTGCTTGTCCAGTTCCCATGGTCCTTCACACCCTGTCACAATCTCTGCCTGCAACAACCATCGTGTGTGTGTGTGTGTGTCATTGCTTGCATCATGCAGTTCTGGGAACTTCCAGGAAGATACGGTCTCTTTGTACCAAGAAACTTTGTGACTCCCTTAACAACTATCTAGGTGTTGTTTACTACACAAAGAGTCTGCCTTTGCTGCACTTTAGAGTTTCTCCCCAAATAGATACTGAGACCACAGAACCCATCTAGAACAAATTGATAGTATGAAATCAGACACAAACCGCATCTCTGAATCAACCCAGGCAAGTCTTTTGACATCTCCATCAGCAGTGCTGACTGACTTTTCTTTTACTGACTTCCTGATGTGGCTCCTTCTTAATGCAGTGCTTGAGTAAAACTCCTTGGCCCTCTGGTACAAGTTGTCTTCCACTCAGACTGCTCTTGTGGAATTTCCAAAGAAGGCAGGCCTAGTTAGTAGCCATGGAGATTTTTTCAACTGACTTATTGATCTAGTCCCACTGGTCCTAGTCGTCCTCATCTTGAAATCTTACACATTCCTAATTATGAGGAAGTGGTAGGTTTCTCTGCTACTTCTGCCGAAGTTGGTGGCAGACCTTTCCATTTCCTTTACTCACTAGAGGTGACAAAGGATGCCTCTGCTTCAGGAGAATGTGCATCTCTAAGTGGGGGCAACATCCCCAAGAAAGGCGTTTGTCCTAAGAGTTCAGTTTGATTCAGGTAGCCCCAGGTATTGTCTAATCTCTGATGTTACTAATTAAATGGCTATTTGCTAGAAGAGTAATTTTGCTGCTTTGTTTAGTGTAGAGGTGAAGGAATGTTGGATATTCACTTGAGTGGAGCAGAAAGGAAGGAAGGGGATTTAACATTCGCCAGGTTCGTTTGGAAGAAAATACAGTTATGAGAAGGGAATCCAAGTCCACAGGTTGGTTGCTCCTACAACAGGGGTCAATATGGAACATTTCTCCCCTTGGCAAGGGCTTACTTCCAGGATTGCTGATCTAAATATTTAGAAGCCATAATTTATGTATTATTCAAACCACTCTCTATGGCACCTGCGGCCTTGCTTCCTGGTGGAGCCGGGGGCTCAATTCAAACCCAGGCCCGCCACCGCTGGAGCAGGTAAGCCCCCCGTCCCACCTGGGCCCGCCGCCGCTGCCCAAACTGCGGCAGCGGCTCCAGGCAAGCCCACCCCCCCACACACTTCACTTACCTGCTCTGTCAGCGGCAGGCCCGGGCTTGAACTGAGCGCCCGGGCCCCTCCAGAAGCAAGGCCGCACACGCGGCCTTGCTTCCTGGTAGAGCTGGGGGCTCAATTCAAACCCAGGCCCACCGCCGATGGAGCAGGTAAGCCCCCCCTCATGCCTGGCCCCTTACCTGGCCCCGCCGCCGCAGCTGCACGAACTGCAGCGGCGGCTCCAGGCAAGCACCCCCACCCCCACCCCCACTCCCACTTACCTGATGTCTTGCGGCTGGGTGCGGGCCACACTCTCCCTTCTTCTCCCCCCTTCCCTCCAGGGAATCTGATCTGAGGCACATGCGTTGCCTTATCAGATTCCCCACAGGGAAACATAGGTTTTTTAAAATATTAATTAAAATTGATGGAATGGCCTTTTGAAAAGCCATTCCATCAATGTGGAGGACAGGGCAACGCAATCCTACTAATGGATTGCATGGTTAGGCTCCCAATTCGGAGCTTTTAGTGCGCAAAAAAATGGTCACCAGCCCGGAAGCACTTCTGTGTCAGTTTGAAACAGAGAGGCTTCCCCCCCTTTTGTCATTTAAAGTGACATCCTGCCCTCAATATTTCACCAATCTTCTTGAAACGCGCAGGGTATGTAAAACCAGCATTTCTTTATGGCAGAACTCCATTTCAGAAAGATTGGTGAAATATTTTTCATTTTAGGATGCTAGAATGACCCACCCCCCAATAATACCTTTTAACATGGTGGAATGCTTTTTTTACTGATCATCCTTAACACAGGGAAACACTGCTGTGTTTCCCTGAATTTTAATGTATATTAACACAGGGAAACACTGCTGTGTTTCCCTGAATTTAAATGTATATCAATTTTTGCTGTGTGGCTTTAATCCTGGTTGTGCTTTTTATATTGTATTTTGTATTCATGTTTTTAAATTGTTGGTTGCTTTTATGCTTTTCATGGTTTTGATTTTTGTGAACCGTCCAGAGAGCTTCGGCTATTGGGCGATATAAAAATGTAATAATAAATAAATATAGAATAGTATGCTTTGACACAGAAAAGGGCCTATCTTTACACCAAAGGTAGGCAACCTGTGGCCCTCCAGATGTTTTGGCCTTCACTCCCATCATCCCTCACCATTAGCTATGGGAGTTGTTAGGTCAAAACATCTGGAGAGCCTCAAGTTGCCCAGTTCTGTTCTACACATATCTTTTTTATGTGGGTTCCATTACAGAGAAAAAACTGTAGCACACTTATCTCTGTACAGATAAATCTGCAAAGTAATCCTTCCAAAACAGACAATGTGTACTTTCTCCGATAGAGTGAAAAAGATTAGCTTTGCATGTGATGAAAAAATATGAAGAGAAGCTAGAGGAACAAGATAAAAGACGATAAGGTTGTTGATATGATTATTGTAAGGGGAGGTTTTCAAAATATGTTACAGAAACTTGATAGAATGTAAGGATATGCAAGTAATGTGACATTTGAATCACCAAATATGGTCATGATCCAACTAAAGTTAAAAGATATACTTAACAGTTGAAATCAATGGGCATTTAATGTCCTTATTTTTGCTGGATTATGTTTAGATTACAAGAGATTTGAAGTGGTAAAATTATGATTATGACTCAAAAGTAATAAAAATAACATGAGATCAAAAATAAAGTACACCCCACGATGCTCAATAGAACATATTTCTAGGTAAGTATGAACCCAGTGGGACTTGCATCCAAGTAGATGTTCATAGGATTGAGGATAATATAGTAATATAACTCCAGGCAAGACACAATGTAAATTGATTATGAGCCAATCAGTCCAGGGGGTTTCCTGCTTTTAATCCCTCCATTTTATCTAGGTGTGGAGAATTTAACTTCCAAATAAATAAGTTATAAGAAATGAAAATAAGATGTAATTGGGAATACCCTAACCACCACCACCCTAAAAGATGAGATGCTGTTAAAGCTCATTTGAAAACTTTCTTTTTTCTAAAGCTTTTAGAACTTGATTTTAATCTTTTATATTATTAGTTTTATTGTCCCCTGTGCCTGTTTGGTGCATTTCCTTCCCTTTCTTATTGTTTTATTATGATTTTATTAAAATGTAAGCCTATGTAGCAGGGCGTTGCTGTTTTATTGTTATGTACAGCACCATGTACATTGATGGTGCTCTATAAATAAATAAATAAATAAAGAGACATTATGGTGTTAAAAACCAAAAGCCATCCATGATAAAAGCAAGAAATTTCTTTAAAACACTGAAGGAATGTCTCTCCCAGAAACCTGCCTGGTTAGTTACATGGCAATTATATGCATTTGCAATCCATTGAGTTACTTCCAGGTAAGTGGGTTTAGGATTGTAGCCTTAGAGTAAGAAAAAAGAACAGTGATATTATATTTTGTCAGTCACTATTTTTCGTAACTAGGCATTTATTGATCTAGTCCCACTGGTCATTTGGGCCAAGTCCCACTAGGCATTTGCTGCTTTAGCCATGCACAGGAGGGAGCTCAGAGAAAAGAGGGCAGGTGTCAAGCTCTCTATTATAGCTTTGAATGCAGTGGCTGTATATCTGCACTGCATTGATTAGACAATGCAGGCACAGCTTTGCAGCCACCATAGGAGTTTCCCACAATGCTGCAGTTTGAAAAAGTCAGGGTTTACCCCAACTTTTTCAATCGGAGCAACATCAGTACAGTGCTTCTACTGTCTGATATCGTTCTGGGGCCAATCCATGGGCAGTGCCTGGTAGAAGGCAACTGACAATTGGTCACCTTCACCAGGAAGAGGGCACGGGCAGCTCCAGTACCCAGATGGCTGGCCAGAAACCCTGCGCTCCCTCCTTGGCATTGGGATTACCCGATGCCACCCAGGGAGAGGGAAAGTGCAGTGTTTGAGAGGGAGGTGGCACCAACCCAGTGCCATGAAGACAGCCTCCAGAAGACAGGAAGAGACTGCGCTTACCAATATCCTGTTCTGACTTACAGGGGCCACTCAAACAAGCCTCTGCCTGTCTGCTTCAGCTAATCTTTTAAGTTAATATTGCTGCAGGATTTTGTTACTCTGCACTGCCCCTTCAAGCTCGGTGAAGCAAATGTCTGCAATGTTTATACTTAACATTTTTATTCACATATTCAGGACTTAGTTTGAACCAGGGCTGGGTGCCAGAACTTGCGAACTAATATTACAGAAGAAAGAAGATTTAATGCAGGTTGCACCATTTCACAAACCACTGTGTAATCTTATGTGATGACTTCTGGGTGAAAAGTTATGACTTTCAGGCACCTGGAGCCCAGAAAACACTTAGAAATTAACCAGTGTTCACATTGGTTATCCACAACTGCACGTAGAATTGAACCTCAAATTGTACATTGGTTCTACTAGAAGAAAATTGTTGTTGTCTATGCATGAATTAAGAATCTGTTGTGCATGCAGATGTCTCGTTGATTGAATTAATGAATAAAAATATGACACATGCAATGACATAAAATAATACCTTTTTAGCACAATATTTGCAAATGTTAGAAAGTATAAATGGCAAATCAAGAAATGCAACAGACATCCACCAAAATAAAATAAAGTCACAGCCATCTGTTAAAATTATATTTATTCTTTAATAATGTAAAGAAATATGCCTCATGCTTTCAAATATTATCAAAATCCCACGCTTCTTTAAATATCTATTGGGGAAATCACCCACCCTGATATAACAATGGACTCTGGAAGTCGGCATGTTTTTTCTAGATAATCACCCTGATGCTATATTAGGGACCAAAGAACAGGACACTCGTCCCACATGCCCAATGGGGCTTTGAGCCTGTACTTGAACATCTCTGTGCCCCCCTCCATGTCACAAGGCAAGCCACTTTTAATATTAATATGACTCTCAACCATGTTTGTAATATTGTAATCAAATGGAAAAAGTAAAAGAAATTCACTGGGAATGCCCAAAGCTTATGGGTGTGCCAAAAGTAGCTCTTTTGATCCTGACCTAAATATGGAGAAATGCTGTAAATACCTGTTATGAATAGCTGGAATGATGGGGTACATTTGAATTGAATTGAATTTGGCTATCAGATTGAAACAGTTTCTGGCCTACAAGGCCCCTTCTAACTCTATGATTAAATGAACGTACTGGTATTAACTGGGCAGTGAGCATGATGGTGATATGAAGAGTGTTGCTGGGTGCTATTCATTGCTATTTATGCATTTATGCCTTTTAAGGCATTATGCAAGTATAAAATACACTAGACATTCAATGAACTAACAAAAATAAAGCAGCAATTAAATGGCCAAGTACAGGGGCCTCTTGCTACATAGCTCTGTTGCTCAAGCTATTGCGGTTTTTGCCTTTTGCCCTGGACGGCTTCTGGCTCAGCAGTTCTGTGTCAGCTGCCAAGAGAGGAGCCATTGTAAAGTTAGCAGCTGTGTTAGCCATCACTTGATACCAGCTCACGTCACAGAGCTGCCCTCCCTTGAGAAAACTGTGGCTATCTAGAGAGCTGTGCAAGTGAGTAGAAAGAAGGGTTGGATAACTGGGACAGGAAACGATGTCACTCTTCGTTCAGAATCAGACACAAAGTATGTCAACTGGTTCCATGGATTGCATCCTGATGCCATAGTTTGAGGAACGAATTCCTAACGATGTCCCTTGATGAAATACAAAGAGGTGCTTTTTCCTATGTTGCCCATGACTATTTTTTCCCTTTGTGATGGGTCCTTCCTATCTCCTAGTGATTGGATAGTCCTGGGTGATACTGAAGATCTTTGGCTTCATTTTCATTTTCATCCATAAAACCCTGGATTGAGACGGGATATTACTTCCGCCCACCCAGCCCACTTTCTGTTTTCTGTGCACTTATACTAAATGAAAATAAAAGCCAATAAAATTCTCAGCTGTTGAAAGAAAGAAATTTCCAGAGG
The DNA here is from genome assembly GCF_023053635.1 of Elgaria multicarinata webbii. Classification (NCBI taxonomy): domain Eukaryota; kingdom Metazoa; phylum Chordata; class Lepidosauria; order Squamata; family Anguidae; genus Elgaria; species Elgaria multicarinata. The sequence continues at coordinate 63,154,465 of NC_086173.1, read as the reverse complement.
AAACCATTTGCATTTCCACTCATTCCTATAGTGTCCTCATTTATCATCTGGGAATCTGCTTTGCTATTCAAGTCAACTCAGGCTGAAGATCTCCAAGCCACAAATAAGTTTGTGTGTGTAGGGGCAGCCTCCAAAATACTGAAGGAAGGTATTTGTGAGGTCCACAAAACTTTCCTTCCTTATGGGGCTGAATGGCTTGTCCAAGCCCTGGATGGGAGATCTCTATGCAGGAATTATGGGAAGCCTGGGAAACACATGACGAGAGAGTGGTTAGCATGTTGGACTAGGACTGGGGAGACTGAGATTGAAATCCCCCATTAGCCATGTATCTCAGTGAGTGACTGTTGTCCAATCACTGTCTCTCAGCCTATGTTTCCTCATAGGGTTGATGTGAGGATAAAGAGGGTGAGGAAAAGAACCATGGACACTGCCTTGATTTTTTTGTTGGGTATGATTTATGGGATAAGTCTAACACTAGGCCATTCCACCCTACCTCACTTGTCTTTCAGGGCTCTTCACTACCCTTATTCAATCGAAAGCTGTTTCTGGAGGTACTGTCACAGATCAAGGTAAGTTCAAGAAGCCTTTTCAACTATTGCTGAACTGTTTTGCTTGATGTTGAGGAGTGCAGGTCACGCTCAGAGTACCAAGCGGATGAGCTGCCGTGCTAAGTGATCAGGTGGGTACAGGAAGCAATCCAAGGGCCCCTTGTTCTAACCAAGAGATGGTGATAGCAAGAGATAGATAGGGGTATCCTACAGTGCATGCTACTTGGGTGAGCTAATGGGATCATGCACCCTGGTGTGGCCACATTTTGCAGAAATCCCTTCCTGTCTAGCCATACTGTGCTAGCAGCATCTCGCATGGGTTATAGGCCTTTTGGACAGACAGCGCCAGTCTTCAAAGGAAGGAAATTAACTCTGTGTTCCCAGTCCGTGTTTCCTTCATATAGGAGGTGGGGGAGACAGTCAGGCCATTCAACTGGGTAGGACCCCTCTCCCTACTTACAGTGTGCATCTCCCCCCTCCATTTTTTATTTTGTTAAATAAATGAATAAAAGTTTCAGAAATCTGATTTTGCCACACTTTCATGGCAACTGGCAAGGAAGAAGAAAAACAGAAGAAGAATAAAAAGATCATGTTTCCTCAGTCATTTGGCAACTCTAAATTGTCTGGTCTTAACCACTTCTAGGGTGAATAGGATGTCAGATGTGAATATGAGATATTGAATATGAAGCCTTCGGCTTGGGAATGCTAGGAGTTGTAGGATGTTTTTCTGTCTAAACATGCTTAAGATTGTGCCTTTAGAAACTAATACATGTATTATGGCATAAGCTAGGGCTATGGAAAAAAATATCAGATTCTTTAGAAGTTTCTTCTCAGAATTTCATTTCCCAAGGTTCAGTCAATTGATGCATGCAGGAGGCAGTTTACAGACCTATGTATTGCAGATTCTCCTGTATTGCAGATGAGCATAAAGGTGATTGTGTGGTCGTCACTTGTGGAAAACATGCTACACAGATGAACTGTGGGACAAATCCCTGCGAATGCATATCTGGATTCCATTTTGAAGACAGAATGACGAAAACGTTCAGGAATGAAACAGAAAATAACTGCACGGGTAAGGGGCTTTCTGGGATCTCCTCTTGCTTGAGATGCTGCACGCTCACTCCAAGCATGGCACTGAATGCACACGCAGAGCTGAGAACTGATGCAGTCGCACAAGCCTGACTGTAGTTGTGAGTTCCATGTTTTTACACCCCTAGAAGATATTGCACATCCCTGAAGTGTGAGGGACCCAGGAAAACACTCACAAATCCTTAGCCTGCCATCTGGCACCTAAACAAGGAGAGTTTTCCTGCATTCATACCCAACGCTCTGCAGGAGGTGCAAGCTGAGCCTCCTCTCCACCTGTATTTTTTTTTGCAAGAGACTACTTTTGCTTTTCTGTTTTGAACATACGAAGCTACTTCGCATTGTTTCAGACCATTGGACCTGCTAGCTAAATTTGGTCTGTTCTGACTGGCTGTTGGTCTTTGAGGTCTTGGGCACCAGATGTCCTCTTTACTGAGAATGAACCCAGATGACCTTCTGCATGCAATATGGATGCTCTGCCGCTAAGCTCTTGTGTGTTCTCCCAGCAAGGTTAACTTCTGGTCTCAGAAACCCACATGGAGAAAAACAGCTTTAAAAGTGGTTTGGTGGGGAAAGCACAGGAGATGGTGGGGAGATCCATTCAGCCCACGCTCACTTTTGCTATGTTCTAAATCCCGCCTTCCTTCCCAACCGCACAACACCCGCTGCTTTATGGTTGCATGATGCAAAGGTACAGCTAGTGGACAATGTTCTGTGCTATTTTTTATTTTGTCACCTGGGAAAGTTTCAGAAATTAGGTCTTCTTAATTGACCCCTGGCACCTGTAGCACAGTCTTCTCAAGCCTGGTGCCTTCCAGGTGTGTTGAACTACAAACCCCATCATCCCTGGCCACCATGGCTGGAGATGATGGGACTTGTAGTCAAACTCATTGGGAGGGTACCAAGTTGGAGAAGGCTACTGTAGCACGACTTGCTATCATATACCCAAGTTTTATCTCTGTGTAACTGGGGGCTGGAATTGTACTCATTTAATGAAAGGTATAATTGTGGTTTATTCAAACAACTCTTCCTTCAGGCTATCTTCCTCACCCTCGAGTACTACTATAGTTCTGCAGTGTATTACTATCCATAACAATAATTCATCCTTTTTTGAATTGTACTAAATTCTTAGGTCAGAGCCTTTCCATTGGGTGTTGGCATGCTAAGTGAAGAAAGGTGTCCTTCAAACTGTTTAGCATTTCCTGTCATTCTGATTCTGCAGAGAGTGGCACAAAAACCACTAATCAATGTATAGAGAAGGGAGGAAGATCACCACGTCGTTTGGCAGTATCCCCATCATGGCACCCTCATTTTAGCAGTGCAAGAGAACAGCTCCATCTTTGCCTGCAGTTCATTGCCTCCTTATAAGGGCTAAACTAAATGCTATGTCAAATACGTAGATCTTTCTAAAATCTTTTTTAACTATAATGTAAGTACACAGAGTCACTTCCCCTGATCTGTGTCTTGATCACTGTGCATGAGTAGGGAGGGTATTCCTTCTCACCCAGCCATTTGCCCCCTAAATAAACTCCCCTCCCGCCACATAGGGGCTAAAGAACGTGGGGAAACCTCCATTGGTGCCTTCTTCCCTGCTTGCAACTTCCCCGGTTGAAATGGAGCAACTCTTTACCCAGAAACTTGATTTGCTGATTTTTCTTGGATCTCTCTCATTCTAAGTTGTAGTTTCCTCAATTTGTTCCAATTGGGAATCACCAGTGAAATCTGATGTACTCAGCATACTTCTATTCATTCTAGGCCTTTACTAGAATAGGAAGTCCTTGCTAGCAGCCTGGCACTCTAACAGCTATAATGCTCTTGTAACTCACCGTTTGAGAATCGCTGCTCTAAGTGGACACTTTACAGCATGCCTCTTTGCATGACTTACTCAAGACATATTTTTTTCCAGTGCTGGGATTGGAATGGCTTGTCTTTGTGCAGCCGCAAACTGTTTCCTGCTCACCATGTTAAATGATCCTCAAAATTGGGGCCAATTTGTCATGTTTCACCTAGAAGCAGGTTTCTCATTGCAGACATTGATGAGTGCAAGCAAAATGCTTCCATCTGTGAACCCAATGGAAGTTGTATCAACACCAAAGGGGATTACTATTGTGCATGCAAGCCAGGATTTGCGAAGAGTGGAAAAAATGATAAAAAGCTATGTAGAGGTACAGCTCAATGGGAGCACAATTTCTTTTTTCTTACCCAGCCAAAGTAATGCATGGACAATGATGCCACCTAAGTTATACCAGTGTTGCAATTAACTAGTGTTGCACAATGAGCCTGAACTGATGCTTTGGGCCCATATAATAGTCTAAATGCATGTGAAACTAGCACCAAAGCAAAGCAGATTCCAAGCGTGTTTAGTGCTTGAATGGGAGATTGCCTGCAGCCCCATCTATCCTGATCTGAGCTTTCTGAATGAAGATGGATGTATAAGTATAATAACCTGATCAATCTGAGCAGCATTCATGTGAAGTAGAGCATTTACTGCGGGCCTGATTTGAAGTAGAAGATCAATTTATTTAATTTACGGACCAGGTTGCATATATCTGTTTGAAACCTACCTACACATGACCATATCACATGTAAGAGCTCTGAGGTGGTCACATAAACTCTGGAAACCTTGAACAATAATATGTCTGTATTTTCATATGCACTGTTACATGTTTGTGGAGATGAAAGTTTTCATGCATGCAAACTTTGTTGATTTCTGCATGGAATAATCCAAATACCTATTGTCTAGTCAATATGGTCCATGTGGCCCTCCAGAGGCCATCTTGCCACAGGGACTGTCCATAGGGACGTGTAATTTAACCCAGTTGCAGTCTGTGTGAGTGCACCTCACTTGATTTATGAGCATGATCAAAACGTCACATGGAATTATGCAAACTGTCTTGCAGCAGGTCTGAGCTAGCTCATTCTCACAGTTCCATTGAAATGTTGCTACCCTCCTACCTAAAGACATCCCAAACAGATCTTTGAACCTAGGAGACATTTGGGTGTTCCTTTATTTTTCCTTTTCATTTCCTTTTTCAGATTTCTTATTCTCAGGCTGGTTTTTCTCCCCTCTTTCTCTCTTTTCAGATATTAATGAATGTTTGACCCCCAACCGTTGTGACAAAAGTGCTAATTGCACCAACTTCATGGGGAGCTACAGTTGTCAATGTCAAGAAACGCATTTCCCTTATACAGATGGTGTCCATGGGGGTGAAAATACAACAAAATGCAAAGGTAAATTTTGTTGGAGGAGGCTGGGATAGGGGGATGTGAGTGGGGGCAGGAAGCAGCATTCTGTGTTTAGGATCCTGACACTGCAGCAGACCATGCTATGTAATAAATGTAGATTTGTTGCCTAAAATGCTGTATGTGCATACATGTGCGTATGCATGTGTATAGTTATCCAATCTGAAAAAAGGTACCTACATATATTTGCTGTGCTTGCTTTAATATCGCACTGCTATTTGCTTCTTAAACGTTATAGTTAAAGTTAAATCCACAGGAGCGGAAAAGAGCAGAAAAGGTTCTATCGATTGCCTCAATAATCCAAAAGCTCGTACCTTGCCTAGCTTGTTTCAGTGGCTCCCTGCATGCAAAGACAATTTGATTCCAGATGTGTTAACAGTGATCATTTTCTGCTCAGACTACATCTAACTAGGCTACCCAGGTGCATTATTTTCTTGCAACCTCAATTGATGGCTCATCTCCACAGGGAGGGCTAGTTTTCACTCCCCTGGAACTCTGGTTTGACAGCTTCCTCGAGCTGAGTGATTGACAACAATTAGCCACCCTCTGCTCTCCATTTCTGGCCCTTTCAGACTGTGCATTGTTTCCCAGTGCCTGTCGTCCAGTTGGCCTTCGGCCTGCACTGGTCTCTGTTGGGTCACATGGAGGAAAGTGCAGGACCTGTATGATCATGGCTGGACTTCATTGATGGGAGGTGTCTCTCAGTGGGAAGATGCTTTTTGCCAATACATTCCCCACAATCCCTGTTGTATGTGGCAGCATGAAATTAGGAACTCAGCAAGCCACCGTGTGGCTGAACCCATTAGTTTATTATTGCCCCATTCCCAGGCCATCCTAGTGTTTACGACTATTTGATCCTGTCCCCAACCCTCAATAATTTAAAAACTTTGGACTAAGAGCCAAACCACTTCATAGCTGTGGTCAGCATATGAACTCTTATGAAAACATAGCATGCACAAGTGGCTGTGAATTCTTATAGTCTAAATTTGTGCAGTTGTATATCATTAGAATATATTGTATACCTTTTTCAAATAGTCTTTGTTCAAGGAGTTTTGGCCAGCATGCATCAGCCACTCCCTGTTTTACTCTCACTGAACCCTGTGAAGCACGTTAGAATGAGAGTGATTGATCAAAAGTCATCCAGTAAGCTTCATGGCTGAGTAGAGATTTGAAGCTGGTTCTCATAGGAAGCTGCCTTATACCATCTAGTTGGTCCATCTAGCTCAGCCTCCCCACAACCTGGTGACTTAAAGATGTTTTGGACCACAACTCCTAGGATTCCTAACCATTGGCCATGCTGGCTGGCAGGGCGGCCCTCCCATGGACCAGGGTTGGGTGCCTGTATCAGGCAGTAGAGTGGGAGGAGTGGGGAATTGTGCCATTTCTCCCCGCCACTTCCAGTGGGTACTTGGGAGAGGGGCATCCCATCAGCCATGGGATTGCCAGAGTGGCTGGTGGAGCTCACTGGAGTAGCTGCCTTTCCTCTTTTTCTCTCATCATTTGCCCCACCGTACTTTTGCAGTTGCCACTGCTACTGTATCACCTCTATGCAGAGCCATTCACCTGGAACAAGAGGGAGAGCTCCAGAGCTGTGGCCCTCTCCATAGAGCTCTGTCCCTGCTTGGTTTGGCAGGCCTTTCTTTCTTTCTGTCTGTCTGTCTGTCTGTTTTAAAACTGGATTTTCCTGCTTACCTTGGGAGTGCTTCCTTTCTTGAGAGGCCCATTCCAATAATATCCTTTCTCTTGTCTTTTCTGTGTGTTCCATGTGTTGGAAATGTGCTTCTTTCAACTCAGCTACTTTCAAAAGGAAAAGAAAAGGGGATAGAGAGAGTTTAGTGTTACGTGCAAAATGATGCTTAGTGTGGATGGCTCGGAAGGCATGTCAATTATGTATTGATATTTCATGATTTGATGTGCAAAGTGTTTTATATTTGTCGTCACAACAACACTGTGGAAGTGGTCACTGTTATTTTAATTTTACAGAATAGGAATTGGGATTGCGAGAGAACATCAATCTACTAGGTCTGGTGAGGGACTTCTTGAACTTAGGTCTCCCATATTTGAATGCAGCCTTCTAGTTGGTCCACAATAGATCATATCTGTGCCATGTTTGGTTCAGCCATAATAAACTATTGCTACTTGGACATGAGTTGTTGGAGCCATTAGGGACCACTCAATGATCAATGTAATGTGCTCTGGCTCTCATAGAGACAAGCAGAATACAAAGAGACTTTGGAAAGGAATGAAAAGCAATACTTTCTAATAACTTCTCTGTTTCTCTCCCCAGCACTGAATTGTCCAGTGCCTTCAAGTGTTGACTGTTCAGATGGACAGGTGAGTCCCAATCATTGAACCTTGAACATCAAGACCAAATTGACTTCATGGGAGCAATAGGGCTATTTTATTTATTTATTTATTTATTTATTACATTTTTATACCGCCCAATAGCCGAAGCTCTCTGGGCGGTTCACAAAAATTAAAACCACAGTAAAACACCCAACAGGTTAAAACACAATTACGAAATACAGTATAAAAAGCGCAACCAGGATAAAACCACACAGCAAAGTTGATATAAGATTAAAATACAGAGTTAAAACAGTAAAATTTAAATTTAAGTTAAAATTAAGTGTTAAAATACTGAGTGAATAAAAAGGTCTTCAGCTGGCGACGAAAGCAGTACAGTGTAGGCGCCAGGCGGACCTCTCTGGGGAGCTCGTTCCACAACCGGGGTGCCGCAGCGGAGAAAGCCCTCCTCCTAGTAGCCACCTGCCTCACTGCCTTTGGCAGGGGCTCACGGAGAAGGGCCCCTGTAGATGATCTTAAGGTCCGGGTAGGTACATATAGGAGGAGGCGTTCCTTCAGATAACCTGGCCCCAAACCATTTAGGGCTTTAAATGTCAATACCAGCACTTTGAATTGGGCCCGGACCTGGACTGGCAGCCAATGAAGCTGGAAAAGGACTGGCGTGATGTGATCTCGTCGGCCAGTCCCTGTTAATAACCTTGCTGCCCTGTTTTGCACCAGTTGAAGCTTCCGGACCGTTTTCAAAGGCAGCCCCACGTATAACGCATTGCAGTAATCCAAGCGAGAGGTTATCAGAGCATGGATAACTGTAGCTAGGCTATGGGAGCAATAGGGCTGACTGAGGCTGACTGAGAGGCCAAAGGTTGTGGCCACCACCATTCTGCTGATGGAAAAGCTTGTCCCTTGCGTGCCAAAGGGCCTCTGGTAGACCCATGAAAAGCTTAGTGGAGGTAGATATACCACCAGTAGTGTTCCTGCCAGGGTATTGGAAGCATGTCAGAGATGGGCTTGGATCTTCAGGATCCAAAGACCCCACGTTTCCCTGACACGCCCATGAATAGGACCTGAAACTATGCCAGCCCTGGTGCTGGTTAATTGATTTCCTTTCCACTATGATTATTTGGGAGTGGGGAAAGCAGAACATTGGCCTGAGGAAAAAAGGTGCCTCCCTCACACTCTGGCTACAGAGAACCAACAGGGCTATGGATGTGGTGGATGCTCCACCACAGGTAAGAACATAAGAAGAGCCCTGCCGGATAGGGCCAAGGGTTCATCTCGTCCCGCACTCTGTTCACACAGTGGCAAAGAGCTGTTGACCCACAAGCAGGACATAGGTGCAACAGCACCCTCCTGCCCATGTCCCCCAGCAGCTGGTGTATATAGGCTTACTGCATTCATCTAGATCTTCCTCCAGCCCCTGGGTACTTCAGGTTGCTCTTCCCATTAGTTTTCTGCTAACTTGGTCAATTGGCCATTCTATCCAGGGATGCATATGTTTGGCTCTTTAAACGATAAAATAAATCAAAGTTCTACTTCAAGGAAAGCTGAATTATATGACCTTTGTGAATTATACGAATTGTGAAAATGGGATTGCCTTTTCCCATACAGTCCGCCCCGCACACTCAGGTCCTCTGGGAAGGGTTTACTCTAGTCAGCCACAACTAAGCTGGCAACTGTTACCCAGAAGACCTTTTCTTCTGCTGCCCCTAGACTGTGGAATGGGCTGCTGGAGGAGATTCGTCAGCTTAATGCTCTCTCTGAGTTTAAGACAGCCGAGAAGACTAGTCTCTTCCCGCAGGCCTACCCAGATAAATTTTAAACCTAAGAATTTTAAGATGTTGTGATTGTTATTTTAATATTGTATTGGTTTTATATGCTCTTTTAACTAATTTTATGTATTATATTTTATTTGGTGTTGTTCCCTGCCTCGATCCAGAGGGAGAGGCGGGTAATAAATAAATAAATAAATAAATAAATAAATTATTGTTGTTATTATTATTAATTGCTTAATTGGCATGGGAAGGGGAAGGTTCGAAAAGCTTTTCATGGCACTGTAGGCACTCACATACACCCAACCACTGGAAATCCTGCTCTTCTGGTACAGTAGTTCCTAGAATTCTTCCAAAAAGTTGCCTCCATACATGTAGATATTTTTGCTTTGCAGCCTAAAAGGCAAGAAACTTGCTCTTTAAAAAAAAGAGCCGGGAGGTGGGGGGAGACAGCCCTGATTCTTAAGATACTAAATGCTCTGCCCAATGCAATGTCTGCACTTGCTCTGTGCACTTGTAGAATATATACAGCCCTGTTTATTTATCAATTAAAACAGAGAAAAGCCATCAGTGACAAAGGGGAGTTTAGTCCTTTAAAAATAAGAGTGTGTAGAATTTGTACCCCTGAAATTTCCCACTGAAAGATAATTCACCCTGCTATGCCCTGGGAACCACCTATTCTCTCCATCCAAAGGCTTTCTGCTTCTGAAGCCTTTCTTAAGTGTCACAGTTAATCTCTGTGTTATATAGCAACAGAATCAAAATATCCAAAATGTTTGCTTTCCTGAAAACAAGCTTTCAAAACCTTGGCTTACTGAAACTAGGAATGTTTAAATTATTCCTGGGAAAGACAGGAGTTGTTTTGATTTTCACTATTAAAGTACATCAAGACAAAATGTTGGCCGTCACCTCGTGCCCACTTGTCTTAAACGGGTCTTATATGCACATAACTGTGTACTGGATGACAGCCATTCGTTTTATTTCAAATTCCACTCTCTACATTTCTCATGGCCCCTTTCCTGTTGCACGGAAACTCAGTTGCTCAGCTCATGGCTCTGGCCCTTCACAGCTTTCCTTTCATTGCTAACAGCTGCTGGGGGAGGGGGGATTCAAATCAGGACCACAGTGGGAGAAAAGGCTTAAAGCTCCTCTTCCCTGCGCCATTATCCCGATCTAGCTTAGGGTTCCCAGCACTGGCTATTATTGTTTTTTAATTAAATACCCCAGGGCTAAAGGGGTGGATAGCCACACATCTAGCTTGGACCTTTGGCTTTTAAACGGGCGCAGCAATTGGGTCCCCTCTTCTCATCCTGGTTCCCTCCATCTCCACCAAATGGAACTTTGGAGGGATTGTTTTGCAGGCACTCCTCTGCAAGTTTAAGACACAACTGGGAAGTCTCTGCAATGTAACACTTGGAAAAAAGAAGCTGATGGACCCAAAGGAACATTTGCAGGTATGTTTCAAGTTTGTTTCACACCTGCATTTATTTCAAAAATCAGAGTTGCAAGAGTTAAAAGAATGTGTTGCTCATGAAAAGTGTGTGGGGACAGAGGCCAGAAGGTGGTGCTCTCTAGCCATGCATGCCCCCCCCTCACTTTAAGATAAATGGTATTTAAAGTGACCCTTCCTTAATCCCTAGTTTCCCCTTAATGCTTTCTGTCAGTCCTCTTCAGAAACAGTTCTTCATTTGCATCCCCAACTCTCAGAGCCAAACTACACATTCTTGATAGCTCTGCTGGGCAAGCATGTGTGGCCCCGATTTGGATTAGGACTGTGGCACTCTGGGAGGGAGGGTAAAATCTCCAACCCTTTTCATCCTTGAATTCCACTCACACCACAAGGAGTGAAGGTTAGAAAAGAAAAAAACGCCTCCATGTATTCCAGTGAAGATGCGTTGTTGTTGTTGTTCTTAACAACCCCAACCCCACTCTTGGCGCTGCAGAAGTCTGTGGAGATTTAGGATAAAAATAGGATGGGGGAACTTAAATCTCCTGTCCCAGAAGGCCACAGTCCCAATTTGAATTGGTGCCACACATGGTTACAATGAGGTGAATAACGTGAGGAACGTGTAGCCTGACCCTCAGAGCCCCTGCAATGTGTCCAAACCCACAGAACTCTCCAGCCTCTCTTTATCACTCAGCACCAACAATATTGGCAAGATCCACTCAGTTTACAGGGCTGAATTAGACTAATTCCAGCTGTCTTAACTTCTATTAGTAGTAGTTTATTAGGGTCAAAAAAACAAGCAAAGTAAAATAGCCCTGTGAATACAATGATATAGAAGTGATAAGAGTTAATTAAAAAATAAAAATTTTAAAAAGTAGATTTGGCAAAGATAGAAACTACAGTTAAAAATAATTCAGTACCAGAAAGATATTGCTGTTCACAAAAAGGTAAACAAAATAAAACACTTATATGAATTCCTTATGAATGATAAGAGAGAGTATACATAGTTATTTCAGTCAACCTTAGGGTGGGTTCATAACGAGAAGCCATCATGGGGGAATTTCTCCATGAGGCTTCTTGTTATGGCAGTGGCCGCCATTTTGAATATTTGGGACACAGAGTGGCTTCTCATTATGTGCAAACCCTGTGAGCAGGAGTTGTTGGGGTGGTTGGTAAGACCCTCACAATCCTAAAACAGGATCAGCAACCCACCCTTGCTGTATTCACACATAATGGCTTGGATTGTCAACGTGGTGCCCTAAACTGCTGCAATCCACCATGGCTAATAAGCCACAGTGGGCTGCAGTGACGGTGCAGACCAGGTCATAATCTAAGATGAGTTCTAAAGAGCAAATAATCAAGTGGGTCAATCCACAAAATACGTAAATAATACAAATGCTTATCGGAAAGGAGGAGGTGCAAGCAAGGCATAAGGTTGTAGCAGCATGCAAGCTTTCTATTTATACATAACTAACTCCTCTGTAAAGCAAAGTGTTTCTGTTTCTTCAGACAGAGTTGCATTCATAGATCTTTTAAAATTCAAATACAAAATATATTGCAGCCTATTGTAATGACACAAAACCAAAAGTGCTTATAACCCAGATGATTTTCATGTTCCTGGAAATGTAACATGCACTTCTTGTTACAGATGCAAGAACAATGCGAGCCTTGTCAGCATCTGTTAATATTTTACAACTGATAATTTGTGTAATGTTTTAGGGCAGAGTTCTAATGAAGCTTATAAGTTAATAAATCTGACTGAATTCAGTGGGTTGTACTTCCAAGTGATTGTGATTTGGATCAGGGTGTTACCCTACCAAGCAAAGCATTTCTTAATGCTCTCCTCCTTCCCTCCTTTATGCTGCATGGTTTTCCCTGTAATCAGGAAAGTTGAAGGGATTTTCTTTAAAAGTTGGGGGGGGGGCGGGGAGATATAATTCAACAGAAAATCCTGATGTAGGTATGAACATACAAACTACTACCAGTCTTTGCTGTATGGTATCAGATGCACAAGGAGCAACGTACTACTGAAATGCACACTCCCTGCATTCACATGTGCTACTCTCTGTTCTGATGACAGCTGACCAATCAGGATTGGTGTTTCTTATGTCGTTCCCCCTTCCGCTTGCCCACCCAATGTATGTCTGAAAGTCAGGTCTTCCCTTCAGCACCAGTGACATTGCTTCTTCAATCTTAGAAACTGATGGATCTACTGGATGATGTAGTGTGTCAAGTGAATTCTGAGAGCAAGAGCAAGGAGCAAAAGCTCCGCATAGCCACTGAGATTATGGCAGTGGTGGAATCCTTCCTCAGGGATCTGGCACTTGTCCTACCAAATAGCATCAACAGCTTCGGGTCCAGCAAAAGCACAGGTTAGTATGCGGAATGACTGGAGGGGATCTGAGGCTTCCCTGCTGGCAAAAGTCAGGCCTCTCCTCCTATCCCCATTGGAGATGCACCTACTATGTCCCACATAGCATAGGAGTGAGGAGCCTCTTGCAGGCCAAGAGCTGAGTTCAGTTTCTGACAAGCTCGGGGTGGGGTGGGGTGGGGGGCATTCCAGTGGTCAGTGGGGGCAAAATAAAAAGGATGAGGCCAACACACACACACACACAAAAACATACTTTAGCTTAAAGCTCTTACTGCCAGTAACTATGCATTAGGAGAGACATTTCAACATTTTAAAATGTGGTGGGGTTGGTGGTGGGCCGGTGGGGGTACAAGCAAAAGCTTATTTATTTATTTATTTATTTATTACATTTCTATACCGCCCAATAGCTGAAGCTCTCTGGGCGGTTCACAAAAATTAAAACCATTCAAAGTATAAAACAACAGTATAAAACCATAATATAAAATACAATATAAAAAACACAACCAGGATGAAAACAGCAGCAGTGCAGAAATACATATTTAAAATAGAGATTTAAAACAGCCAAGTTAAAAATTAATTTATAGACTGTTAAAATACTGAGAGAATAAGAAGGTCTTCACCTGGCGTCTAAAAGGATATAGTGTATGTGCCTGGCGAACCTCCTTAGGGAGCTCATTCCACAGCCGGGGTGCCACAGCAGAAAAGCTGGAAAGCCACCAAATGGTTGGTGGTCACAGGCAACGGTGTGCGGCCTTCTGGGGAACCCTGGAGCACCATATGTGGCCCATGGGCCTGAAGATCCCCCACCCCTACCATAGCACATTCAGAGAAGGGGGTGGGGAGGGAGGCTGGCACTGGAATATTGGGACCCCTCTATCGAGATCTGCCCCACTGTTCACAGGATCTCTCTCAACTTTAAGTGGCATAGGTGGGCTATTTTAAAGAAAGGGGTGCTTGTTCCAGGGATGCTGCCTCACCCCAGCTGTTCTTTTCTGCTAGCTGTCAACACTGGCCCAGGTTTTGTTTTGATTTTTCTTTCATTCCAGAGCTGGCCATAGAGAGAAGGACCAAGGGGAGCCAGAACCCAGCCCGGCTGTCGCATGAGGAAACACAGATGGTGCTAGACTGGAAAGCGGCAAGCGGAGAAGGAGAAGGTAGAGAGTCCCCCTTGCACAGCAAATGCAGTTGCCGCCCACACAGTGCAGGGCCTTGTACTGCTAGGAAAGGCTGGGAAGGGGCAACTTGCCTTGGGACACAGCTTCAGGACCAGGCTTGGTAGGTGTGGAGAAACCAGGGAATGGGTAGGTGGATCCCCTCATGTCAAGCTTGGTGGTGAGAGTGAGGAAAGCTTGGGATCAGATCCCTCTAAAGCAGGTGGGAAGCTAAAGTACTTGGGGGCTTTTTCGTTGAGGGGGAAAAGACAACTAAGTGGAGAGATATGTTAAGAGTTATTTTTTAAGAAAAAATAATGGGTTATGAAAAGAAGGAAGGAAGGAAGGGGTATCCAATGGATTTAATTGGCAGAATATTCAGGACTGGCAAAAGGTAGTGTGCTTTTAATTTAATGTATGGAACTCCTTGCCACAAGGGGTGGGGGTGGCCACAGCTTAGAAGCCATTTAAAAGGGATATGACAAGTATGTGGAGGATGGTTCCATCCATGGCTGTGATCTACGATAGCTAAATGGTTTAGACGCAGCATACCTCTGTATGCCAAGCGGTGGGATCAAAGAATAGGAGAGGACTGTTTCTATCATGCTCTACTTATGGGCTTTCCAGAGACACCTGACTGAGAACAGAGTGGGGCATTGGATGGTCTGATCCAGAAGGACAGTTCTTATGTGGTTAATAGACAACAGAGGGAGCTTTTCATGCATTAATGTATTTCTTAAGGCTAGACAACACCTGCAGCACCATAAGGTGGTAGAATGGACCATATTATGAGACTATGGGTGGGGGTGTCTTCTTTTCTAAATGTCCTCATAATCAAATATTACCTGTAATTTTTTTAAAAGCAAGAATATAAGGATGGAGGCTGTAAGCCAGCCCACTCCCTGCTGTAATTATTTGTTTTCTGTTTTCAAGAGTGTAGGATTTTTCCTATTAAAAATGTGATTGATTTCCCTCCACCTGCGGCATAACGTGGTATAGTCCTCTCTGTCATTTCAAGATTCTGTCACCTCATTCTGCTGCACTAGGCCTTCACGTTCTATCATACCAGCAGCTCTTGAGTCTTCAATTCTGAGGGAGCCATTTTTTCTTTGTTTTCAGCCTTCAGCCTGATTGGCCTGCTCTCATACCGCAGCCTAGGACTCATCCTGACTGAGGCTGATGTTAAAGGGAAAGAATGGGAGGAAGTTGGAAAGTCACCAGAATGGGCAGAGGTGCCAGGCAAGCGCAACTACAAGGTGCTGACCAGGGTGACATCTGCTTTTGTAAACCACAACGAAACCACGTCTTTGAACATCCCTGTCACTTTCAACTTCCGTCACGAAGAACTAGTGAGTAGCTGATCCTCCACTTCCCTCCCCAATACTCTGAGTGTGCAATCTCCCTACTCCTTCCTCACCCTTTTATATGAGGCAGTGGGCATGCTGGACAGAAGGTAGATCCTTCTTGGTCCTCTTGGTGGGCCCACTTGACCAGATGCTGACATCTCACTGATCCACTGCTAAGTTCAACCTGTTCACGTTCTATGGACGCACAGAGGCCAGCTTTTGATGTTTTTCAAGTCACCGAGTGTGAACCCTGCTCCCCTCCTCTTGACCTTCAGGTACCTCAAGTCTTTCATCTAAGTTTCTTCTTTTCCCCTCCCAGGACTCAAAGCCTGACCAGAAGGTGATTTGTGCCTTCTGGGAGCCGGTCAACGGCAGTGGGCGCTGGTCCGACCGAGGCTGCAGACGCCTGAATGCCAGCAATGCCACCCACACACACTGCCAGTGCAGCCACATGACCAGTTTTGCTGTGCTCATGGCCTTCTACGATGTGGAGGTGAGCTCCAGAGGGCCGGGGGGAAACCGCTCTCTTCTCCTCAAGCACCGATTGGAGGAAAAGGAGGAGACACAACTATGATTCAAGGGCTTGTTGTAAGCTGGAAAGACAGAGCGCGCGTGTCAGTGTTGACCCACTTGGAATGGGTTCAGGCATTACAAGGAAGCGACACGAATGGCTACGTGACGAACCTGGCAGCCAATATTTGTGCCCCTCATGTAACAGCGGAGCAGGAAGTATGCACATCTCTTTCCACGGTCCGGTGCGTGTGTTCTGCACAGAGGAGACACAGGACTTCCTCTTTTAGGGTGTTACGCTACAAGTGTGGAAAGAGTTGCATGCGTCACTTGTGTATGAATGTAGTGTTTGAAGCAACGCTGAAGGAGCTCACTCTGCACGGTTTCCTCTTTGAGCGTTGTGCGTAGCAGAGAACACGGGCTGTTTCACACAGGTCCAGTGGAGGTCGGGCTCCTGCTAGGGTCCATTGAGGAGTAGGAAGCCATCCATCCACTGGAGGAACTGCTATCTTTGCATAGGTTTGGGTGCATGTTCAGGCAGCATGGAGCAAGGGGGCATGATGGCAGTGGCATTTTTGAAGGGGAGGTGGCGGGGGCCACTTGGCTCAGCCAGCGCTGCTTCTGCAGCCGGCACCTCTCCCTGCCTGCCTGCCTGCCCACCCTCCCACGCTCAAGTCCAGACTTCCTCAACCCTGGTGTGCGCCAGATGTTTTGGACTACAACTCCCAGCATTCCTGACCATTGGCCATGCTAGCTGGGACTGAAGGGGTTGTAGTACAAAACATTTGGAGGGCACCAAGTTGGGGAAGACTTCTCCAGTCTACTTGTTCTCTCACTTGCTTGCCAGCTTGCAACCTCGTGTGGAGCCTGATCCTTCCGGGCAGGAACAGGTGAGCGCAGGAGACCCAAGAGAGGCCTGCAGGAGGAAGCCAAGGTGGCAGCCGGGCACAGAGAGTGAGGAGCGGAAGACTCGCTGGACCTGACTTTGTCTCAGCTCACTTGGCTGGCTAGTCAAGAGACAAAAGAAGCCTATTAGGAAAGTGCCTACAGTGCCCTGGTGTCCAAGGACCCACACAAACAGCCCCTGGACCTGCTCTTGAATGGTACTGAAATGCCATCCTGGGGAGAAAGCATGGAGGCAAGATCAGGGCCAAGGGTAGGAGTTAGACTTTGGTGAGGGTACTTGTTGGAGCCTGGTTTTAATCTGTCATTGGTGTTTAGTAAGGAGGTTGCACAATCAAAGCCAGTTGCACAAAGAGCAGGGGATGCTTCTTCCTCCTCAGGCTAGAGATCAGAGTGGGGCTTTCTGCAGAACCACACTTTAAGCCTACTCCTGCACCCTCCTCCCATCAAAGTTTCCAGGAACAGAAACCAGCCATCCCTGCTGCCCTTCACCGTGAGATCAAACAGTTGTCTCCTAGTGGTCGGGAACTGGAATTACAGCATTCCACTTCCGCTCTTTATTATCTGAGTTTTCTGTCAGGAGATACTTTTCTGGCTAGATCTGCCAACCAGCTGGTTATGGCCAACTTTCTGCTAAGACCTGGCTGGTATTGCACAGCCGTAACCTTTAACTGTTTGTCATTCCGGCAGGACCGAGCCTTGACGATCATCACCAAGGTTGGGCTGGTTGTGTCTCTGATCTGCCTGTTCTTCTCCATCCTCACCTTCCTGTTTTGTCGAGCCATCCGAGGCATCCGCACCACTATCCACCTCCACCTTTGCCTGGCACTCTTTGCTGGCCACGTCACCTTCCTGATGGGCGCCGGAAACACCAGCAACACGGTAACTTGCTGGGGTTGGGATGGACCACTAGTAGGCACTCGGGGGAGGCAGCAAGAGGTATTCTGAGGGAAACAGTTGGATGAGAAGCCCAGGGCCCTCCTGTAGCATTCCTGGTAATGGGTTTCGCTCCCAGCTTATGATTGAGGGCATAGGGCCTGGCGGGCTCTTGCTGCCACTAATGAGCATCCCTTGAGTTCAGTCCCAGCTGGCAGCGTTGCACAGACCTGTCCTGCTTCCTTCAAGGTGGGAGTATGTAGCTAAACAGATGAGACCGAGGAGCTGGTGGCTGCTGCGGGATGTAGGAATTAGCAACGCAATGTTTACAAGTAGCTTTGGGCATTATGACAATGCAGTGAGAATGGGATGCTGTTCCTGTTCCTTCACGTTTCCATATTTTGCATTTTCCTCTGCGTGGAAGATGTCCTGATTTGGAACAGAAGATGGAGATGTGGAGGAACACACCACCCATTACTTTTACCTCATGGTAATGTCCAAAACCCCTCACAGTCACGGGCTGGATTTTGAAACCTCTGTCAGAACTGCAGCGACTTTTGCTAGAAAGGCAGTTTGCTCTGCAATGTCAGATTGTGGCACCCATTTCACTGGAGGCAAGTGAAGAGTAGGTTGTTACTATGCCAAGATAGCAGATCTCAAATATGGGCCACCTCACAGAGCAGAGACTGTAGCCCTGCTGCTTCTCAGGGGTAGGAGGGACTTCACCACCCCCAAAGTTCAACCTTTGTGCCACTAGACTTCAGCAAGCCGCTCTTTCACAACCTCCTCTTGGTCCTGTCCCCCTCCCAGGTAGCATGTGCCGTCGTGGCTGGACTGCTGCATTACTTCTTCTTGTCCGTCTTCTGCTGGATGATGCTGGAAGGTGTGGAACTCTACTTGATGGTGGTTCAGGTCTTCAAAACACACAGCCTCAGGCACTGGCACATCTTCCTTGTGGGCTATGGACTACCGGCCATTGTGGTGGGCATCTCAGCCGCCATAAATAGCAAGGGCTATGGCAGCAAAAAGTGAGTCTTGGGGTTTGGGTGTGCACCTACGTGGGCTAGAGAATACTTGTGCGTCAAAACCCAAGCAACAAGATGTGGAATGAAAATGGGAACAGTTATGTAGCACATTAGTACTTACTAATAAATGCTTGTGCCATGTTCTTGGGAGTGCAAGGCTGGATT
Organism: Elgaria multicarinata webbii; assembly: GCF_023053635.1. Taxonomy (NCBI): domain Eukaryota; kingdom Metazoa; phylum Chordata; class Lepidosauria; order Squamata; family Anguidae; genus Elgaria; species Elgaria multicarinata. The sequence goes on along the minus strand of NC_086173.1, from coordinate 63,135,721 downwards.
GGGAAGGCTCAAGGCACGTGCCCCTCCCATTCTAAAGAACCAGGCAGGCAGTGACCCAGCCAGTCTGTACGTAACTACCATTCTGGCATGGTTGGCAGTGAGCACCCTGACTTTGTGAGTTCGCCTGTGTATGATGGTGCATTTCTAAGGCGGCAGGAGACCAGATCTAACTTGCATGGAAGAGAAGCAGTAGAGTACCTGCCAAAGATTCACCCTTGTCCTTTCCCCACAGCTGCTGGCTTTCAAAGGATCGTGGGTTCCTATGGAGCTTCTTGGCACCTGTCTCCTTCATCATTGTGGTAATGCCTATCTCATACTCAAACCATCCCTTTATTCTTCTGCTCTCTCTGCTGAGTGCCACTCTAAAACCTTCCGCTGCGTTTACTCTACATTTATTAGTATTTATTTATTTATTACATTTATATCCCGCCTTTTCCCCCCCAAGGAACCCAAGGCAGCGTACATAATCCTCCTCCTCTCCATTTTATCCTCACAACAACAATCCTGTGAGGTGGGTTGGGCGGAGAGTCTGTGACTGCCCCAGTCACCCAGTGGGTTTCCATGGCCGAGTGGGGACTAGAACCTGGATCTCCTGACTCCCAGTCCAAAACTTTGGCCACTACACCACATTGGCTGTACATTCAGTACCAAACTTCCATCCAATCCACCCTTTGTGAAGGTGTAAACAGATGAGTGGTGCAGCAGTCTGTCTACTGCCGAGTCTGTTCATCCCTCTGTTAGCTCTGATGTTCATTCATCCCTGTTAGCTCTCCTACCCTTTCCTTACAGAGGCTTCAACGCTACCATCTTATGTGCCTCATGTCCAGTTAATGCCTCCCACATTATGGCTATTTGGGAAAGACTCCAGCCCGTGTACAACCGGGGCTTATTTCACCCAGCAGAATGCCCCTGATTCTTGTCTACAAAATTACCACTTTCCAAGCCCAAATACCAACTTCAAACTCGAATGAAAATGTTTACAAATATTTCTAGATTTGTTGGGCAGCATTTTGCCTGCAAGGTCAGTTTGGTGATAAACGGACCTCATCACTCACGCAAGTAGCCCATCTATTCCATACATGACTTTTGCTTTATAGAGGTGAACATTTTTCCTACACCTTATTTGCTGAAACATTTATCGACCACCTTTTGGGTCCCCAATTTTTTTAAAAAAAAAAATCCTGTGGCATGTACATTTGATCACTATACAGCTCTTATCTCAGAACCTTACTAACACCCATGTCCCATCTTTTCTGCTCAGGTCAACGCCATTGTCTTTGTGATTACTGTCTGGAGGCTTTCTGAGAAGTTTTCTGACATCAATCCTGACATGAGTAAATTGAAGAAGCAGAGGTAAGCAGCCTCAGTGGTACCCTGGGGTCTAAGAAGTCAGGAATTAATAACTCCCAAAAGACTAGAGTAGCCTCTCCGATGTAGGAACAGCACTATGGTAAAGTTTCTTAGTTCAATTGATGGAAAGAATGATTATTCCAAAGACCCCCATCTCAGAGGAAAAATGGGACTGTGCGTCATAGCAGAGCATGTTCCAAGTCTAGTCCTCACTGTCCCTGTAAAGTTGAGCATTACAGCAGCCAATGCAAGTTGTGTCCCAATTCTCTTTCCCTGCAGGGTGCTCACTATCACAGCCATTGCGCAGCTCTGTATTTTGGGTACCACCTGGGTCTTCGGTTTGTTTCAGTTCTCTGAACACACCCTGGTCATGTCCTACCTCTTCACCATCTCCAACAGCCTGCAGGGGCTCTTCATCTTCCTCCTGCATTGTGTGCTCAAGAAACAGGTACCTGCAGCAAAAAGAATGGGGGGCATCTCTAGACTGCAATCCTCTGCACACTTACCTGGAAATAACCCCCATTAAATACATTGGGATTGCTTTCTGAATAAAGAAACATAGGGTTGCTTTATACAAGGGGTGGGCAACCTCAGGAGGCCCAGGGGCCACCTTCATCCCCCACCCCACCTCCAGTGCAGCAAAAATGTTTTTAAAAAAGCATCTGGCGTGCCTATGGAGCACCAAAGGGGTCAAATTCAGCTTGTTTGCATTAAAAGGATAAAAAAGAGGTCAAAATGGCCACTTTGGATGCCTTTAATTAATTTTTTCAATTTTGTGGGGCAGCAGGGGATGTGTATTACCTACCCTAGCTCTACATGTTTTGGCATTTAGCAATATTGGGTCCGGAACCTGAAACCCAAAAGGCAATACCTATAAATGTCTGGCTATGGAACGTTTTTTGTGCAGAAATCTGAGCATCCTAAAGATAACTATATACAAAATATGCATGTCTTTTGTGTCTAGGTGCGTGATGACTACTATCGCTGGTTCTGCAAGGGCAAGCTTGACAAGAACCATAGTAGTGACAAGTATACAGACTTCAGTTCCACCGCAGGTTCCAACACATTACGGGTAAGACAAAATAATGGAAGGTCTGGCATTTCCCCCTCCTTGTCAGGACTTCTCCACAGATCATCACTCTCCCTTGTTGAACTTAAGAGCTGCCCTGCAGTCTTGCAACACTGCCTGGGCTGCGAGTTTGGGTTGCTCTTCACAATCCTCCTTAAAAAAATCCAGGAGTTAAACTTGCACCTGGATGAAAGTTGTTTTTTTCTTGAAGCGGAACAAAACTCTCTTGTCAGTCTCTATTGAATCAGAACAGAAGTAGAAAAATATGTGTCATGGTAGCTGTTCAGAATGATTCAACTAAACAACAGAATTTCTAATATGGTACATCGCTGCCTCCACCAGAATGAGCACATACAATATAGCTGGGGTAATTTGTGTCATTTGGCTTTGTACAGGCTTCTACACTCTTTCTCTCTTCAAGGGCAAGGCCTGGGAAGCCCTAGGCAGGGATTGGACAGGAGGCCTGCATCTCCTCTGTGATAGGGGCTTGGCCAATATACAAGTTACAACACTGAAGGGATACGCATGTAATACATATATGTGGTTATACAATAATAGAGCACAGGTGACGTAAAACGTACGAGGCGTTTATAGAATGGTATTTACCTGTACATTATAATGAGAACATATGTGTAAACATGAAATGCACTGTGCATTTAAAAATGTAAAATGAAATAGGTGTATATTTGAATTAGGTATTAATCTGTGAACCCAATATTAGAGCAGGAAATAAGTTTATAGAAACACAGGAAAAACAAGAGGCTCATTCAAATGAATAGGTGTGAACACAAATCTTGATGGGGGAGGATGTGACAAACTAAAGGTATAACCCTAATGGAGGAAGGAAAGGGCACCACTGCTGTGCCGTGCAGAGTGACTCCCCAGTGTTGTAGTTCTCAGCCAGTCTCTGTTGATGGCAGGCGTGTTTGTGCATCTGTCCTTCAGGGTCCCAGGCAAAGTAGAGGACAGCGTAGCTCACTAGGCAAATGATCTTTATAAACAATATGCCTAGTTTTACATTTTCTCATGTGAACTGGAACTGAACCAGTTGTCTGTGTGTGCCAAACCAGTTACTGCGTTCTTATTGACCTGAACCAGCACAACTCGTTACAGGTGAACCTGAACCAAAGTATGTAATGATTTGACTCCTTGTAAATAGCCCCACACACTTTCCATTATTTGTTTTAAAGCTGCACATTAAAGAGCCTTGTATAGTCTCAAAAAGAACTATCACTAAGCTCCATCAAAGAAAGATTTACAAACCAACCGACACCACTGGTTGTCTTCTCTAAAGGGCTGAAGAAATATGGGACAGAGGAAATGTACTGGGTATACAGTGTCCTGATAGAGGTAAGGAGCTATTCAACTACTCAACTTGCATTCTTTTTTTCTTATAGGCAAACAAGTCTTTTAAAAAATCTGAAATATAGCAGCCCTTTGCAGAAGTAAGTTCCAGAAGTGCTACCTTGCACATGACAAAACACTTCCTGTTATTCTGGCGGCCTTCTCTAGAAGAGGTACCTGCTGATACACGCCTACTGCAACAAGGACAACAGACCTTCCAGAACCTGTGTAGAGACCTACCTAGCAGGTTCAAGTACTGGACCAATGTTGCTAAGCAGATGTTGGCACAGTCTCTTCAGCAAGGGGCCTCTTTCCCCTTCATGCTAAGGTTCTTTCTCAAAGAGATGGAGTAAGTCTATAAAGAGGTACTTGCACTCATGACACTTTGGACATTGGTTGGCCCTAGCAGAGTGTATGCTGCCATGGGCCTAGCTGTTTGCGCATCAGTAGGTGATCATCAGAAATCTAAGTGAACCTTGGTGAAGACCTCCTTTCCATCCATTCCATGCTCTTTTATGTACTGATCTGCTTGTTGATAGCCAGTTTGCTAGCTGCAGCAGGAAGTGTTGAGAACTGTTCAGTCAGCGTCTAGCCTGCTTGTACTTGCTCTGAGCCATGAGCCTAGGCTAGACTGTAGAAAAAACCAGTCCAGCTAGAGCTCTGGAAAAGGTACTCTGTGCAAAGCCTGCCCAGGAGCTGGAATATGGGGCTCAAGGCTTTGACACAGAACTTCACTTAACTATTCTGCTTGTGCCTACCTGTCCTACTTGACTTCCTTTGTACAAAGGTTAACAAAAAGTTGAGGTCTAATATTCAGTGAGATAAACATTGGTCTAGAGTCTATACTAATTTAGGCTGCAATGATTGAATATAAAAATTTACTTAGAGATCTGGAAAACTAGCATGCCACAGCCAAGGCGAAACGAAAACCTTTCTTCTAGCCATCTAGTTTTCTAGGTACATGGATTTATTTTCTATAGAGAAATATTCAAGCAGGCTTCAGTTACAGTCTGTATCATACAGGTTTACCACCAGGATTCAGACAGACAGCAGAGTAGCCCTAGGTAAGCTACAAAGCAATATTGCTGCCTAAGTCTTGTTTGCATTGCCCAGAGGTTTTGTGGTTCTGCTTTTCATATACCAAGGAAACTGGAGTGTTCTCAGAATTCAATTTCAATTCAGGAAGGGGATCCAGCACTGTGACATCTCATGGTTGGTTCGTACTTGATAGAGCTAATTTGTGTAGGAGCACAAAATTACACGAATGCTGTATCAGTTGTGTAGAGAGCCTAGCTGAATTATGCATATCGTTTCTCTGAACTACTCAGAAATGGTAACCTGAAGCTTTTCTGGTCACCACTTCCAGTAATTTAAAGAGCACATGCCTAACATACAAGTGTGTTCTTCAGCCTGACAAAAGCACTTTTGCTAGGTACCCATTCCTGAGCTGAAAAAATATCAACTGCCTCTCCAGTTGCCTTGGACAAGGGAATAATCCAAACCACAGACCAACAGCACAAGTAGCATCATGTCAGTCATATGATAAGCACCCTACTGCTATTCCAGAAAAAGGTTCCATATTTCTTTGCCTTGGTGGGTTTCTTTAGTTCTACCCCCAGGAGTTCTGTCTAGTGGCAGCAAGATACAAGGGGAAAGATACAGTACGCCACAAGCAGTGTAATTTGTCAAGAAGCAGGGAGCCTCTTACACGAAGACAAAATGATAGCAGCACTTATAGAATAGCAGGAATAAGAGAGAATGTTTTGAACAGTTACTGAAGTTATTGAACAGATTCATAGTGGCACTTGACATCAAATACTGAAACTTTATAGTTTCCTATTTAGACTAATTTATTTAAAATTGTTACCAGTTTTGCCAAATTCTTCCTGTTTTTGAGCCAAAAAGCTTGGCTATGTATACTGCAATTCCGGATGCACTTTACTCCTAGAATTCTCGCACTAGGTAACTCATGCAGTCAACACACAAATCTTGAGATTAATGTTTTTGAAACGATTAAATGCTAGCTGAGGGGAGAGAAGTAGTTGTATAGCAACATTTAACTTTGTGTTCCAAAATCTGACCCCATCCACCAAATATGTTTCTCCTAGCCTTCAAACCTAGTCTTGCAGACACTTGAGTTTTGTATTTCAGCCTGTGAATTTGCACTTGGAGCAGGGGAAATAATGGATTCAACATATATAAAATGATATCCCTGGTGCTGTATAACTTCTCATACTATCTTGCCATGAATTTGCCACCCAAGAGCGCCTTTGGGTAAACAGATATGGAGTTTAGCCAGGCATCTTTGCACAAAAAAGCCTTTGTTCTCCTTGAACTACCCACGCCTTATTTGAAGCACTTGTGTCTCAACCACTTTTCCTAACATGTACATTTAATTAAAACGGTATTTTGGGATCCCGAGTTACACTGTCTTTCAAAACAAGTGGAATGCGGGGGGCGGATGGATGACGACGACACGGATGTCAATACTGAGGGAAGAAACTCTGAGCCAGTCATTTAAGTACCGTTCAACATCCTACCATCCAGGGTTTCTTAGCAAAACAAAGGAGATGGCCTCTGACCCCTGACTTATATTTGATTTGTGATGGTTCAGAAGGCAACATATTCTGAGAATAAATAGAGTACATGGGGACTGAAGCTGGGACATGGATATCAAAGAGTTCATATCCTGTTTTCTCTCTCCCCTTTCTCAAAACAGCAAAAAATACAGCCGCCTAGAGTTCCCTATTCATATCTTATGTGAAAGATACTGCAATGTCAAATTTAAGAAGAAAACTTTGCTCAAAGGCACAACTAAAGTGAAAAGGAAGAGTTCTGCTAAAGGATGATGTAGGATATGGGGCATTAGGGACCAATGAAGGGAAATGAGGGCAGTCTAATGAAAGCCACATATGTGCCTGATGTAGAGCAGCACAGGTGGTGCAAGTAGGCAAAAGTAATGAACAGAGTGGAAGATGTAGGCAAAAATGGAGGCCAGCAAGAAAGAGTGTGTGTGTGTGTGTATATCTATCTATCTATCTATGAAAACTTGAATCTTCAACAAGATTTCAGTACCAACAACCGGGACTCATTATGCTTCAAGAACAGCCCGAAAATGACATTTTAAAAATCCATTTATTACGAAACATAGCCACGGGGCTTACTATTCAGAAAATAGAAACATCTAATTAAAAAAGCCCCCAGGCTAGCATGAGGCAAATACCATTTAGGCAATTTAAAAGACATTCGTTTTAAGATCAAACACCCCATAGGTTTAACAGTGCGTTTCCCCCCACAAAAAAAGTTTTTAAAAATGGAGATATTCATCTGGCGTCACCAGGAGATAAGAGGTGCAGTGTGCTCAGCCTCAGCTCCCATGCTGGACTAAGTGGGTAGGATCCGTGAACACATGCTACCGGCTCTGCTCAACTGCAAGAGACAAGGCAAACCAATCAGTAACCCTCCCTAGCAAAGCAAAGCTGCAGCAAGTAACTGAATGCTGCCTGTGCTATAGAGAGGCCTACATCTAGCTCTATATCCCGCTTTTACTAAGCTAAAAGCTGATTCACATGTGCACAAGCAGGTGTGCTATCTGCAGTATACCTTCCTCTTCTGCACAACCCGTAAACAGCTCCTTTGTAGGTTGTGCAGAGTGACATGTGAACCCAGACTGTTGGGTTGTTCAGGGGCTAAACAACCCAATGGTCAACCCATGTTGTTGTTCGGTTGTTTAGCCCCTGAAAAATCCAGCAGTATGAGCTCACGTCATGCTGCACAACCTACGAAGGAGCTGATCAAGGGATGTACTGTAAAGTGGAAGAGGTGGGCCTGACAAACCAACTGTTTTTTAAACCTATGAGCGGTCTTTACACGTGAACAGCCCCAGAGGCTTTTCAGGTGGCCTAGAGGGAGTTCAAAATTAACCCATCATTTCTTCACCCCTAGTAGCCTTTAATGACACCGCTAACAGCTACTTCTGCATCATTTCTGCCAAACCCTAGAGCAAAATAAGAGGCAGAACACAATGGTAGATTTAGTTGAAGAACCATGTAGTATGCTTATGCAAGAAATGTATATCTCACTTTTCCATTATAATAATGCAAAAAATAGCTTACAATAGGTACTATTCACCTTCTAAACCAGGAACTAAAGTCTGCTTTTCAACCTATACTTATCAGCTGTTAACGTAAGGCCCTGCAACTCTCTTATCCACTTTGGGTGCAGAGGAGGGTCCACTCAATAGGCTACTTCTTTAAAAGCACCCAATTTGTCTTCCTTCTCGACAAGGTTCCCAGAAACATGAGAGACAGACTATATCTGTATTCTTCAATCGTTACCCTGATTTTTTCTCCACCTTTGAGCAACATATACAAAAAATGTGTCAGTAGGAAGACAAGCCCACCCAAGTCAGTTTCCAATACATACTATATGAGGAGATGTCTATCTCTTCAGGGAGCTCAGCCACATTGACTTCAAAGCGATCCTGCACGTCATTAAGGATTTTGGCATCACCTTCATCTGACACAAAAGTAATGGCCAAACCTTTTGTGCCAAATCGGCCAGCTCGGGCAACCTACAGATAGAAGGATGTATCAAGGATACACAGAAGAAACTTCCCTGCAATCTCTGGATCCACCATGCCAGGTGGATCAAACTTGCAGGGGGTGGGAAGAGAAGAAAACACTGACTAAACATTAAGGGTATTAATGATAGGGCCATATCTTCTGAGAGGTTCAGACAGACACCCTGTTCTCCAATCTAGAAATTATGCAGAATGGCATTAGGTAGAGATTTCAATCATCTAACTAGTAACTAGCCAGGACCAGCAACTGCAACCACAAGCAAGGTATCAAACAAACACATCACAGGGAAAGCGAGAATACAGGATTCATTCCCCTTTCCTACAGCCAGTCTCACCCTATGCAAGTAGGTATCAGAATCCTCAGGCATGTCATAGTTGAATACTATGTTGACCCGCTCGATGTCCATCCCACGGCCAAACAGATTAGTGGCCACCAGGATCCGACGCTGGAAGTCTTTGAACTGCTGGTACCTAGAGAGCCTGCAAAGAATAAAAGGGAAATGGCTGACCCTGCTCAAACCACTGTGTATACCTCCTCTAGAGCTGCAACGTAGCCTTTCAGAGCATTATGCTCATGGACGCACACAAAACATTCTAGATCTCTTCTTCCCCTCAACACCTATCACTGACAACCACATTCCATCCTGAAATATGAATAGTCTGCTTAGCATTCACATCTGATGCTTTATTTGCTGCTGCCCTCTCCTGACCCAGCCATTTTGCTGTACTCACCTCTCCTCCTGAGACATTCCCCTGTGAATAGCAATGGCTGGGAAGTTCTGCTCGACCAGAAGCTGAGCTAAAGCCATGCAGCGCTGCACGGACTTCACAAATATCACAACCTGCAAGAGGTGGGAAGAGAAAAGTGCATTCAACTTGGGAGCTCCAGGGATCCCCAGTAGTAGCCTTTTAGGCCCAGAGCTTGTGACCTTGCTCAACTTTCAGCCTTAGGGCTGGGATATAACTTAGGGGTCTTGGTGGCCAGTCCTTTCCCATGCAGACCTGGTTAAACTCCAGTACATCCAGTAGGTCGAAGAGTTTGCGGTTTTTCTCCGTGTCCTTCAGCTTCACGTAGTATTGCTGCAGGCCGTGCAGAGTCAGCTTAGTCTCATCATCTACAAAAACCTCCATGGGCTGAAAACAGAGGAGGAAGCCAAAGTGACCTTTAACCAGTAATGATAGCAAAATCCTCCAAATATATACCCTGTTTTAAATACCACTTTTTGTTCAATTGATAAATGAAGAAATATCAAAGACCCATAGCAATTGGTATTTCTTTGATTACTTCAGTGAATGTTAAAGAGGCTGGGGGCAGAAGCAAAACTATTTCTTCTGCAGAACCGCAGATGAAAACTCCGCATACTCAAAACCTCCCTCTGCCAAACACTGTAGGAGAATTCCCACAACTGTTAATTATCCACAAAATTGATTTAAGTGCCCAGCAGCAGAGGAAACTAACTTGATAGCCATTTATTGTGCACTTCATCAAGGTCTTGAGATAAACAATCTCTGATCCATAGGGGAAACAATAAAGAAAAAGAAACACTCAAAACTAGTAGGTCAACTCCAATTCAGCTTTTCCTTATGACTATGAGCAATAGCACTCCGTAGCTGTTTATATTTTGCCCGAAGCTGCACAGGTGTGTTGCAGTGGCGCACTAGACAATCATCACATTTCCCCTGCACTGTGTGCCAATGCTTCTTCGCCTGCCATAGCGCTCTACTCTAATTATTGAGGAAGCAAAGCAGCTAACCCTTTTCTATCAGGCTACCCCACAGCTCAATGGTAAACTACAAGCCTTGTATGCTAACAGGCCCCAAGTTCAATTCCTGGCATCTCCACTGACACGGATCTCCAAGAACTTGATGAGCCACTACCACTGAGTACACAACAGGAGTGGGGAGCCTTTCTCCTATGAAGAGTCACTGAGCCACCGGGGGCGGGGGGAGTAGAATCGGAGCCAACGATGGGCAGGACCAGATTCCAAAGAAGGCGGAATTTGCAGCATTGCGTAACTCTCTATGCCACCCCATTCCTTCCCTACCTTTTGCACATGAGTGCATGCACGCACATGCACACACACACACACAAGAAGCAGAAGATTAAGCCAGGAGTGAAGCAGACTTCAAGTTTGTGGGTTCTACTTGATTCTTCAGTATATTGATATTTTAGTATTTTTATCCCACCCTTTAGCCAGAAAGGCTCTCAAGGCGGCTTACAAAAATACTTAAGACAGACCCTGCCCACAGGCTTACAATCTAAAAAAAACATGACACAAAAGGAAAGGTGATTGGGAGGGGGGGGAAAGAAAAGAAAAGCAAATTCAGGCACTAGATTCCTAGTTGCAAAATTCAGCAGTGACAGTTGGCAGCAGGAGGGAGGGGGCTCTCAGCTGGCGCTGGACTCAGGCACGATGGAGAGGTACCTAGCTGCTGCTTCCTCCCCCACTGAACTTTAGCAGAACCCTGGAGATCCATTGCCCAGAGACTGATGCAAAAGACATATATGTAGAATTGAAGAATTCTGAGCCTAGGAATTTGTTTTGAGTATCCAAACTGAATGGAGGCTTCAGTTCTTCCACACAAATATCCACTCGTTTATCCCAAGCTTTCTTCATTTCAGCAATTTAAGGGGGTGTGCTGTGCTGTGCTGTGGAGTAATTTTGTTGCTGCTATTGTTTAACAATTGTGAACTGGCAGTCCTTACTGGTCTACTGCACAGCATCCAGGTATTTACCAGTAAATCCAGATCTATCTTCTGCCCACCTGTGGATTAAGCAATTCCCAGAGGGATGGTTTGGAGAGCAAGACTGGGCCTGCCGTGTTTGAAGAGCTGGACCATGATGAGGGCCGTATGAGATGAAGCTGTGGGCTGATGGCTCCCCACCCAGGAAGCAGACAATACTGGACCAGATGGACCAGTTCGACTCTGTCTAAGGCAACTTCATTTGTTCAAAATTATATGCGAATAACCTCACTGAGCATTTCCCATGCTAGTATTCATTCAAGCAGTGGTTTGGAAGGGGAAGAAAAGGGCCACCATAGTCCTGTACAGGGTCTTTATACACCAACTCTTTTCATGAGGCAGTGGCTCCCAAAGGACAGTGGCTCCCGCTGCTGGGAGAACTATTTTATGTGTTTTATGCTTACTGTTGTTCCCCGCCTCAATCCAATCGGAGAGGCGGGTAAGAAATAAAATGATGATGATGATGATGATGCAGCCCGACACTCCAGAAAGCTGGGATGGCCACTCACCTGCTGTGGCAAGAGCAGCTGGCACAGCTCTCTGGAGCGCCAGTCACTTGATGCCTCAGTTGCAGGACACCGCAGAGCATGGCACTGGGCAGGGAGACTCTCTGGGAAGCTCCCCCAGCAGCCCCTCAAAAGAGAGTGGCCAGTAGAGAGCTCAGCCCAAATGCCTCGCTGTAAATGGTCCTTCCTCAGAGTGAGGCATTGGCAGGAAGGTGCCCCTGGAGACTTCCTGTGCTGCCACGGCCACCTCCCCACCACACTCTCAGGAAGAACCTGTCACAGTGAGAGGGAAGAGGGGGGAAGAGAAGACAGGGCAATAACCAGGGGGGGGAGGAAGAGGGAAGTGGCTGGTGGCTGCAGCTATTATCATGGTAGGAGAGGGAGAGAGACGGGCAGCAGCAGGAGGCCTGAGGAGGAGTGCCCAGGGAAGGGTCTCAGAGGAAGTAAGCCTAGGTAAACCAGTTGCTGGGAAACCTGGACGGGAGGGTGCTGTTGCACTTGTGTCCTGCTTGTGGGTCCCTGGTTGACAGATGGAACGCCACTGTTGTGTACAGAGTGCTAGTTGGGATGGGCCCTTAGTCTGATCCAGCACGGCCCTTCTTATGTTCTTAAGGGAAGAGGAGGAGGGTGACTGCCTGCCACCATCATGGCCGGGGGGGAAAGAGAGAAGAGAGGGCTGCAATGGGAAGTCTTGCGATGGCCCTGTGTACAGGGATGAAAGCAGAGGACACACACATTCCACCAAATACACAATTTCCTACAAACCATGTTAAGAGAACAAAGATTTCTAGAGCTTCATTTGCTAACAGAGAGAGAAGAGAAGCAGGGTGATTGCATTGGTTCTGCTGAGACCAGCTGCCTTTGGCTCTCCGTGAACTAGCATCAGCTATTCTAGCAGGCTACCTGAACCACTTCCACCCCAACTTGGTTCTTATAAGAACTATAACTAACAATTGGTGCCAAAATTTGCTTCCCCCCCCCTCTTTACTCCTCCTTCCTTTTCCTGTGTCATTTATGTTGTAACCCTGAGGTCAGAGATTGCTGTGTCCTTTTTCAATTTGTAAGCTGGCTGAAGTGCAAGGCAAAAACGCTATAAATAGAGGAGGCTCTTCTCTGTATTTCATCTATAATAGAAGCACAATTATTTTTTTATTTCGGAATTACCCCCCGTGATAGGTAAACCTGGCACTGATGTATTCTTTTTGGTGCCAGGTTAAACCTTTGCCTCTGCATAAGCATTTTATATTTGTATTTTTAAATGGTTAGATGGTTTAGGTTTTATACTGTTTTATTCTAGCAAGTAGCTGATTTTTGTGCACACTGCCATGAAATCCTTTTTTGAAAGAAGTCACAGTCTATAATCTTCTATAAATAAAAAGCCAGTGTGATATAGCAGTTAGAGTGTTGGACTGAGACTTGGGAGATCCAGCTTCTAGTCCCCACCCACTGGGCCAGTGGGTGGGGACCCACTTGGGCCAGTCACTGAAGCTCAGCCTAATCTACCTCACAGGGTTGTTGTGAGGATAAAATACAGAGGAGGATGACTACATATGCTGCCTTGGGTTCCTTGCAAGAGGAAAAAAGACAGGATAGAAATGTAACAAACAAATGAGATGAATAAAAAACTCCCTCCACAGATCTCTTGGCAAGCGAATGGTAAAAAGCTAGTCCCCAGACACAAGTCCTTTGTAACAAGGTTCCTAAAGTGGAAGGCACTTCCATGGATCCTCCACACCAGGGCAACCAACCGAGACATAAGATGAAAGGTTAGGGCTTACATCCTGCATGAACTTCCTGCAGACAGGCCGGATCTCCTTGCTGAGGGTAGCACTAAACATCATGCACTGCTTCTCATGGGGCGTCAGACGAAAAATCTCCTGCACATCACGGCGCATGTCTACAGAAGAAACAGGAAGAGTCAAGGTTCCAAATAATTCACCACGTTCGATATTCCAAGTTCCACCCCATCCCTCCCTCATGGGATCCAACATGATTTTGCCCTACCACACAGTTTGAAGAACAGGGACAGATCCTAACTAGAATACATCACAAGATTTTCCTCAGTTCATAGAATAGTAGAGTTGGAAGGGGGCTATAAGGCCATCAAGTCCAACCCCCTGCTCAATGCAGGAATCCACCCTAAAGCATGCCATACCATGAAGACCCTTCTGATCAGTTTTGTTCACTGGGATGCCCTGAAGAACCTCCCCACAGGAACCTACTTGCTGTAAGAAAGGATGGGATTTTTGACCACATACCTCTGCAATACTATTTATCTATTCAGAAAAAAAACCCATTCAGTTCCATGGAGCTTACTCCTAGGTAACTGTGTACAGAATTGCAGCCTTAGGGTGTATTCAGATACTATGAGAATGAGCCCAAAGGACATTGTGGTTTACTCCTCGCATGCAGAAATTAAAGACTTCTAAGCTATAGTTTGTGGCAAGCTATAGTGTGCCATTTTGTCTGAAAACATATGGCAGCCTTTCCCAACCTGGTTGCTCTCCACGTTTTGAATCACAGCTCCCATCAGTCCCAGACAACATGGCCAATGGTTAGGGATGATGGGGCAGTTGTAGTTACAAATCATCTGGACAGCATCAGGTTATGGAAGGTTTGGGTATGGGTTGAATAAATAAATTCAATAAATAAAAACACTTGTCTGCAAACTACTTTGATCTATGTTTATGGGCAAGCACAAAAATCATAGTTTGCTTGTTTGGACAAAATGGCAGACTGTTTGCAACAAATCAAAAGTTTATAACACCAGAAGAAACTCTGTCTCATGATACTAAACCATCGTTTGGCATTATGTCTGAATAGACTCTTTGAAGCAACTTGTTTTTGACTACTGCCTTGTCACAAGGATCTCTCTTTAGGTAGAAGGACATCAGATCTCTCTTTAGGTGAAATGACATCAGAACAAAAAATAGGTCTGATCTTTAAAATGTTTTCTCCACATAGCAGAGAAGCTTGAGTATCTCTGGAATATTTCCAAGTCTTCCCTTATCTCCCAATTCTGCACTTTAATTCCATCTCAATTGAACACAGGGACAGTTTTTAGGTTCTGCCTCGAGATTGGAGGACAGGTTGCAGCTCATGAAGCTGCTGGCGATGACCCCTTTCCCCCCATGAGCTTGAAACAGGTGTGACTTCCTGAAATACTCCAAGACAGGTTTTTGAGCAACATTACTCATCCTTCGACTGTTTGAGCAACAGTCTCTTGATCTGGAACTTGAGCACCAGACTTCCTTCCAGGAACAGCAACTCTCACAACTAATGGATCAAGAATCCCAGACTATGACAACTCAAGCCACAACGTCCTCACCCAGACTGCCCCCACTTCTGTCTCTTACCCAGCTGCTCAAGCATCTTGTCACACTCATCCAACACAAAATGCTTGACATTGCGCAGATTGAGTGTCTTGTTGCGCACCAATGCTAGAATACGGCCTGGCGTCCCCACCACAATATGTGGACAGTTTTTCTTCAGCACTTCTTCATCCTTCTTGATGGAAAGCCCACCAAAAAAGACTGATACCTGCAGGACAAACAAGAGTCACAGTGAGAAACCCAGCAATCTAATTTACAGAACTACAGCGGCACCACACCGATCTACTTAGGCACTACAGAACATGAAAGAGATGAGACTATAATACACTATGAAAAGGCTCTCCCCACTCTCAACCCATCACATCTACTCTTCTTCCAGAAACAATTGCTTCCACTTTGAAAAAATGAGGCAGTTCAGAGACGCACTTTTATATAATAGTGGAACACAGGAAGCTGCCATTATACCAAGTCAGATCATTGGTCCATCTAGCTCAGGACGGCCTACACTGACTGGCAGTGGCTCTCCAGGGTTTTAGACAGGGGTCTTTCCTAGCCTTGCCTGGAGATGCCAGCGACTGAATTTGGAAAATGTTGTACTCTACCACTGACTTTAGCCCTTCCCCTCAATATTACAGGGTCCAGAATTAGTAACATTAGTGCTAGCCTATACAATCCAATGAATAGGTAATAGGATCTTCCCACTCAGAAACTGACATTCATTATTAAGGGAAGTTCTGTGCCCTAGTCAAGAGAGGTGGAAATATCTGAAATCAGCCACACAATCAGGGCATTGCATTACTTCTCTCTCTCTACACCACTACAAGTCCTTCCCAAATCACTCACACACAGAGACACACAAACTCTTCTCCCTGGGATACAGCACCCAGCATTCTATATACTTCAGACCCAAATAAATAGACTATCTCTCACCTTGACAGTGGACATATACTTGGAGAAGCGCTCATATTCTTTGCTGATCTGAAAGGCCAGCTCCCGGGTATGACACATCACCAACACTGACACCTACCAGAAAGAAAAAGGACACATCTGTACACAAAGGCAGCAAGAGGGGCTCAGGTTTTCCCCACTGCCACCAGAATCAGTAGTCACTGCGCTTGACGACTTTGAGAATCTGTTTATAGTAACAAACATAGTGCCATTTAGAACTTTATTACATTACACAGCTAGTGCTCCTCTACGGAACATCAGCCAATAAATAAGCTATATTTGGTGATCAGGTGCCCCATGAACTCCTACTCCTTGGAGAAACAGGGAAAGCAACTACTAGAAAAACTCAATATTCCTGTCTGAATTTCCTACCGTTCTGGCTCACTACAAAATTGGGAGCATTTTGTAGGCCACAGATGTTAAACCTCTTTGAGCCTGAAGGCCAAATTCAATTTTGGAGAAGTTCTCAGGGGCCACATTCCAGTGGGGAGTGATGCAAAAGTGATGGATCCAAAAGATTACTTGCATATTTTAACTCAAAGCTCTTACTGCCAGTCACTAAGCCTTGGGAGAAGCATTATAAACTTTTAGAATGGAAAAAAAACCCAATGCAAAGGTTGGGAAACCAGCAAAAAAAAAAAAAAAAAAAACAGCAGTCAGAAAAAAAAAGGGATGGGGCCATGGCCACCTGAGAAACCTCAGTGGGTGGGATTCGGACCCCAGATGGATCAGATAGAGGCCGGGGACATGAGGTTCAACACTCCTGTTGTAGTCAATTCAGCTGATTGTCTCACTAGAATATGAGATGGCCAAGCTTATAATTGAGATGCTAAATTCCTATTCACTACTCCAGCTGAGAAAGGGAGCAAGCCATCAGAAGGTGCACATCAGTTGCCGTCTAGGGCCCCAAAGCTCAATTAACCTCTGTCCTAGAGTCCCAGCCCAATAACATTCCCAGAAAGAAGCAGCTTTTGAATCTAGTTCCCCAATCAGGATATGACCTAGATGTCCAAAGGATATGACAGGCCTTTGGACATCTAGCTTTCTAGAAGCACAATGTCTCCAAAACAGGAGTCATGCGGGCTGTGAACATAGCAGTACTCCCGATTACATACCTGTCCATCCAATGGCTCAATCTGTTGCAGAGTAGCCAATACAAAAACAGCAGTCTTGCCCATGCCCGATTTGGCTTGGCATAGGACATCCATGCCCAGGATTGCCTGTGGAATGCATTCATGCTGCACTGAGAGGGCAAGAAGAAGAAGTCGTCACACACAAGGGATTTAGGCAGCTTCTGGACAAATGGGAGAACCCAGAATGAGTGGGATGAACCTCAGGAGGCCTTGATACCAACGCCCACCATTTTAAATCCAGAGATTCCACATCACACCCTCCCAAGAGGTCAATCTTCCTGCACAAATACTGTGGAAAAGAACATGAGCAATGGGATTTGCCAGATTTATCATCAAAGTGAGCAGGCCACAAAGGACTTCAGTGTGGTCTAGTTATCCCAGAGAAGGCTTCGACTGGATCACCTGCAAATCCCCCATTTCCCTTAAGTACTGAATGACATCCTATCTCACATGAGTCTAAACAGAACTCCTAGGCTAACAGGGCCTCCATTCAGCTGGGCTAATAGAAGTATGAGGCTTCTCTAGCAGTAAAGTGTCAAAAGGTAACTTGGCATAGCCTACATGAAATCTTAACTGCAGAGTTCCCCAAAGCACAGCAGTCCCAAGTACTATACTAGGCTCAATGGTGACAGAGAGGCCATTCCCATCCCAATGTCACCCTCCCACCCCTGCTCCCTGCAGCCCCCAGCTCTCACCCTGCACCGCGTGGCACCACTGGCAGTTGCTCCCCGGTGGGTGGGCTGGGCTGGCTGACGAGGGGGCCAAGGGCCTTGGCTCAGCTCCTACCTTCTGATGGGTGCTCAAAGCCGCAGTCCACAATGGCACGAAGAAGCTCTGGCTTCAGCAGGAAGTCTCGGAAGCCAGAGCTGTGAATGGAGACATAGGAGCCCTTGACATCCTTTTTAGCAGTGACAGGGGCTGCATCAGTCACTGCCTGAGGCTCTTCATCCTCCTCATAATCCAGCAACTCATTCTCCACATCCTGCTCAGCCATGTCCTGCAGGAAGCATGGGCCAAGATTAAGGAACATTTATAGTACATTGGGAAAGAGAGCTAAGTCCACGGCTGACACCCAAAAACCAGGGGAAACAAAATCTGAGAAGCAGGAATGGGAATGGCTGCCACAGCTGCAGGCAGCAGTGAACTGTCTCGTATCCAAGGCTTTCCATGCCATAGTTCTGACAAACAAATCCTTCTAATGGTAGAGAGAGATAATACTGTTTGGTTTTCCAAACATCCTATGAGCCTCCCTAAGACCTGCACCACACATTACTTTTTCCAAACCAAGTATTATTTCCCAAGCTAGTTTTAAAAACATGCATCTGGTAGTGTGGGTCTTTTTAACCCCATATACATTGTTCAGGAAACCAATACCAATCAGTGTACATGTTGCCAAAGATGCTTCGCCAGGTATATATTACTCTTCCCCCCGCACCACCACTGTTGTTCATTTCCATATAAGAACAGACAATGCGTAAAATGCCCCAAGAAGAGAGTTGGTAGGAAAGGTGCAAGCTTTTCTGGAATGTCTTTGAATATTGGTTTGTCTCTTTTGATCATGCCAGGTTTTTTTAAAACTCACCCTGCTCTTTCCACAAGGCCCCTAAAATGGATTATAAAGCTTAAAGATATACTATAAAACTACAGTAATAAGTTCTAGATGCCTCCCTTGTAGCACTGACTACAGGTACCATAGGACAGCAGATATTTCTCTTTTCCCACATATTTTAACCTTCGGAAGGTTTACCTTGATTAAAACTAATCTGCAATACAGAATGATTAACTCAGCATTTTTCATTAATTCTACAGAAAAGTTGTATTATAGCTTGCTAGTGTACTTCTACAATCTTTCATGAGTGGTTCTAGTCAAATTGCCACTTCATCAGGTATGAAATCAGATCCATTCTCAATGGCTGCTCCTCAGCTTCAAGCCTCACTTCCACAAGTCAGGCTTGGAAAAATCCAAGTCTGTTCAAAAAGTAAGGAAGATACTTGGTGGCTGAACACAAGCAGAGGAGTTATTTTAACAGTATATCTGAGTGGATGTATAGAGCTATATATCTAGCAGTGGTAATATCCTTAAAAGCAGGGGTGGGCAATTTGTGGCTTTCCAGATGTTTTAGTCTACAACTCCCATCATCCTTCACCATTGGCTATACTGGGTAGGGCTGATTAGAAGTGTGGCTCTCCAGATGTTTTGGCCTACTAGCTGCTCATGCCTGTTTTAAAGCTACTAAGCCACTCTAAGTCTACTTGATAAGGCAGTGTTTAAGCAAATTTACCTTTAAAAACAAATGTATGTACTAGGGAAAGGTATATGAGATATTCTACAGTACAACAGCTATAGTACATTATACTAAATACTGGAAGTGATTCTTTTGAAGTCTGATGAGCAGCATTACCTACACAGAAGAATGGAGTAAACTGGACAACATAAAATAGCATCCCCGGAATTATCACTGCCCAGTAGCAAAGCCCCCAGGATAGAACCGAAACAACAGTCAGCCCTTACTCCACGGCTTTTATAACATGCAATGTAATATGCCCTACTTTATTTATGGTAAGCCTTCAAGCAGGACTTCACGCTGGTCTTTATTTCTATTTACGAATCATTCGTTTTTAATCCGCCTTGCCTGTTAGATAGGATGACGGCTCATCATGAGGACATCATGCGGAGAGGAGCTGGACCGAAAACCAGGCCCCTTTTCACACACGGGAGGCCAGAGCCTGGAGCACAGCGGAGACAAGGGAATGCCTTGAGCGCTGTAGCCGAATCCCGGCCACGAGGCCGTCGGGGATGGCTCCGCATAAGGCGCCAAGGCCTTCGACTTCCCCAAGTCGAGGCGGCCCTAAAAGTTGGGGCCTTCAAAACCGCAGTCACGCCGCTTCGCACCGGAAGCGGGTCGCGATGCACAACCTCCCGCCCACCGGCGAGGGGCGACCGGGTCGGACGCACCGTCCCGCCAAGCGAAGAGGCGCTCTTTCGCGCTTCAGCTGCGGTCACGTGTCGCAAAATGACCGTCTGAATGAGCCGGCGACGGGGCCCTGCGGATGAGGGAAGCGGTGCTTCCACTGAAAGCAAGGAAGAGGCCCCTCAAGAGCAGCGCAGGCGCGGCGCCTCGACACCTGCACCGGCGGCCAAAAGGGCCACCGCAAACCGAGGAGCCGTACGCGGGGCCAGGCGCGCAGGGAGCGCTCAGGCCGCCGTGGAGCAGCCCGCTTTTCCCCCGGGGCCGTCAGGCTGCTTCACCCCGCCTCACTGTCGCTCCACAGAGCCCGCTTACCTGATCAGTACCGAATCAGCGGAGCGCTCTTCCTCCCTCGGTTGTACAGACGCCGCGCTCCAACTGGGACTGCACGGCCCAGCGCAGGAAGCCCTCTCAATTCTCACTGGTCGCCGCCGAGTACGGACCCGCCTTCCTATGAAAGCGGGGAAGGAAAATCTCGGCCTACGGAGCCGCCAATCAAAGCCACTTGCTTAAAGATAGGCTGATGTTACACGTAGCTACGCCTCTTGCCATTGTGGTCTAGTGGACGCCCCCAAAATGGCTGCCTGGGAGGGAGGAGGGAGAGGGGTGGGGGATTTAGGCAAGGTTTTAAAAAAAGAGGAGGGGGGAAGGGCGGCGACGAAATGATGGGAGGCGATGAAATCGCCATTTTGGGTGCTGGTACAAATGCTTCTGAGTCGTTTCCTATGTGCCCAATAAAAAGGCTTATAGTTTCATCTACTCTATTTTTTATTATATATAAATATCTGCCTGCTGACATATGTATTCTACCAGGAAGGGTGGGATAAAAATGTCCAAAACTAAATATGAGTCTAACGTTTCATGCGTCTGATGAAGTGGGCTCAAGTACTTCAAAGTGCAAAGATCTGTTAAGTGCAATCCTATGCAAGTCTACACAGAAGTAAATCTCGTTGTGTTTAATGGGGCTTACTTCCAGGCAAGTGGTAAAAGATCGCACCATCTCACGGAAAACCCTGTGCCATGTTTTTCACTGGAATATCCAGCTCTACTTGAGCCATTATCAGCATTCATGCCTTTGCGAAATAAGAGTAGCCAGTACTACCACAGCCACTTACAGGGTCAAATGGGTTGGAAAGTTTGGCCAGGGACACTTAGCAGACATAGTAAACCTGGTCACATCCGCTTTAAAGTAGACCCTTCTCTTTACAATTAAATGAGTTCGCCTCAAACTGAGAATTACTTTATGCTCTGCTTTGTTTTGCTGTAAAGGTGGGAAAGAGTTTTTCTTTTATAGAAACATGGTTTTAAACTGGAAAAATTGCTTCGTAAAAGCAGTGTCCCTTACCTCCACTTTTTAAAAAAAAATCAGAGGAGTGCATTGTACAGGGTTGAGTGTATTGTAGAGTTGCATGTAGCCCATTTTGAACTTGCCATATTTACTATTCATAACATACCTTTTCTGTGCCTGCCCTTGGTTACTATATTTTAAAGTTACTGATCACTATAGGCTGAAGCTGAGTGAAAGATGACCATACAAGTTCATCTCTCTTACATCTGTACTATCTCATGTTACAGGAATCAATAGGAACAACTTCCTACTGTGCTACATAAATGGTGCCTGTAATGCCTTGGTCACCAAGTCCATGGGGAGACCCCTGTTCTACCCTCTAGGATGTGGAGACATGGGTTCTAAGTTGGCACAGTGCCTCCCCTGCCTCAACTGTGGGTACATTTTATTAAACGCGTCCCAGGACTCTGGTTTACTACCTTCTTATCCAGACCCACTGGGACACAACTGCATTTCATATAATTCAATGGTAGTGGGGTGAAGGCAAAGTAGAAATAGATTTCAGAAATGGAATTCCCATATAACATAATAAGCCTGATCAATACTGGGGAGTGGTGATGAGCCACCCCAAGTCTGTCTTCAGAACATGGAGGCTTGACGTTAGAGAGGGTTGGGAAACCTCTGGCCCATAGGCCAAATACAGTCCAGAGGGATTTCCGATCCAGCCCACCAGCTTGTTTCTCAGGCCCTGCTCCTTCTCCAAGCACAAAAAAGCTCTTACCTCTGACCAGCAGCTGAGAGCCTTTCCCATTCACTGGGAAAACAACTCCCTTTCTCAGCACTCAGCAGGGAAAAGCTCTCCTCTTTGATCAATAGCTGATCAGAGATGAGCTTTTCCATACAAGGGAGAAGGATTACGGCCTGGTAAGGAGTTAAGTAAGTCCTTCTTACTTCTAAGTAGACATGCAGCAGTTTGCCCTGCTTACTTACTTGTGAATAGATATTCTGCTCATGCTTACTTATTAATCATGCAGATACTTGGTATTTGGGATCCTATTTGAAAATACTTTTAGTATGCTTGAAATAAAACTCCCATTTTGGCCCTGCCTGCTCCCACCCACAGATGGAGTACAGCCCCTGTGACCTTTGCCAGACTGGAATTTAGCCCTTGGATTGAGAAAAGTTCCCTATCCCTGCCTTAGGAGGTCTGCTTGATGATTGGCTCTCAGGTATGTCTGTAATAGAGTTTAGCAAAGACGATTCTGTGGTCTTTCTAGCTGATGTTAGAATGAAAGCATATAAGAGCATGGTCCGTACTTTGAGGCTGTGTAATATGGATATGATTTAAATCACATTTAAAATCTAGATACATTTGAAAGGAAAGACAACTCTCTTTGCATTACATGTTAGTTAGGGCAGGGATGGGGAATGTGTGGCTCTCCAGGTATTGTTGCAATTCTCGTCATCCCTTACTAATGGCTATGCTGGCTAGGAGTGATGGGTGCTGCAGTCCACCAATTTCTCTAGGGCCACAGTTCCCCATTCCTAAGGGGAATGTGCTTGTGGCAAATAGATTGTCCTTCCATTCATTGTAACGTTTATGGGTTGTTAGTGACAACCCCAGGCTACTCTGAGCATCTTGAATAGGATGCAAATTAATTGTATGTGTTTATTTATAGTGCCAGTGGACACATTGAAGACGCAATGGAAATGATGAATCACAGATTATATTTTCTGGGGAATTCTTGTGGTCAATAATCAGCAATTCATTGATTTCCCCATTCAACATCTATCTATCTATTGTTTATATAAACTGACTGATCATATTTACAAATCTCCATTATCAGCAGACCACTAAACTCAGGTTTCTAAGTTAGTCACCATTACCTAGAACGCTATCTTGAGATCTTTTCGTATGACTCTGGAAATGTGCTGAAATATGGACTGATGGAAACGGGCATATGGTGTTAAAGCCATGTAATTGCTTGGTGCTACAAGCTGCAAAGTAACATTTGCTTCAACTGGTGATACTGAATTTTGAAGTGAGCTGTAACTTTTTGAAATCCGCTTTGAGCTATGGCATTCATTAGTTCTTCAGGAGTTTGATGCTTTTATTGTTTGAATATTTGAGGGGGTTATATATTTTCAGAATATATGTTCAGAGTAACTTTGGTAACAAATAAGGCAACAGGAAAGCTCTAACAATTAGAGTTCTTCTATTGTGTTAGGATGTTCTTTGGCCTTGCTACTGACGCTTGAAAGAGACAAAGCTGTACTAGCATGAACTTGAGATGAAGACATTGCACAGACTGAAAGGTCTAAGCAGGGAACAATTCTTCCACAATTAACATATCTTCTTCTTTAAATATGTTTATTTATATGCTCTTTATACCTGACATTAACATATATGTATATCTTTGGATGTACCTTAAAACACCCCTCCCCAAAAAACTGTGTAGTCTAACTTTGGGAGATACAGTTTGGCCACTAGATGGCAGCGCTTTTCTGTTCCTGTTTCTCTATAGATTCCTTTTAACTCAGCATTCTTGCTCCTTATTCTAGCCTTTTCTAATGTTTAACCAGAACTGCTTCTAGAACAGAGGTGGTCATTCACTAGGTAATACTACACAATTTGGCTTCAATTGATGTTTTACCTAGTGCACCACTAAAAATTAATCTCTGATGTTGCTAATATAAAGAGTGTTGTGATTCATTCTCTTTACTTCTGCTCTCTTTACTTCTATGTGTGTTTTCCCAAGGCAAGAGACAGATCTTGAGTTACATCTGCCTTTTACGTTTTCAGAAATGGGGCTCAGCCATTGTTTCTTCATTCCAGAATCCCAGTGACTAATTCATTCAGTCTGCAATCAACTTATTGAGACCTAGGTCTATACCAGCCATTTATTGCAGGATTTGTATCACCGTCATCACTAAAAGGTCACATGACGTTCACTGGCTCTCGTGGGGATCTCGGCTCCACCTCCCAGTTTTCCTGAAATATCCCTGACTGCTTTTGTTGCAGTTTTTCCGGCTCTCTCGCATCCATTCCGAAGAACGTTTGTGTTGTGCGAGGTCGTTGTTGTTTGCTGTGAGTTCCAGACTCAGCGAATGACAGCTGTGAGGGGCAAGTGCATGGGTACCAGCGTGTTTTACCACCGTGTGTGTGTGTTTTAATACAAATATATCTCTGCAAAGGAGTGCATATTCAACGGAGTTCCTATCCTCCCATGTGTTGCTGTGCATCTGCGCTCGTGCGCATGCCTCACGAGTCAGTAAAAAAACACCTCTGCCCTGAAGCCACGTCATCTGCCCAGCACCACCCACTTCTGCCAATCCACATGTGCATGCGGCGTAACAGGCACACATGCTCCCACAATTGCACTCCTGAAATTGCGGTACACATCAGTGCCATGTGCCCCATGAGTGCCGGTTGTGGAAATAGGGAACATTCGGAAGCATTCCTCTTCCGTGCCAAAATGCCTGCAGGTCTAGATTAGCCCTTAGCCTAAGCTGCAGGACCCATGGCCACAACATCTGACCTAAACTTTGTCCTTTTTTGTCCCTGCACCCAGCTGCTGCCTTTTGTACCTTCTAGTTTGAGGAAGTACTCTGGAGAACTCAAAAGCGTGCACACCCATTTGTGGCATTTTGGGTGGTCCTAATTAAAGACATTTTCCAACTGTAGATTTTGGATGGTTGTTTTAGATGCAGGGGCTTCATGCTAAATTTATGAGTTTGGAGTTTCCTGTGTAGAATTTAAAAATTGTTTTAGCCATATTCCAGCCATTATTATTGCAGGTGCAAAAAAGCAGGCATCTATCCAGCCCAATTTTGCAGCAAATTGCATTAGCTGCTAATTGGTTTCCAGGCACAATTTAAGGTGTTAGATGATGAGTTATTTTATTTATTTATGTATGTATTTAAAATTATTTTTAGGCCACCTTTAAGGGTAAAACCCTTTTGTTCACAGTTATTGTTGGCTAATGTAGCTTGGTTTGTTTTTAATGGATTATTATATTTTATTATTTGCTGTTAAGACAATTGGGACTATTTACGTGAAAGATGGGATTTTTAAAAAACACACATAACCCAATAGCCTGGGATCTGCATGCATCTCTAGCCATCTGAAACACACAGCCTGCTTCCTAAGGTCCATTGAAAAGAACCTCTTCAGGGTCTGTTCCATCATTGCAGGAAATAAGATCAGTAAAAGGATGGGATAAGCTGTCTCCACAGTCACTTCAAGGCTTTGGGAGTTCCTCCCCAGAATTATGTAAATAAATGCCCTTTGTGGGCTTTTGTGCGGCAGGCATTTAGAGACTGAACTTCTAATTACTCTCTTGATTGCTTTTGTAAGTTTAATGGACCCTGTTCTATATGTTTTTTAAAATAAATAAATATTTTTAAAATGCTGCTTTTAAATGTTCATTTTGAGATAGTTTCATATTTCTTATTTGTGCACATCCCTAAACATTGGAAAGGTGGATAAGTAAATAAAAAAGTTAATAAACAAAACTGGAGCTCCACACAGCATCAAGGTCAATGAAAGGGAACAACGCATAGAATCAGCATGTATGGCTTTATTTAAGAAACTATATTGTATTTAAAAAATAAATCCATAGCTCTTTGGATGTCCACTCTTAGATTGAAGACTTTGATGTACCTTGAGCCACAGCCAGGTAACTAGGGCCCAGAGGGAAAGGACGAGAGAGGAACAAGGGGTGTATAAACTCAAAGGAAATGGGCCAGAAAGTTGATGAGATTAGAAACTTATACTGCGTCCAGTGTTGGACCACCATAAAGGGCTTTTGGGTGGAACATTTCACAGAAGGAAGGAAAATTGTCAGCCAGCTCTGCCCTACTCCGTAATATGGCTTATCGCAAAGTGGACGGTTTCCACACATAGGAATCCAGCAAAAGGGCAAGCAGTGACCATAAACCCAAATCCTTATTTAAAAATATAATTCAAGTTTCTTCTGTAAGTAGTGCAGGCTATAATGCTGGCAAGAGGAGGGGTCGACATTTCTTTCCTATTTTAGCGCAAAGTTGTCAACATCTTAAATGGATGTATTTGTAAGACCAAGTCTGGTCACTGAGCTCTCTGTAGCTAATGTGAAGATGCTTGCATCTGGCACAGTGTGCCTGCTGATGTGCTGGTGATGTTGGGAAGCAGGGGGGCGCTGCCCTCTCTAGTACACCTTTTACTGCACCTGTTCCCCTGGGCTCACCCAGCAGGAGGACTCGCGATTAAGCAGGCCAGAACTCTGAGCATTTAGCATCTGTACCAAGAGGTCTGTGGCTAAGGTGTGGGAAGGCTCTTCAAATCCAATTGTCACAAGCTGCTGGTAATCCCCCATGGGCTGGTGGCACAACACCCTGTGTGAAGAAAGGAAGCAAAGTCAATGATGGCAGGCCTGGTATCCATGCTATCCCGGAGCTGATCTCCCCTGGTTTTTAATGAACAGCCACTACTACAAAGTGACTCTAGAGTGGCTCTAGAAATACACGGGGTGTCATTCTAATATGCACAGAAAGTGTTCATCCTACACCCTTCCTAGCACTTCAGTAGAGGCACCTCAAACTAAACCATGGTTTAGTTGTATCTCTCATAAAAAAAACATTTCCCCCAGATGCTAGATGTTTACGATTGGTTCGTGATTTGTTTTTCATGGTTGCTTCTTTGTATTCTCTCTTCCAGAAATCATCTTACCAGCTTTTAGACATCAGTTTTCCGTCATAATATTTAATTAAGTGGCAGGAAGAGCTACATTTGTTTTTCAAACAGTAAAAAAATGTGTGGGAAGTTACAACCCACTCCTTAAAATGAGAGGAGCAGCAGTTTGTCACACAGGTTTCAGACTACATGCCGCATTATATACATGAGGAGGTGCCCTAAAACTGCAATTCTGCTGTGATCTGGAGTGGTCAAGATCCACTGATGTGGCATTCTTATGCAGCATTTCCTCTTGGGTGTTTTTTGTTGGTGCCCAAGTTTTTTATTTGTTGTGTATGTCTGCTTCCCCCTCCAGGTTTAAAACACAAGGCAACGATGTGAATGTCATGGCTGTGTGTCTTTGCAGAGCAATGTTTAATTCTTTTAATAGTGAAGGCCATGACTCCTGAAGGTAAGGCACATTCTGCTGATTGCTGGTGTTGATCGAAAGGGGACAAGGAAACGGGCTGAATAATCACCATATATCTCATGCTTCACCTGGAAGTTACCTGAGTGCCAGTGAAGGCTGCTTCTCAATATTCTGGCAAGGACTTGTGTTCCACTTACGTGAGAATTGCATGGACAGCACTTTAAAATGAACTCTGTCAGAAATTCCCACATTAAAATTTATCAAAATATCCAGAGGGTTATATTTCACACAGTGGAAATAGATGTAATAGTCCCTTCTTAAAAGTGGCAAAATCTATTGTTTAAAAAACTGGAAGCAGTAAGATTTTTTTTATTTTATTTATTTATTTAAGGATTTTTATGCCGCCATTCAGCCAAAAAAGACTCTCACAGCGGCTTACAGATGCAGAATATAAGTATTGTAAACAAACAAACAAATTAGCAGCATCTTCCCTATAGGCTCTTATAATAGATCTCCCAGCGGCTTTTTGATCTTGAGGGAGTTTGAAGAGTGGGGTGGGGATGGGGGCTTATGTTTGGAGGGGCACTTTCTGAAGGGATGTCTGTAGGTGGGGAGAGAGAGTGGGTGCGTTCGGACAACATGATAGTCAAGAGTGGAATAATCAACATGACAGTTGTTTACCTAGGGGGTACTCCCCACACAACATGATAATAGTCAACCATGGTGTGGATTAGGAACAGCCTTGAGTTGACTATTAGTCCATGCTGAGTTGACTCACTCATCCCCCGCTTTCTCTCCCCCCTCAGTCCTCCCACTAGTATCCCATCAGCCATTGCTTCCAAAAATCTATCCTGCCAGCTGAACTAGAGCAGCAGCCACCACTTTGACCGCTCTTGCCCTGCAACTCTATGGCTGAAGAAATAACCAATGGTGGCCAAGGAAATAACCAACGGTCCCCTCAGCACAACATGATAACCAATGATGGTTCAAATAGCCAATTCTGCACAGAGTCAGTTATTTGCATTAGTTGGTTGAAAAACTCCCTCCACACAACACGATAAACCATGCTGAACCCAGTCAAGTTGTTGTTAATAAATGTATTCAATACAGGCATGCAAAGAAAAGAGGATAGGGTAGCAACGGTGGAGAGATAAAACTAAGGGGTTGCTTGTTTTGCCCATTCCAGCCATACATATCAAGTGCATAACCCTGAAAACAGAGAAACCCATTTCATTCACTTAACACCCAAAGAAACCATGAGCCATATGATTATACCAAAGGAATTTTTCAGAAACTCACTTGATCAACAGGACGGATTATAAAGCCTACAGGCAGGATTCAATAGAGAGTCCAGTTTAAGATCCAAACTATTTCAGTGGTCACTCAGAAGGGCAAACACTCTATTTGGCAATTTTGGGAACAGAGCCTAAATACCAATGCGTAAGGAGTGAATGGCCTTTGGTTTAATGCATTCCTATGGCCATTCAGAAGAAAATTATGCATTCCAATGGCGATTCCATGTGATTCATTTTAATATGTCCCCACATGGTGTTTCCCTTTGCCCCAGCAACAAGCTTGCATGCAATGACCCTGTGATGTTGTATTTTCTAAACCATGAGTGGCAGAAAGTAGACTGTGGTTCACTAGTGAACTACTATTCCTGCATTGAGCAGGGGGTTGGACTCGATGGCCTTGTAGGCCCCTTCCAACTCTGCTATTCTATGATTCTATGATTCTACTACTCAATTTCAGGGGCACAGCATACTGCCTGCTGGTTGCTGGATTCTTCCAAAAATGCAGGACTTGGTAAGACCTTCGTCTGATCTAGCAAGACCCTTGTTATGTTCTTAAACAAAAGCGTACAGTCAGAATCACTTATCACAGATTAGTTATACCTTAATTTTTAAGACATCATGTGTAAGGGATATTGCTTTGTAAATGTTAAACACTTTGCTGGGCTACAAAAACTTAAGTTGGCCCACCTCTGTTTTGGGTAGCACCTCTGTACTGCTGCTGCATACCTACCAAGAGAGTACATCGGAGCTGTGCTCACCATCAGGATCTACGGGTACCCAGCGTCCAATGGACCAGAGCTTCTGCATCTTCACTGTGGTTTCATCTCCTGTATCACGGAAGCATAGGAAGTAGCTACAACAAAAGGACAAGATCACAGGCAAGCAGTGAAGAATGAGGATAACTGTTCAAGCAAGCCTCAGGGAAGCTCAAGGAGTGGAAAAGTAATAAAATCAGAGCCAAAACTGCAGCACTCAGCATCAGGAGAACCTACCGCACTCTCAACACCAGAAGTAAGGGGGGCGGAGGAGTCAAGGTCACACCTGTCTCTCCATTCATGTCCCCTCCACCCACAACGCACATCTCCAGGATGTCCAGCAACTCACTATTCTGTGCGAGGTGTTTGATTCCGGCTGGCAGACCCTTCCAAGATGTCAAGGTTCCAGCGCATCTTCTTGTATAAGTTGTGGGGCACATGAGCGGCTGTGTAGGGTGCTGAGATGCAATATCGGAAGATGGAAACCTGCCGTGCCTCATTCAGCCAAAACTTCCCACAGAAGAAACATGAGACACTGGTGGAGATTTGGATACAGACAAGTAGGCAGTTTCAAAGCCAGAAGAAGTATCTTCCAAAATCCATACAGAAAACTAATACATACGTTTTCCTTTCAAAATTATTACTTTTTAAGAAAATTAGTGAAAATATGAATCTAGGTTGTTGCAAGTGATTGTTGGTTTCAGGTATTTTTGCCAAATCCTGAAAAGTAACTCATGGGAGTTGAGGGACACACACACATCCAAACACCAAAATACTGAGCATCTTTAGGAAGATTTCTGATTATTATTATTTTTAAAAATAGAGTAAACAGAAGACTTTATTGGCAAAATATTTTTAACTGTCTTTAGATAAATCTCATGTGCTTCATGGTACAATGATACCTGCTGATTTCATTTGGAAGAACTAATTTTCTTCAATTCTACGTGTTCTAGTGACAAGCAAGTAGCATTTCCAGAGTGCCCTGTTCCTGACCTTGGAGCACTGTAGTCACTGGCCCCACACTGGAGAACATATAGCTATGCCTCTTTAGAGACTATCTTGTACCTGAATGGGTCTGTGTCTTCTAGGGAGACAAAGCTGAAGGAAGCATACATCAGCACCAGTTGCTCCAGCTGGCAAGCCAACTGCTGAGAGATCTCCAGGAGCTGTTGGGGGTGGGTGGGGGAGAGAACAGAACTGCAAATAGCAATTTGGGATAGACTTATTCTGAGACTGGAGGCTGAATAGGCAGGATGTCGAGCAATGGCAGGCAAGTGCTGATTGGGACTAGACTGATCACTGCTCATTGGGTCGCCACTCACCTCTGTCCTTCTAGTGCTAAAGGGAAATGTTTTGCCTCAGTGAAAACCTTCATACCTGCAATCTGCCAGAAACACCAAGGCTGATCTCAGGCTGTCCACGTTTCCTCCTACCTCCTTCCCTCTCCCAGGAAAAAAGCATACTCCTTCCGCCTCAGTCAGCAATGAGTTTAGTAGCAGTAGAAAGTTAGTAAGGGAGACATAGGGCTCCATCACACCTACTTCCCCCCCCCCCCCCGGTTTGCCTCCGCAATTTCCACCTCCGTTTCATTAGCAGGTCAAGCTAACAGTCCCTTTCATGTGTGTTTGTGGAATCACCACTGTACCGGTGAAACCTCCTTTCACTTGTTTGCTCTCCCACTTCATCCCACCCCTTCTCCTTCCCCCTCCAGTTCATTGGTTCTTGTCATTCCACTGAGTCAGCACAAGCTCATTCATTCAACATGGAGTACTGTAGGGGGAGAACTGCCCCGCCCTCCTCTTTCATCAGGTGAGACAATAATAATATATGCACGTTCTACATCTGTAATGTAACGTGTTAAATTGTATGGTATTTGATTGGAGTGCTGGTTGTCATACCATAATAAACTTATTCCTCTTTCATCAGCAAGACCTCCCTTCAAATCACATGCCCCCAATAAAGGACATAGAGCAAAGACTGCAATACATGGGGGTGAAAGGGCACTTTAATCCTGCATGGAGGAAATAAACTGGACTTTCCTCGCTCTAGGAAAACACAGAAAATGGAGGGGAAGAGGCGGGGTGACTGCAGAACAGGCACGGCATCATGTGGGTACTGTACTGCAAAATGGCGAACCAGGCATGACAAGAGTGCAATAAAACACTGGTGTGATGGAGCCCTTAGCCCCTCATCTTTTTTATTCCAATTTGGACCAGTCCAGTTGCTGACTCTGAATTAAGAGTGTGCTTCTCCAGGGGGCTTCCAGACAGAGGGCTCTGAGCACTACCAATTAAAAAAAAATCTGTGAGCAACGATTCTGTCTTTCCCTCCTTAACAGATTTTCTGTGGTAAGAAAAAAGATGGAAGAAGTAGTGGGAAAATATGGTGGGGGGTACCAATGGGATGGTTGTCTATGGAACACAATACCATCTGGATCTAGTGGGCTAGTAAGAGATGATATTTTAGGTGCAATTTTGGAAATTTGCCCCCCAAAAGTCTAACTATGAAAGGGAAGAGGTAGCCTCGATACAACAAAAACTTTTTGAAATAATCTCAGTTCCCTTCCCAGAGGCAACGAAAGAAGCACTCTGATAGGAGGGACTTCTATTATCATCCTTCTTGCATTTGTTCTGCAATGGTGCCAAGAGGCTGTGCTTTAAGCTTTTTGAGCCAGATTGGAAGGAATGGCCTTCCCAACTGTACCAGGCTTTCCCCCCTCTCTCCCTGCAGACAGACTCACCCGCCTCCTCACTGGCTCCTGCGGGAGTCTTAAATAAGGTGTGCAGCTGCGTGCTGTGGATTCCAGATAGTGGAAGTAAGGCTGGCACATCTGCAGAAAGGTGGGCATGGCTTTGGCAAACTGCTCCTTCTGCATTCTGTCTCTGCTGGAAATAGGAGGCCCGCTATATGGTCAGCACACACTCTTGAGCTCAGCATTAATTCAAGGAAGAAACGGAGCCACTGCCATGGCTCCTTATAGAACGTTATTCTTGACTGAGCCACATAATAGCACAGCACCTACATTTTCTAACCACTGGAAGAGTGCCTGGTTAGCAACGCAGGGCTGAGTTGAGAACTTTGGAGGCACTTGCTCAAGACACTCCCCACAGCAAGGAATGGAACCTGAGAGAACTCCTAGCCCAGCCTCCCCCACCTAGGCTCATCCAGATGTTTGGACAATACCTACCAGCATTTCTCACCATTGCCCATGCTGGCTAGGACTAATGGGAGCTGAAGTCCAAAACATCTGGAGGGCACCAGGTTGGGGAAGGCCCCCTCCAAAAACGTCCTACTCCCCCCCTCCCTTCCCCTTGGCAGGCTGCAAGGGACTTGAGGATCCAATCTCAATCTCTCATTTCATGAAAGGTCACCCATGGAGACCAGGAGCAGCATGCCAGAGACTGGTGCAGCTTCTGATCTTCCTGCACAAAAGTGAAAATTATGCCCCAGAATCTGCACATGGCATAAGACCCTGGAGTGGTAGAAACCCTCCATTCACACTAGGCACTCAGAAATGTCAGATGAACCCACAGAAGGCTCTGATTGTTGTGAACATGCTAGGCCCTAGGGAAGGTTGGAGTTACTCCAGACCTATTTTGCACCTCCCCTATTTGTGGGCACCCCACACAAAGTGGAAATGGCAGTATAGTGAGAGTGATGGGTCCCTTGATAGTCTCTGGGGCCCTTGCAAGTGCCATATGCAGAGTGCTGCCGTTGTTCATCTATGCAAGGAAAGATACGCTTACCCATTCCACTATATAACACTATAATAGCATCAGATGCTAGAGCCATGCATTACAGATGCTAGAGCCATGCAGCACTGATGCCTGGAGAAAATGCCATACTAATACCCTTCCTACAACATTCTATTGAAGTTGTTCATATCCTGATTCCTGCCTGATACTAGTCAGTTGTAAAACCAGATCAGGCTGCACCTTGACACACTAATTTTCTGGCAAGAGTATATACTTCTCTCCAAAACAGCCCATAATTAAAGAGTGTCAAAAGGCACTTAAAGTGTCTGGGTAACTTGGAGTACTTAGACTGATCATTGGCTCATTTGCCCTGGTTCTGATGAGAAGGGTCAAAGAAGGGGGGAAACCCTTGTCAACCACATAGGAAATGGAAGAATTGGAAGTTGAGATTTCACCACTGCTCCTCTTCATTACCAATCAGCAGGCAGGAATTCAAATGGTCCACAGGGACCCACTCAAACAAGGAGCAGGACTCAAGTAGAGATTCAACCTATTATGCACAAGTTCAATATAAGACCCATCCCTCCTTTTGAAGTTATTCCTGCCACCTTCTATAGAACACTGTTTTGCAACTAGCCCATCTATCCTCCCTCCCTCCCTCCCTCCTCTACGTAATCATCAGCTGCTTCATATTTAAAGTTGTCTCAGATCTTGTTTCACAAATGTTGGGTGAACTGCCTGGATCACCAAAACATTGCCACCTCCCACGCATGTTTTCCCAACCCTGACACCTGTACAACAAGTATGTCTGGAAGTCCTCTGCTTTCTTCAGCAAATACTTGAGCTTTTCAGTAATGGGAGCCAGGAGCTCCTCCAAAGTGATGTTCACTTCTGATGGTGACTTGGACTGTGGTGGTGCATTGCTCAGCCAGTGGGACTCTGAAACGGGAGGGGAGATGAGGCACAGCCCTGGGCTATGAGGACTGAGAGTCAGGGTGCCTTCAGGGCTAGAAGACGGAACATCCACAGAGCCATCAGAGAGACAACTGTACCCTTGCTTGCCGGCCATTTTCAAACACGTGCCTCAGGAAATCTGCCAAGAGAAAGGTAGGGAACTAAGCATCAGTGCAGCTTAGCCATCCCGAGGTGCTGGCAAATGTAGATTTAGGTCTCTAGACCATAAGTGAAAGATGCCCCCCTCCCCCCCCTCTCACACACATACTATCCTGTCAGACCGAGTGGATAAAATCCGGTGTTCAAATTCATAAACTCCATTGGGTAACTGTTGCTTATTAATTTTACCTCAGCATAGCCTACCTTGCAGAGGGGTTGTGTGAATAAAATGGGGGAGAACCCTGTATACAATGTTCTGAGAACTTTGAAGGAAATGTGGGTTAAACATATACTGATTTTTTTTATTATGAGAGTATTACATGTGAGCACATGTGGTAAATTGGATTTATAAGTGAGATCCTGCAACAAAATGTTGCAAATGTTGATGCTATTATCTCCAAGATCAGAGGCAGGATACCTTTGTATGCCCGTTGCTGGGGAACATGAGTGGCAAAGTGTTGTTGCCCTCATGTCCTGCTTGTGGGCTTCCTTTTGGTACCTGTTTGGCCACTGTATGAACAGAATGCTGGACTAGATAGGTCTGTGGTCTGATCTAGCAGGGCTCTTCCTACATTCTTAAAGTATTGCCTCTCCCAGGAGTGTGCTTGTTCAGAGCTCCAGATAGCCCCTGAAACAGGAGCTTGTAGGCTCTTTGAGTCTCTGGGGAGTGAGGAAGGGATAAATTACACCTTTCCCCCCGCCTCACGCCCCCCCCCCCCGGAATTCCATTTGCTACACAATAGCACTAAAAGCACTATAGTCCCAAGGAAAGGAAAGGAAAGGAACCTCTCGTGCAAGCACTGAGTCATTGCTGACTCTTGGAGGGAAGTCAGGTTTCGCAGACATTTTCTTGGCAGGTCTTATAGCGGGGTGGTTTGCCGTTGCCTTCCCCGGCCATTATTACCTTTCCCCCAGCTAGCTGGGTACTCATTTTACCGACCTTGGGAGGATGGAAAGCTGAGTCGACCCGAGCCGGCTGCCTGAAACCAGCTTCCGCTGGGATCGAACTCAGGCCGTGGGGAGAGTTTCGGCTGCAGAAACTGCTGCTTTACCCTGAGTATTTTATAATTATTGTTGTAAGATTGGAGGTTTGAATAGGAAAGGGTTAATACAGCCAGGATTGCTAGAAATTTCCATAATAGTTAATAGGAAAATTGTCAAACACAGGAAATTGCAGGTAAATGGTCTACAACCGGAGCAAGGAACTTTTTTCCACATTACAATAGTCAAAACCTGTCTGGGTCTGTGAGCCCAAAGTCAGTGGGTTTATGAAGTAGCCCACAGTCTGCATGAAACTAGGCCAAATCTGCATGTTTCTCTCCATCTACAGCCTACCCACCCCTAGTGTACAATGACTAGGAGACTGAA
Organism: Elgaria multicarinata webbii; assembly: GCF_023053635.1. NCBI lineage: Eukaryota > Metazoa > Chordata > Lepidosauria > Squamata > Anguidae > Elgaria > Elgaria multicarinata. The sequence goes on along the minus strand of NC_086173.1, from coordinate 63,100,145 downwards.
GGAAATCCCTCAGGAAGGTGAGAGCCATTCTGGCAAGAGGCATACCTTTTTCTTTCACCCTTCCCCAGATAAGGATGATTAGTATGTGCATGTGAGCTCCATCCAACAAGCATTTTATTGCACGCTCATTACTGGGCACTCATGGAGTTTGCTCAGGTCCCTCACATGACCTTGTCTGCCTCCTGCGTGCCTTCCACCCCTTCTGGCCTTCCTTGCGCTACAAAAAACCCTCATTAAGCTCCATCACCAGGGCAGGGGGGGGGGGGATTAACATGCTCCCTACCTTTGCTTCTCAGCCGGTGTTTTCATTCCTCTGTTACTTCCTCTTTTCAAAAGAGGAAATACAGAATGAGCAGGAGGCCCGTTGAGTCCGCTGTTCTAACGGTGCTGCTTCTCCTGCACGCAGCAGGAGAAGGCAGCAATTCTGAGTTTAAAAAAACATTGGATTTAATGAGAGGTTTTTTGTCATGCAAGGAAGTTTAGAAGGGGCGGAAGGCACACGGGAGGCAGACAATATCATGTGAGGGACCTGAGCAAACTCGTGAGTGCCCAGTAACGAGCGTGCAATAAAACACTCATCGGATGGAACTCATTAAGTCCAATGTTTTTTTAAACTCGGAATCGATGCTCTCCTGCTGTGTGCAGGAGAAGCAGCACCATTAGAAGAGCGGACACAATGGGCCTCATGGCTTTTGAAAAGAGGAAGTAACTGAGGAACGAAAACACGGGTGGAGAAGCAAAGGTAGAGAGTGTGTTAACCCCCAGAGTGATGGAGCTCTCTGTGTGTGTGAGAGAGAGAGAGAGAAAGAGAGAGCGCACAGAGCAGGCTTTTGGGGCTCTGTAAAATAGCAGCCTCTGATGTGGGGACAGTGGGATTAGCCTTGTCGTGTTTACGCTGTCTGCTTCCATCTATGCTCAACCTATATGTTTGTAAATAAACTCAAATATTACAAAATGGTGTATGTTTCCAGTGATCCTACCTTCCAAAGGAAACCAGACCTGGGTAAGCACTACACTCTTGGAACTTCTTCCCGCTTATCATATAGTGGGAGTCACAGTTCTGGAGACCACCATGCTTGTATAGCAATGGAGAGTTTGTTAACCTCATAACAGGCATCTCCCAAACTCTAATTCCGCCCCTCCAGAATACTTACTATACACTGTCAAGAACTTGTGATTTCAAGAATTCCCTCTCTCCTCTTGTCCTCTACATTTGGGCTGGAGGTTATTTCCAACTGTCGTTCTCAAAGGATCTCAGCCACAAATTCTGCCTGACGTCTAATTTCTTTACTCTCTTTCTGCCCTCACTACAGGCTCAACTGCTATCAACATTCTATAAGCTTCTTGTCAGGCAGTTTGAATTTTTTAAAAAATGTTTTTTCTTTTAATTCACCATCTTATATGCTTCCGCACGCCTACCAAGTCCTGCAAGCATGCCATAATTTTGGGTGGCTCCCTTTTGCGTCCAAACCAATAAACAGTGAATCGCTTGAGTTTCCTATCAGAAGGAGTGAGGAGGTTTAGTGATCCTTAGGGACATACGTTAAATACAGACCCAAGAGTTGCCTGCATGGGAATATGTGAAAGAAATACATTGATCAGGACTTGTACCACTTGAAAGCTCAGCTTTCCCTGCAGAGAGGGAGGTTTAATTTGTAGCTCTGGCGACCACTTTCTTCATTGTATCAACTTTCTGTTTGTCTATGTTTGGGATCACTGAGCTAATGTACGTACTGATGGGAACCTTAAAGGAACATCATCAACCCTTTAGTGAAGTGTAATGTGTTGTGGGGATCTTTGGGAGAAAATGGTGACCTACCTGTAACTTGTACTGAGAGTATAAGTATACTAACATCCACACACCATGAAGGTTATAACTGTGATGCCCTCAGCCAAATTGGCCTTTTCTAGAAGGCGAGGACAGTTGGGGTTCGAAGGGAGAGGGGCCCTCCCAGCCAATAGGCTTTTGCCACCTCAGTGGGCAGCATGTTCTACACAGGCAGGAGGGGCTCCCTGTTCTCCCTCACTTCAGAATCCGTAACAGCTGATACAGCAATAAAGATACAGGCAGTCCTAGTGGGTGAGGAGGGCAGGAAGGATGGGAGCCCGTGGGCCACTGTTAAGAATGTTGTCAGGAATCATTCTCCTCCCTTGTCCGGATTTCCTAATTCTGAGAATGAAGGTGAACTTAATTTTCAGTCCCAGTCAAGCCCTGGGATGCTTCCAGGAGAGGCTTTTATTGTGCCAGTGCCCTGCTTCTTTCATGGAATTTTACTGGGGGTCCAGATGTCATCATTTTCCACTCGTTGCCCTCCTGTGTTTTCCCTTGGCTTCTTCCACCTTTTTCCTTACTGCAGAAAATCAGTTAAGGAAGGGGGAAGACTGAATTGCTGCACAGTGTCTTCTAACTGGCTGCGTTAGGACTCCTTTATCTGGAACCACCCTTCAAGGAACCTCCTTTCTTAAACTGACATCCATTTTATCTTTTTGCTGTTTGACTTGGAATTTATGCTTCAAAACAGCTTTGGCTGATGTTCCTGTGAATAAGAGAGTTGTTGTTAATGTCCTGGTAGGGTTTCTGCTCTTTGAAGATCATTGCTTTCAGAAAAACTGAATTATAGGAAATGGTCCCATTGTTAGTTTGTAGAACTATTACTAATTATGAACACATAAAGAAAAATGGAGCATCTCAAATTCTGTTCCATGTTTGAAGTTGTGTTTCATATTACTTGCAATAAAATAATGAAAAGCAGGACTTAGCTTCAATCCTGCCGTGCCCTTGTCTGCATTTCCCCCACCCTGAATAAAATAGGGAAATGTAAGGCTGCAGAATGTAGAGAGCTTCGGCTATTGGGCGGTATAAAAATGTAATAAATAAATAAATAAAATAAATAAAATAAGGCCAGCCCTGTTATTAGACAGAGTGGGGCGGCGGCTGCCTCAGTCAACAGATGCAGGGAGGTGGCAGTGGCAGCCACCTGAGCCATTATTCTTGAGCCTCCTAAGCTTTTTAGATTGTTGTTTTTTAAGCTCTTCATGGTTTTAACTTTTGTGAACTGATCAGAGCGCTTCGGCTATTGGCGGTATAAAAATGTAATACCATATTTCTTCAATTCTAAGATGCACTTTTTCCCCATATAAACATCTCTAAAAATGGGGTGCATCTTAGAATCACGGGTGTGTCTTAGGGTTTTGGGTTTTTTTTCTGTTGGTGGTACTGAAATTAGTGTGCGTCTTACAATCGATGGCATCTTACAATCGAAGAAATATGGTAAATAAATAAATAAATACTGCTTATAACGGTTTATAATGGTTTTGACAACTGTTCAAGCCCGGGACACATTATATATACTGTTTTCAAACCGTTTTTAAAGTGTTGTATCCTGCTTGGTGTAGATCTGGCCCTGGACATTCCCATCCTCCCTGCTTATTGCTGGCCCAGCATGTCTGTCTGGCTCAGTCACCTTCTACTAAGTCACAGGCAGCTTATGGCAGAGAGGCTGCCAGGCTACACATACACTGTTCTGCTCACATGATACTTAAAAACTTAAGAAGAGCCATGCTGGATCAGACCAAGGATCCGTCTAGTCCAGCATTCTGTTCACACAGTGGCCAACCAGATGTCAACAGCATCTTCCAACCCATGTTTCCACAGCATGGGTGACATGATGTATATAGGCTTACTGCCTCTGATACTGGAGGTTGCACTTAGCCATCAGTCTAGTAGCCATTGATAGCCTTCTCTTCCAGGAATTTATCCAAACCCATTTAAAGCCATCCATATTTGGGGCTGTCCTTACATCTTGTGGTGAATCCTATAGTTTAACCATGCACTGTGTGAAGTTCTTCTATCTGTCCTGAATCTAGTATTATAAGAAAGGGACAAAAATGTCTCCCTATCCACATTCTCCACACCATGCATAATTTTTACACCTCTATCTGGTCTCCACCTAGCCTCTTTTTTCCAAGCTAAACAATCCCAGCTGTGGTAACCTTCCCTCATGTTTGAGCAGGAAGCAAGCAGGCAACTTGCAATGTGTGAGTAAATAAATATATGCCCTTTGGTTTTTCATGTTTGTTGGGATCTCTGCTGATCTCTGGCAAGAGCACTTTTGGAGTAGGGTTCTTGACATTGTATCTGCCTCAGCACCAGCTTCCTCCACCCCTGCATCCCAGGGTTAATAACCCTGGACTACATTACAGGGTCCTAGTCATAAACCATTCTTTCTCAGCTCCACCCACATACTGTGTAGATAAAAAATATTTGCACTATGCTCCAGGCTTTTGTTGTCACTATCAGCCTCCTCCTGCAATATGTGCATAAACTCTCTTTGCCTACTCCCCCCCCCTCTGCAATAAGGGGATGGACAATATTGGACAACATCCAGATGGATAGCTGTGTTAGTGTGGGCCAGCAAAAACAATGAAGAAACTTGTGGCACTTTAAAAACTAAGAGTACACTAAGCATACAGTCCTATGTATTATGCTCGCTCCGAAGTTTGATTGAGTTCAATTGGACTTAATCTCAGATAAGTGTGTATATATAGCAAGTGTGGGTAGATTTCAAGCTTCTGGAGTCTATTTTGTTTTGTTTCAAGGTCCATCAACTGGAGCCAGGAGCAGAATATGGCTTGAGGAGGTAGGTGCTTTGAGACCAGGCTTTTATTGTACCATCCCCCTGTCTCATTCACGGAACTCTATGAGAATCCAGATGATGCTGGGCTCCTCTAGTTTTATTGCATGCTTGTGATTGTCCACTCATGAAAGTTTGTGGGTCTTTTAAATGTCGTGAATGACAAGGATGTCTCCCACAGCATCCGTTGGATATTCTGAGCTCCATCACACCTTTTTTCCTGGTATGCACCCGCAATTTTGACCTCTGTTTCATTAGCGCAGCAAGCGCTGGTCCCTTTCACAATCGCTGCTGTACCAGTGAACTCTCTTTTCATTTGTTTGCTCTTCTGCTATTATGCCCGCCCCACCCTTCCCCTTCCCCTTCCCCTACCCCCTCCAGTTCATTGGTTCTTGTCGGGTGATGGATGTGGTTGCCTCCCCGCCCCCTCACTCTGGTTTTGTTGTCTAGGGTTTTACCGATTCAGCATTTAATCAGGTGGGCACCGTTTCTGCAGGCAATGAGAGTGGGTTTGTAGCAGCAAAAGTCTGTTCCACCAACTCAGCACCTGTCCGTTTGTTTGACTGATAGACTTAGCAAGCTGGAGGAAAACTGCAACATAGTGTAAGGATGGCAATACACAGGGATGGAAGGGCGCTTTTATTTCACAAGGAGAAAATAAAGTGCACTTTCCCCGCTCTAGAAAAAGACGGAAAATGGAGGGGAAGAAGTAAGACAACTGCAGAACAGGGACAATGTCATATGAGTGTTGCAGGGCAAAATAATAAACAAGACAGGACAACAGTGCAATAAAACTCTGGTGAGATGGAGCCCTCTATTATGAAAAGAACCACTTTTAAACTGTTAAATCTTGGGGGGGGGACTTCTGCCATTAGATAGCACTCTCTCAATGGAACTGAACAGTGGGGAAGTATTCAATTCACACCATGCGGTCGCCCCTCTCTGTCCATGTAATTAAACCCACAACAATCATGCCAAAAAAAAGAAAGCACAAATGCTGCAAGTAAACAAAGCAATTTCCCCATAATTTGAAGACCGTCTTTTTTCTTAACATAGAAAATCCATTAAGAAAGAAAAATGTGCTAAGTGTTGGTGCAAAGTGCTCCAAGAATTAAAGAAGCACATGGCTCAAATTATTCAGTATCAGGACTGAAATCACACAAAAAAGCCCACTCCTGGTTTTCTCCCCACGCCTTTTATGTAAAAAAATTTTTTAGAGTGGTGGTGGTGTCTTGTTTTTTTGTCAAGAAATTTGTCTGACTTTTGGGAGTCAGAAACTTTTGCAGATCTATTATAAATCACCCAGAGATCTGCTAGTAGATCTACTGCTCACTCCTGGTATACAGGATTGCAGTGTTATTGTACCATACGTTTTCATGGACTGCCATCAAGTCCATGAGATGCATAATGGTTTGCGTATTTCTCCTCTGTTAGTGATATTTTTGCAGAGTGATTTTTATACTTGCTTAAACTACAGAAATACACTTCTCCCCCCCCCCTCTCCTCTCACACAAGTGCCTTTTTTGTTTAAGGGGCCAGCAGGCAGGATGCTGCCCAATACTGAAACGATAAATTCCTGCAGAGGCGGTGCTAGATTCCAAAAATACCCATAGCTTAGGCCCTTAAGACAAAAGAACAAATTTGCACATACTAATTTACATATGTAAATATGTGCACATAATTAGAAATAATTGCTATAATTTAAATTTTATAGAAGGGCAAACTACCGTATTTTCCAGCGTATAAGACGACTGGGCGTATAAGACGACCCCCAACTTTTGAGAAGATTTTCCTGGGTTAAAAAGTCGTCTTATACGCCAGAAAATACGGAATTTAACCTCTTGCTTGCTTTCAGGACAGAATTGTCCTGGCTATCTCCACTGGAGCCTATCAGCAGCAGCCATTGTTATTTGTTATCACTCGACCAGAGCTGGTCATGGCTTCAACACTAACCAGGCAAAAGTGTCAACAGATGCAATTCTTTCTAATGTGCATAGGGCACGGAGAGCGGACATTCACAAAGAGAAACTCTCTCCGGTCTTCCCCTCAAGAGGGCAGTGTCTGAGAGGACTCGAAAGCGAACTGCTCCGAAAATCACTGGTTGGGGGCGGGTTGGTGAAAGGCACGAGGACGAGATCTGGATTGGTGCAGAGGAGCTGTTTTTGCAGCAATCGAGCAGCAGAAAGGGGGCGGGGGGGATGTTGCCTAGGATTGGCACGATTTGTGTGTGTGTTTCCATAGTTTTTCTTTACGTATGTTTTCTTTACGTAGTTTTTCTTTACGTATGTGGGGCCCTGAAGTCTTTGTACCCCCAAAGTATTTGCTTTCTACTACTACTTGTCTTGCTGCTCCTTATTTGTAAAGGTGCGAGTGGTCGCGTTGCCGCCATAGTGCCAATATCCGAGGAAGCCCTACTGCAGTCCCGCCAGTTAATTTCCGGTAGAGCCACTCTTTTCGAAAGGGATCGGGCATGGTCAGATCCATTCGCAGCTAAAAAGGATCTTAAGGGTAGCCATGGAGTATTATGTACCTTGCTGCCTTCCCTGACTCTTCCCGTTTCAAGGTGAATGATCGCGTTGATGTTGTCGCCTCGGTTCCCTTCAATCCGTAGCTGTCAAACTTCGCCCTTTTTTCTTGCCATGCTTTACTGAATTGCTTCAACCCACAAGCACTTCTGCACCCCACCAAGCATCTCCCATTTCTCAGCAAGCATTCCCAATAGTGACCACAGCATCCATTTGAACGGAGAATCAACTATATTCCAGCAGGTTTTCTTCATTCTCCTTTTTTAAAGCTGGTAGTCCTCAAGGACTTTTCCACCTCTGAGCCATCCACTTGAAACGAGGGTGAAACAGGACGGACTTGTGCAAATCTCACTGTGTTCAGTGGGGCTTACTCTTGAGTACGTATAGGATTACAGCCTAAAACTTCTCTCTCCACATGCCCCCACCCTTACAAGTTTGGTTTGGCATGGTCACTTCCACTATAAGCAAGCAGGACTTTCAGGAGTCGTCATAGCTGATCTATGAAACCATTCCAGGGGCCATTTGTATCTTACTCCCAATTCTGATCCAGCATGGATCAATTTTGACACAAGGCCATTTGGAAATTCTATATTTTATCTTTATGAAGCATATTTGCATGAAACAAAAAGACCCAAGGAAAGTTGTTATGCACATTGTTATTGATAGCAGCAGCAATAATATCCTACTGTGTGCCATGCAGTTCACAGCTGGAGGGGTTAATAAATTAAGAGGCCTAGAATGTGGACAAAAACTGACCAATTACTTCCAAATTAGGCACCAACCTCTACATTGATCCAAGGAAGGAGTTCAATTGTACTATGAATTTCCACCAACCTACATTTCTAGCTGTATAGAATACAGCACGTTAGGTAGGAGACCTAGAGGGGATGGGGATGAAACTGGCCTGAAATTCTTTTTTAAAATGGCAAGGACAGGGGAGGAGGTGCTTTAGTTGTTAGATGTAGAAGGGATTGTTTTTGTTACAAGAAATAGCTATCTGTGTTATTTGCTTTAGCTGAAGCAATTGCCATACCTTTGCTCCATTATTTATTACATTTTAGCATGCAGAGACATATCCTGTACTGAGAAAGGTCTCCAAGTGGACCAAAGAGGAATGAAGAACTTGGAGTAGGGTTGTCTGATTAAATCCACCTCAGGAGCTAAAATGGAAATTATACCCTTAATGCTGACATTTCAATCATGTAGTGGCGCTATGGAAAGTTAGCTTCACTCAAAGAATAAGCCAGTATTGTAGCAATTAAGTAACAGAATCTAGTGGGAAAAGGAAGCCTTACAGCAGTGCACGATTTAGTTCCAATAGTGCAAGTGCAGCTTTCATGAGAAGAAATCCAGGCCAACAGAGTGAAGCCTAGAATCATAGTCATCTACTAGTTACCTAGTCCAACCCTGTGCATTATAAGCAAGGTGCACAAAGCAAAGCATTTTTTTCACTAGGGAAGAAGGCACAATGAACATCTAAGTCCATAACTTTCTTAAGCAAGATGCCTTTATAGTCAACTCATCTTCCTCTTTCTGAGAGCAAAGGCTGCTTGATGTTTGTTTTGGTTTTGGAGACATTTAATTTTAAGTGGCTTGGTGGGGCCAAGGCCCATTGAGGTTTTCCTCATAAGAAATTAGGAATCCAACGCTGCTTGGGAATATCATGTGTGGTAGGATGATTGGTGACAGAAACACAGTCTTGTAATACAGCCTATCATCTCTCCTCTAAAGTGGTATAAACCATAAAAGTGGATGCAGAGTTGAGCACAATATAGTGCAAGAGGGTTTAATCAGAAGGAAGTTAATCCTAAGGGATCAATCAATATTTAAGACCTAAGTTCATCCTCTCAATCTTCCCACCCCCTCTCTACACAATGAGCAAAAAAAAAAAAAGGTGTGGGAACTTTCTGCCTCTGTTTTCATGGTGCAATTACAGCCTTATTCCATAGTGCCCAAGGCTAGGTCCATGTGTGCCTTGTGCTAAAATCAAGTTTCTAAACCAAGATACCCTGAATTCTGTGAGCCGTATAAATTACAAAAAGTGGGCAAATTTGCATGTATTTAGTAACTTTAAGTAGGCAAAGAGCTACACAGGGGACTGAACCCCAAGTTACTAGAAAGCCTTAGCAACTTTTTCAGCTTCTGGGATTTTCACTAGCCATTATGCACATACTCACTATGATTTATAACCTTAAAAATTAGAAACTTGATATTGGACCATTTAAGTTGAGAAGTTCAGGCGCAGAATTCTATGTCCTATACCAAACTGCAAACTTAGAATCATAGAATCTTCAGAGTTGGAAAGGGTCTATAAGGCCATTGAGTCCATCCCCCTGCTCAATGCCGGAATCCACCTTAAAGCATCCCTGACAGATGGCTGTCCAACTGCATCTTGAATGCCTCTAGTGTGGGAGAGCCCACGACCTCCCTAGGTAACTGGTTCCATTGCCGTACTGCTCTAACAGTCAAGCAGTTTTTCCTGATGTCCAGCCAGAATCTGGCTTCCTGTAACTTGAGCCCATTATTCTGTGTCCTGCAGTCTGGGAGGATCGAGAAGAGATCCTGGCCCTCCTCTGTGTGACAACCTTCCATGCATTTGAAGAGTGCTATCATGTCTCCTCTCAATCTTCTTATTGCTAATGCAATCTCAAAATACAGCCTGCCCCAGGTTTCTTTGCTCTACTGCAAATTATGCTATTTCTTTTTCATTGTAATGCACACATGCAATCTATAGTTTTAACACCTTGGAGTCTGGGTACGGTATTCTGCATCCAAATAGAACATGCTTTCAGAGGTCCATGTTAGTTTCTCCTCTTCTCCCAAAATTTACTCGGGAAGTCGGTGTTAGAATGGGGACCCAAAGGATCTTGAAGCTAATCCAAGGGAAGGCTGGGAATAGTAACCAGTAGTCTTGCCTCTCAACTGAAGAATGACACTGCTCACTTGCAACGCTTTTTGTCAGATATCCTCTAATATACCTTTGTTAAGACTAGGTAGATTTGTATTCACATGTCTACAATTTAAAACTCAGCAGAGAAGTGAATGATCTAGGCAGCACTTTTGTGGCCACAGTGTGGTTCTGGTCAGGTAACAGAGGTAGTTACATTAAGAAAAGAAACTCAGTAGACAAGACAAAGATTCAAGTCTGTAGCATGATACTCTGCCTCCTAGCACAAAATCCATACAGATGCTAAGCTTGGATATGCCCCTAAGAAACACAGAAGAGGCAATGTGAGCAGAAAAAGAGGCACAGAGGAAGTTAACAGCATATCCGGGAACAGAAGCTACTCTCCTTCCTGAGTTGAGGCTGAAACACTGGAGGCTTAATGAAAGACCTCCATAATTTAGGATGCACTAAAACCTCCCTCCCATATTTGAGGACAGAATCAAAAATCCTGATTTTTAAGTAGGTTGCACTGCAATTTAAAACAAGGACCAGATTCAGTGTTCAGGAAGGTGTAAAAAGGAAAGGAGAGTAACCATATGAAGCAGAGATATACAAGGACGAAGGCAGAATTAAAAATCCCCAAGCTTCTTAAAGAAGTCATATATGTCTGATTTCCTCTCCAGCTCTCAGATTTTCCTACATTCTCTGCAACAGACAGAAAAGCCTTTTCCTCTCTATGAAAAGCAGAACAAATCTGTGGTCCTACTCTTCCTGAAGCAGCAACTTATACAGAATCCTTTGGTACCTTCAAGGGCCAAAGCTTGAATTCTCCCCACCATCATGGACTGAAATTGTTTCTTCAAAGTCAAATAGTGACCAGCTCCTGTTTTTCAATCCTGAAACAAGATTGCTTGAGATTGGGTGAAAAATGAGGTGGAAAAAGCAGAGTACTCAATAAGAGGCACATCCTCTGAGAGTCAGCTGGAGGATGCAAGTACGTTCAGGAATATGGCCTGTTCTATATTAGCAATGAGGCCTTGTGCTCATATACAGTAAGGGGAGAGGGGTCTACTGTAGCCTCTTAGTCAAACTGCAGAAAGGTATCTCACTTTTTATGTGTGTGTATTCAAGGAGTAACTAATCCGTATTCACAGATCTTGATAATCTTTTCATACTCACAATCAAGGTGATGAAAATAGTAAAAGGATGGATTTTCCCATTCTTTCAATGTATGTTTATGGACGCACTGGAGTTTCTAATCAACATTAGTAACTGAGCAAAGAACCAGCTGATAATTGCTATTCCAGATTAACTAATCACATGTAAAAGGATATCACAGCAGTAGTGGGATATGAGCCACAGTACTTCTCAGATGTAGCTCACAGCACCAGGCACAGGTTACCAGTATTTTTAAAAAGGTATTTGTTCTCCACAGATGGTCATCTCTGCTTAGTCCTGCTTATTCCCACCTAAGTATCTACACTCAAGGATCTCAGGCAACACTTGTAGGAAAAGAACCAATAGTACCCAGGACAAGTTAAGAAAAACAGGACTTCTCCCAACAGGCACTGCAGGAAGTTGACAGGTAATTCTGCAGGATTAGTGCCCAGGATGTAGAAACAGACTAATGAGGATAATTTAGCAACTCGTTGCATGCAGAGATTATGCCTCCAGCAACTGTTTAAGAGAATTTTGCTGAGACCAAAGAGGTGCTCACTTCAGCGGAGACTATTCACAAGCTCTTTCCCATAGTGGCACTGCCTCTTTTACAACAAATTCTTGAACTGTCAGAGCTTAAGTTACTGGAAGAGGAGAGCAAGGATGAGGATGTTGCCAGCACTGAAGACAGGGCAGGAGAAATTGTTGGAAAAACTACTAAACCAGAAGAGGTATGTGGGCATGGAGAGTGCTTCTGGATGAGGCTTTTATTCCTCATTCAAGGAATTTACGGGGGGGGGGGGGTTTTCCCAGGTGTTGTCTTCCATTGGCAACTCTCCTGTGTTTTCTCATTGCTTCATCCATCTTTTTTTCTTACCACATAAAACCCATTAAGGAGAGAAAGATGGAAAAGCTGCACAATGTCTTTTGATTGGTAGTGCAAGGAGCCTTCTATTTAGAAGCACCCAGAGTCTCAACACCTTCTCCTCTCACTATGTTTGAGATACTCTTTTTGCATGGTAGTAGATAAGTCTCCAAGAGAGAGCTGGGAGATAGGATGGAAACAGAGCATAGACCAGATCAGTCATTTCTAAATGGTGGATTTGAAGTAGTGAGGTTGCTGAAATCAGTTATTACCTTATTCAGTAAACGAATTTGTTTAGCTTGCAGTGCAGAGTTATAATATGAATCAAGTGTCATTTTCTCTGAGACGCTCTTCTCCAGCTCAGAATGTTAAATATCGTTCTGAGCATGTGGGGTCAGCAGACAAAGCACTGAAAGCTAGCTGCTGTGTGCTTATTTGTGATGAGACTCTAGTTGATTGCTGTAATTTGTGTGACCGGGGCCACCCAACCAAGCAACCTTTTGCCTGGTGGATGTCCTATCTACCTGGGTCAATTTTCCTGATTGTTTCTTGCAAATGTTTTTTGATGCTATTCCCTTGTCTAGAATTAAAACCATCTCTAGTTCCCAGGAAGATTTTGGTTTTTTGGAGTGTGGGTATCAATTTCCAAGCAGCTCTCTGGTGCTGTAGTCTAGGTACAGGGCAGGTGAAATGAATCAAACCCCCCCCAGGAAGGCAATATAATAATGCATATGTCTGTGCATTATCAGTGCACACTTTCCACCATTATGAACCTTGAGAGGATTCTTGTTAGGAAAAATTGTGAGCTTTTCCAAAACACTTGCTAAAAGCTGGTTTCAAATCATGCCAAGGAGAGTTCGTCCATCACTTTTTGAACCCCCAATATGTTTTTTTTTGGGGGGGGGACTTTTTAGAGACAGATACAAGACTTGGTGCATAAAAAGGATCTAAAGGGTTTCCCTCCTGGGTAAGGAGTTTGAAACAATGGGTTTCAAAAATAGAACCAGAAGTGCAAGCCATTTCTTTGCAACTCTATTTGTAAAAAGATCTTTCACAAGCGTGTGTTGGGTTAGAAAATGGCCGTTTGGCTTCAGTGGCTCCAACACCAATTCCTTCCTTCCTAGCAATGGACAATTATTATTTTTGTTTCAGCAGAAAGTTTGGGAATCAGTGGAGAAAAAGGTGCTATCGTGGAGATTCTTCTGCCCATGTCTCTGGCAGTAGTGCCTGTTATATTGGGCTGGCGGTCTCTCTCTCTCTCTCTCTCTCTGTGTGTGTGTGTGCCCTTCCCTTGGAGCTACCAAGTGTCCAAGTTTCTGCATGAATGATATTGTGTTTTGTAGGGTGCAGAAATATTTCTGGGGCTTTCCCTGTCTAATCCCAGAGCTGGCATATGTTGGTGGACATTACTCTACCCCCATGAGGTTGGCAGTGTGGCTGGGCTTTCCCAGCTCCACTCCTGGAGCTAGCAGGCAGGGCTAGTAAGCATCTGAGTCACTGGTGGAACAGAACCCTGCCCTATGCGGCTGGCAGTGTTAGGGGGATCTGGCTGCCCCCCGCTCCCAGAGCTAGCAGGCATTAGAAACATAGTCAAAGTCCTTGAAGGTATCCTGCTCCTTTTGAGTGAGGGGCCGCGCTTCGCGGGGTGGGGTCAGCATAGCTGTTTCAGCTGTGAACTCCTCATCAAAGTTGCTGATGTCTTCACGGCCCTTGATTACGGGCACAAAGGGTGGCTTGATTTTACGAGCCAGCAGGGCTTCCCAGTCGATGCTCTGTAGAGATAGAGAGGCAGAAGTAAAAACTGTAAAATCACAATGAGTTCTTTGCCTGGATCCATAAGGAAAGCTACAGGGTGCTGCAATGATGTAGTGGACGTTGCATGAAGAGCAGCAATATAAACCAGCAGGCTCAGAGTAAGTTCCCCCCCCCTTTTCTCCAAATCTGCATCGTGGTGCAGAGCTCCACCACACACCGCTAGGGGACGCTGCTGTGCACAGAGAGACAGGAGAAGGCACTTCCCCTCAGAGGCAACTGTACGTTTAAGGTACAAGGAGAGGCTAGCTAACAATAATATTTTGCTTGTATAAGGCATGCATTTATATACTGAAGATAATGGCTCCATAATCCTTATGCTCTAATGAGAAAAGAAATTGTCCCCAGCCGTAGGGAAAGAATGGGTCATGACAAACATAAGGAAGTTTTAAAGGTGCCGCAAGACTCTTAACCAATTTATTAAGGCATAAGCTTCTGTGGAGTAGTCCATTTTCATCAGATGCATGAAGACAGTCTATAGTCTAGCCATGGGGAACATGAGCAAAGTCCCCAATCTGTCCCCGTAGGGCTCTTCCTCCTTGACACACATCTCCCCTTTTGATTTCCCCCTCCCCTGGTTGTTCCTATTAATTTTCAGGCTGCCAGAAGGTTTCCCCCATGCCTCTGACCTTTACTTGACCCTTTCCCCTTTTCAGAGCACTCCTGAGACCTTCAGGAGTCTCTGGAGCTTTTTGGCCCTTCCCATCTTATTTTTCACTTTCAGCTATCTCCAGCGTGGTAATCTCAGACCTGCTTCAAATGTCCCAGGTAGCTTTCATTCTCAGAGCAGCAATTTCATCCGACCATCCTAACTCCTTACTCTGCCCATCCTTACTTCTGAGTAGATAGGTATAGACTTGCTTTTGGTAATGGTGTTTGAAAGTGCTACTTTTGCCAGTGCTACTTTTTACTGCAAGGCCCAAATGCTGTTATTACTTGGTTCAAATGTAGCCACGGTTACATTTGAACTCGGTTCAATGTTGAAGCAGGCAATGCACGAGAAGAATTTCAACATGAACTTTTGAAAAATGAAAAACAACAATGAAATGAAGGCAAAATACAACAACATGACTATTCTGGAGTTCTACAAACTAATTGTAGGTGATGCAGAATTTCCGTCACTATGGGTCCGTGCACTTAGAATAGCATCTCTCTTTGGAATGACCTACTGCTGTGAGCAATTCTTCTCAAAGCTAACTCTTGCCAAGTACCATCTTTATGCCAGATTAACAGCTGACAACTTGGAAAAACAGCTGCAAGTGGCAGTATCATCAATTCAAGTTAATAGTCCAAAGCTTGCAAAACAAAAAGGACTGCAACCGTCATGCTGGAGGGCACGGCAAAAATGGGAGGAAAGCGGTGTTGGAGGACCCAGACAGCAGACTACTACACTGTACTTAAAATTGGTAAGAATTACCCTTGGCTTGGCCATTCTTGGTCCTGGACCTGCCCACTTTGGCTCCACCCACACTGAGTAGTTTCCCAAGTTGGAATTCAGCCCTCGGCCTGAAAAAATTTACCTACCCCTGTACTAATCCATGAAAGCTGATGCCATAATAAATGTGTTAATCTTTAAAGATGCCACTCAATACTTTCTTGTTTTTGCTGTAACAGACTAACATGGCTACCTCTTTGGAAAAAGTGGTCATGGCAGAAACTCTTTCCTGGCTGTGATAGCAAGGAGTTACAGAATGGCCCCGGACGCAAGCGGGTACTTTTTAGTTGCCAAGAAACTTGGTGGGGCTTCCTTAGCATATCTTGAAGGAAGAATATAGGCAAAGTAAAGACAGGCTCATACTGACCCTGAAGAATGGCTGCTTCTTCACATCTTCCGCATCTCGCTCGCTGGAGCCCAGGCGCCTTTCTGGGTTCCGCCGCAACAACTGGGTGAAAGGAGATCATCAATATTGAGATGTCACATGGGAAAGCAAACCCACCCATAACCTATTTCCAAGTCTAGGAGGGGCGCTGTGTGTCTTTGTGTGGATGTGTGGGGCAGGGGAGTATGTTCTACATGATTCTCGTGCGTTTCTTGTATCTCCCAGGACAAAAGAGTTGAACACAGTGATACAGTATTCTGTTGCAAGACTCTGAACCATCCCCCTGCTCTCTGCAGCCTACAGTCCCACAGTAGGGACCCTCTCTCATACTTTGGCTCTGGCAACCCTCCAGCTCAGGCAAAGAAGCACCCAGACTCACCCGGCGCATGATGCCAATGGCCTCTGTGGACAGGAAGCGCGGGTAGCGCACCTCGTCATTGACAATGCTGTCAAATACCTCCTCTTCATCATCTCCAGGGAACGGTGACTACAAGATCAATTGAAGCAGGATCAGCTGAAAGGAGTTATTCTTTAAGCCAGTTCCCTAAATCCCCCTCAGAATAAAGTCCACCCACCCCTCACTTCCATCCATGCTAGACCCCCAGAAAAACTAAATACCTAGGTGCTTCACACAGCTTGCTATATCAAGCTCCTTTTGAAACAGCCATACTCGTATCATCATACACATCCCTCCAACCTAGGTTCTTGTGGGGAACAAGCCCCTGTTCAATATCCCCCTGATGTGTTCACGTTCTGCTGGCACTCCTGATCTTTGACACTCATTCACTCACTGTTTTCCATGGTCATATAGGTGGGACTCACCTCCCCCACCAGCATCTCATAGATAAGTACACCTAAGCCCCACCAGTCCACTGCTCTTGTGTATGATGTATCTGTCAGCACTTCAGGAGCCAGGAACTCTGGCGTCCCACAGAAGGTGCTGGTGCGCTCAGCATAGCCCATTCCTGGCAAAGCAGAAGAAAACTGTTATCAAAACACTCCCTCACCAACAGCCCTCTACAAAACACCAAAAGGAACAGGCCTCTGAAAATCTTTGGGGTAGGTTGCAAAATAAGGCATTCACCCTTATGATTTTAATATTTTTACAACACAAAATAGTATTGGATTTCATACAAAAGTAAGCTTGGCAAGACATCTTGGCAAAACAAATGCTCCCCCTTACTCCTCTAACAACAACAGCACCCACCTCCAGACACACACACACACACACACACACACACGCACACACACACACGGTTTCCTTGGGACAGCTGCAGATCAGTTTACTGCTAATCAGGGCAGTTTGTTTGTCTGGTATCACTTCTACAACTGTATTTCGCAATACACTTCTCTATTGCATTAGCATTTTGAGTGAGATCCTGTGCCTGCTGTGGAGAGAACCATCGCACTGCAAACAATCACCTTCCTTGCAGAGGCCAAAGTCTGCAATCTTCACAAAACCGTCTGTGTCCAGCAATAAGTTATCCAGCTTCAGATCCCTGCAGGATAAGAGAAATTTAGGTAGAAAAGATTACTACATTTTGCAGAAACTATTAGGTGCAAAAAGGGGGCTAGGGAGTTACTGAAACAGCAGTGTAATACAGGAATCCTGCATTGTAGCCTGAGCTCTTTCGGTGGCAGGATATAGAGACACCACTATTAGCCTGAGATTCTTACACAGGAGAGATGGAATGAACAGCATAAGACTCTGCCAGCCCACTACCTCTATGAAAAGGGTAAGGAAATCAGTGCACTGCAATGAGGCAATGGGGTTGCTGCTGCCTCTTCCACTTTACAGCACAAACCACAATTGGCTCCTTCATAGGTTGTGCGAACTCGGACCGCTGGGTTGCTTAGGAGCTAAACAAACCCTGCAGTTAGTCCAATAACATGCTGCCCATCCTACGAAGAAGCCGATTGTGGGTTGTGCGCTAAAGAGAAAGAGGCAGGGCACGGCTGTCTCCAACAACCTGTCGGTTTTTAAACCGATGAGTTGTCATTACGTGTGAACCAGGTGAATGTGGAAGGGTGTGGAAAAGGTTGTGAGAGGAGGAGAATTCACAAGGAAGATGGCCCACATGGTGTTACTTACCTGTATACAATTTTGTGGTCGTGAAGAAATTGTAGCCCCAGAACAACACACGCAGCGTAAAATCTGCAAAGGGCAATAGAAGGGGAACCATTGTAATATTAGGTAATGCCCAGCCCCATTTTGGAGGTCACTAGGGTGTAAAGGCTTCAAGGATCTGGGATCCAGGAGGGAAGTGTGGCATAATAATTGAGAGCCAGTGTGGTGTAGTAGCTAAAGTGTCAGACTGGGAGTCGGGAGATACGGGTTCTAGTCCCCAACCAGCCATGAAAACCCACTGGGTGACTTCGGGCCAGTCACAAACTCTCAGCCCAACCCACCTCACAGGGTTCTTGTTGTGAGGATAAAAATGGAGAGGAGGAGAAGGAGGATTATGTATGCCGCCTTGGGTTCCTTGGAGGAAGACAGGCGGGATATAAATGTAAAAATAAATAAATAAAATAATAATTGGTGATGTTAACAGGGCTGGAAACTAAGACCCCTGAATCTACAGTGGCTTTTAGGAGGCCTCTAATGACATTTCGTTCTGCAATGTATGCTTCCCTCTCCCTGACCTGGCACTTACGTGGCACGTGGCTCTGAGAATACATCCGTGTGGATGTGCATCATGAGGTCTCCACCTGCTGTGTACTCCATGACAAAACAGACATGCTGGGGTGTCTGGAAACAGGCAAAGAGGTTCACTAGGAAGGGGTGCCGTGCATGGGTCACAATCTCAAAGATCCGTTTTTCACACATCAGGCTAATAGAAAGGGAGGAAGACCATGTCAGGATAGGGATGCAAGAGCAGGATTTGAAGAAAAATTAAAACAAACGCTTACATCTGCGTAAGCTTTAAAGATAAAGACATCAAAATTGGCACAGTAAGATATATTAAGGAGAGCTTTAAGCATACCAAATTTGAATCAGATTGGGTCAGCTGTTGATTTTTTACGTTTTTTTTACATTTCCCCCCTTAAACCCATTTCCTTGTATGCAAAGGATCTAGCCGCCCAGTAGCAACAACAACAATGGCGACAGCTTAACGCTGTAGAGGATAATTTGAGGGAAAGAGGAATTTGGGATGAAGCTTTCAGCTGGAACCACGTCCTCCTCGCCTTTGGAGATTCTGGAGCCCCATACACACATTGTTAATTATGAATAGTAAAATGTTTTTTCATTCCCTCTGTGCAAATACCATCCCTTTTGCATACACACCTCACTCACATACTCTCTTTCTGCCAAGACAGACACAGCAAAATAGGATTACCCCAAATTCGCACTATTGTGGCATTAGAAATATCAAGATCAAAGAAGGGGATGCAAAATGACGCAAGCCCCCCAATCATCTTGGCACCATGACAGACTCACCTCTCCACCTCATCCCTTGCAACAATGTCACCCTTCTTCAAGGCTTTAATAGCAAATAGCTCCCCTGTTCGGTGTAACTCAGACAACAGCACCTGTACCAACAAGAGAGGGGTAGCATAGATCAGTGACTACGGTCAGCGGTCAAGAATCCCGAAGACACAAACTAGGGAATCAAAACAGGCGCAAGCAGAAGGGATTAGAAGCCAAGACCCCTGGGTTCTATCACCCATTCTGCTACTGGTTGACAGTCTTGAGTCTGACAAGAAGGGGAGAGGCAGGTGTGCCTCTTTATGGGAGATGGATAGCTGGAGAAGGAATGACTGGAACCAACCAGGGGCATGTGATACTCACTTTACCAAAGTGACCACGTCCCAGCACAGCTACAAAACGAAAATCATCCATAGCGAGAGGTGTTTTCCTCAGGTGGCTGCTGCAAGGAAAAAAAGAGCAAATCAGGATGGCATCTCCCCACACACTGGGAGTGGGATCACCGGGGAAGGATAATGGATTATCATAATCAATACTGGGCATTCCTTTGTCCCTCTTTGTCCCATGTATGATTAAACTAGTGGCACGATAGGTTCCTAATACAGATCCTTAGACAGGTATTGAAACTGGTTGAAAAACCATCACTTTTGTGAAGAGGCTGAATAAAATAAGGATCTCAGATGCAAGCACATGGATAAAAGTGGGGTGGGTGCAGAGAATGTAATTGGTACAGGGGCGCTATCATTCACCCATAGAGTTTTATTGGCAAGTGCAGGATCTTCAAGCAACAATATGTGGTATGTGTTAATGAAACAATTCCTAGAGAGAAGGGTCATGAAACCTATATCCTGCGCAATGGATGAGCCACAACTGTGCACTGGTTGCAGTATTGACTGATTTCTTAGAAAAGCCCTAAATGGGGCATTTAAGTTTGGGGAGATAACGGCTCTACATTCAGTTCAATTTAAAAGTCTGTGGTATGATCTGCTGAGAGAGCAGAGTTCAAAGACTTAACATGCCAAGTCAGCCATTTCAGAGGCCAGGACTAGAACACAGCAAAAATATGAAATTAAAATGGGTGAGGAACAGATCTCAAAGGACCTGGACACAGGGGCATATGCAGGGGGCAGGGGCTTGTCCCCTACCTGTGAAAACTCCCCTCAGATCCTCTGGCCTCACCTCCTGGGCCCAGCTCCACCTGGAAAGGAATCTCCTCCCCTGCTTGTGAGGTCTAAAGAAACAGACACATGAACACGTCACAGGCTATAGCAGGCAGTGGCTTCAGGCGACTCACTGCTGCTTATGACGCAGAATAATAATTAATAATAATATTTATTTATTTATTTATTGCCCGCCTCTCCTTCGGGATTGAGGCGGGGAGCCACACTAAATAACATATAATACATAAAATTAGTTAAAAGAGCATATAAAACCAATACAATTCTTAGGTTTAAAATTCATCTGGGTAGGCCTAATGGAAGAGACTAGTCTTTACAGCTGTCTTAAACTCAGAGAGAGTGTTAAGTTGGCAAATCTCCTCCGGCAGGCCATTCCACAGTCTGGGGGTGGCAGAAGAAAAAGTCCTCTGGGTAACAGTTGCCAGCCTAGTTGTGGCTGACTGGAGTAAACCCTTCCCAGAGGAACTGAGTGTGTGGGGCGGATTGTACGGGAGAAGGCGATTCTGCAGGTAACCTGGACCCGAACGATGTCGGGCTTTAAAGGTAATAACCAAAACTTTATACTTCATCCAGAAACTAATTGGCAGCCAGTAAAGTGATTTTAAAGTTGGAGGATCAACTCAATGCAAGGATCAACTCTTGGGCAGCCAAATCCAAGAAGTGGAAGAATGCAGAGATGCTTACCAATAAGACCTTCCCAGGGAGTTCACTGTCATCCTGGCCCACCTGTTCGATTTGTACTCGATCCCCTTCCAAGCTCAGCTTCTCAATGGCAATGTCCCTGGAGAGGGGGAAAATGGCAGTCTGGAGAATCCCAAACAAAACCATCAGAGGGAGCGGGGTTGGGGGGTGAGCTCAGCCAGTGAGAAGTGGGAACAAACAGCACCAAGGTTCCCCAGAACCGGCAGGCATGTTAGCATCTCATAGACAGATGGCTCTTTGGCTGGCTAAGGTCTGAGCAAAGCCTACAGAGGGGATGTCCTGGAGAAAGGCAAGTGCTTACTCAGGGAAAGGGCTGTGGCTGCTTGAGCAACTGGGCCCTGGAGTTGCTTGCATGGCTGCGAGAGAACGGTGAATTAGAGAAAGCACAATCCTCTTAGACTTAGTTTCCATAAAAAGCTAAGCACAGACAGGTTTCCAACCGTTACGGTGAAAACTGAAACCATTTTGGCTATAAACCTGAGGACCTTGGGTGGAACAACTAGTGGCCAGAGAATGGGGCTATCTCAGCATTGCCCCTCAAATATATTGTTCCCCAAAACTTTCTTTCCCCAGTCCCTGGCAACAAAGGGAAAAAATGTACCAGGAAATAAAAGAACTTGGATTTCCTTGTTGCAGAAGCCGTGATTCTTATGTTGCCAACCTTGTCTACACATCAGGTATTGTGAACACCTACCCAGAGTTGAGACTGTGCCTTCTTTCTGAGCCAGATGTTGGAGGCATCTGTGTTGAGGGGCTGTAAGTGCCTGTGGTGTTGGCAGTGGGGATGATGCGTCGCAGGAGGCGCACCCAGGTGGCAATATCAATGTTCATCTGGCGGGCACGCAGGAAAGCCTTCCCTGAGAAGGAGAGACAGAGGTGGAGAAAGACGGCGGAATTAGTTCAAGTGCTGCAACACACAATACTGCCATAAAAATTGTCCTTCGGGATCAGGTCAGAGGCTAACCTACTCTAGCATCCTGTTTCTACAGTGGGCTCACTAGATACCTCTGGGAAGCCC
Source organism: Elgaria multicarinata webbii (assembly GCF_023053635.1). NCBI lineage: Eukaryota > Metazoa > Chordata > Lepidosauria > Squamata > Anguidae > Elgaria > Elgaria multicarinata. The sequence goes on along the minus strand of NC_086173.1, from coordinate 63,078,119 downwards.
ATAAGCAGAAGATGAGGGCAACAGCTGTCCCACGGTTCCCCAGCATTAAGAAAAAAATATTTATTTTATTATTTATTTATTATTTATTATTGCATTTATATCCTGCCTTTTTTCCTCCAAGGAACCCAAGGCAGCATACATATAATCCTTCTCCTCTCCATTTTATCCTCACAACAATAACCCTGTGAGTTAGGTTGGGCTGTGAGTCTGTTTTTAACCAGTTTTATGTATTTTATGGTATTTTAATCTAATATTGTTCCCCACCTCGATCCAGAGGGAGAGGCGGATAAGAAATAAATTATTTTTATTATTATTAAGAGCCCTTTTCTTAAGGGAATTCCCTTCCCCACATTCCTTCTCTTTCAAAATGCCAATAAGAGTAACCTCTATCTTCACTCTTAATGATATGCCATACAACAGCCTTCTCCAGCCTTGCACCCTCCAGATTTTGTTGAACTACAATTCCCAGCATCCCCCAATAGTCAAGAAAGCTGGGAGTTGTAGTCCAATAGTCAAGAAAGCTGGGAGTTGTAGTCCAACAGATCTGGAGGGCATCGGATGGGGAAGGCTGCTATACAGCTTCCACCCTTGATAACACCACCTCAACAAAAGCACTGGCCTGACCTATTTGTCCCTGAATGTGGCACTACAGTACCCAGTTTCTCTTGCACAAACTAACCTCTGTTGGCGGAAGTGCATGATGCCATCAGTCCTTTAGCACTGTGTGCTCAGGGTCTACCCAAGCAGACCAGACAAGGCTGCCGGGTGGAGATTCTAGTTGCCCTTTTGGCATTTCCACTCCTCAGCCTGTGGCCCCAATTCCTTACCTTGCTGCTTGGAGAAGATCTTCTTCTGTCGCTGGAGTTTGGGTATGCGCTCAATGACAGGGTTGAAAAAGGTAACCTGTAGCAAGTGAGAGCAATATAAGCTAGGCAGGGGTGGATTGTACATTGGGCAACAACTCCTGCTGCAACGCCGCTGTAGTACAAAACGAGTCTCAAGGCGGAGAGGCTGTTAGGTAGGTTATAAGGTAGACCCAGATACAGACTGCACCTTTGGGCAGAATGGGACTGAAGCAGGGGTGGGCAACTCCCATGATCCCACCATTGGCTGATGGAGTTGCAAGCCAAAATATCTGGTGGGCCACAAGCGGCCCACCCCTGATCTAAAAGGAGGAATTCTATTTCTAATTCTATTTCTGCCACATTACTGCAGATTCCTTCTTTCTTTGTCTGAGAGTACAGAGGGCTTCAACGCACAGTTTCCCCAGCTTCCTAAGAAGTAAGCCACTTTCAGTGAACCAGACCTGCAACCCTTGACTCTCTAGAATAAGGTCTCTATAATCAGAATTCACCCGCTTTATTTATTTAGACAATTCTTCCCTGCTATAAATAAATATATTTAAAGTGACTTACAAAATTACTAAACCGCATCAAAACAATAAATAATAATACTAAGAACAGCATCATATAATAAGATCAGGTTAAAACAAGTTTAAAAGTAGAAAGATAAAAAAAAATTGAACCATGCTGAAAGACTGGCAAATTAAACGGTCTTAGCAGCACGCCTGAAGATTAAGAACGTAAGAGCCGTGCTGAATCGGACCAAAAGCCTATCTTGTCCAGCATTCTATTCCCAAAGTGGGCCAACCAACCAGCTGCCTGCAGGAAACACACAAGTGAGTGCAAGCCCCACCCCCGCTCAGGTTCCCCAGCAACTGGTATTGAGAGGCACATGGGAGATAATATACAGCTATCATAACTAGTAGCTAGTGAAAGTCTTGTCCTCCATAAACTTAAAGAAGAGGGATCCAACACTCGCTAAGCCTGTGCTAAAGCCTGGCCCCACAAGCAGACCTTTGTAGCACTGCTTCCAGTGTGGCATAAATGGGTTAGAGACATTGTTGTTTCATCCAATTAAAGAAAACACAACAGAAGTTGGGATGTTTTGACTTCGTTTTCTCAACTGTCTCCTGGGTAGCATCCCAAGGCCCAAGTTAGCCATAAACACCTAGAAACTCTAATAACATGGATTCTTTTGTGGGAGCAAAACTATTCCATAGAAAGAAACTGACCAATGTTAAAAAGGAAAAAGTATTCTATCCAGTTCTTGTCCCTTGTAATTAATATTCTGCATTTTAGCATCCACGTGAAATGCAGCACTTCAGGAAAGAATAAAGTCTTTCCAGATGATTTTGAATTTTTGCTTGGTAGCTGTAAAGTTATTAATTGCATTTTTAGATGTGTTTCTCAAGGTAATGCTTTTGTTATAGAGAAGTTGCATTTTCCCAGTCTGGTACTCAAACACAGTATGTTATGGTTTGAAAAAAAATCATTAAAATCCATAGGCAACGAGAGACTTTGTAGACAATCTATAAATGTTTTAGTGGAATATTGGTGTCAGTCCCAGTCCACCACTAACAATGTGATATTCCATCCCCATATAATGGAGTGGCTGCTCAAAGCGGCAACGTATCTGAATCTGATCGCTTTTTAAAAAACAACCAGGGGAAATTAAAAAAAAATCCAATCCAACACTACAGAAGGGAAATGCATACATATATTTAAATACCTAAAGAAAATGCAAGGATGATGAAAACTTGGAGCACTGCTGTATACACAGAGCAAAAGGTGGGAGGGGTAAGCCTTGCTGATTATTCGCCACTTTATTTGATAAAGGGGCTACTTGTAAACTTTAGAGTCTAAAGGATTTCTTAAAGCAATAAACATTATTGTTTCAAGGCTTCCTTTATGCTCACAAAATGGTAAGGGCAGAGAAGTTATGTCAGTTCTCATCAATGACACTGCACACGCTATGCAATAGGTGCCTGTGACACTTGACCTTCCAAACACCACTTGCTATTACTGCATCATGTTGGCACGAGGGGGTATCCTCGTTGTATCCTCCTTGCTTAGCTACACTTTTTGTGGGATCAATTTCCCTCTAACCCAGTGGTTCCCAAAGTGGGCGGTACTGCCCCCTTGGGGGCGGTGGGATTGCATAGGGGGGCGTTAAGAGGCAAAGGGGCGGCAGGGGAGCGCTCGGGGTGGTCTTTTCCGTACCAGGAGTTTTGGTTACAGAAGGAAATTTCTGATCGCTATCCTGCACTATGGAGAGTGGTTCAGAAGCTCCTGGTTGCATTTCCAACATCATATTTGGTGGAATGTGGTTTTAGTGTGGTCTGCCTACTTCTCTCCAAGCAAAGAATTCGACTCCAGATTACTAAACGTGGTGATTTAAGACTCATGTGAAGTGACTTTAAACCAGACATTGGGAAACTGGTATCCCTTCATCAAGCCCATCCATCAGATTAAGAATTTACAGAACAGTGAGGTGCTCTACCCTAGTTACTAAATGTGATATCTAATATTCTTGCTAAATGACTATCAGACTTTGAAAAGAGGGTATCACTGGATCAAGTTCATCAATTATGTTTAATTGAATAAACTAAAAAAAAGTAATTGGATTTTGAATAAATACTCAATTAATTGTTACTGTTTTGAATTTTATTGTTATCATCTTCCTTAGTGGGCCGTTGAAAACCGCTATTCTGAATAATGATTTTTGAAGTGTAGGGTAGGGGGCACTGGGCATGAGTTTGTGGAACCAAGGGGGCGGTGACCTGAAAAAGTTTGGGAACCACTGCTCTAACATTTAAAAAAAACCAAAAACCCCACCCCCGAAAATACTGTTGCTAGCGTTTAGTTTTATTCAGATCATTTAGGTTGCACTTTAACTGCCCTCCAACCACTTTAGCTTTGTATTGTCCAGGCTACCTGCGGGATCGGCTTCTCCTGTACAATCCGCCCCGCACACTCAGGTCCTCTGGGAAGAATCTACTTCAGTCAGCCAAAATTAGGCTCACAAGTACCGAATTTCTTCGATTGTAAGATGCCATCGATTGTAAGATGCACACTAATTTCAGTACCACCAACAGAAAAAAAGCTTTGATTCTAAGAAATAATAAATGCACCCACGATTCTTAAGACGCACCCCGTTTTTAGAAATGTTTATATGGGGAAAAAGTGCGTCTTAGAATTGAAGAAATACGGTATTACTCAGAGGACCTTCTCTTCTGCTGCTCCCAGACTGTGGAATGGTCTGCTGGAGGAGACTCATCAACTTAAGAGTCTATCAGCATTTAAGAAAGCTATAAAGACTGATCTATTCTGGCAGTCCTCTCCAGTGGAATTTTAGGATGTTTTTAGGAAGTTTTAATAATGTATACTATGTTTTTAATTCAGTTTTATGTATTTTATACTTATTGTTGTTCTCCGCCTCGATCCAAACGGAGAGGCGGGTAAGAAAAAAAATTATTATTATTATTCTATATTTTGTCTCGCATTTCTAACCAATATATAAATATATTAATTTCTACTTCATTTTGTTTTAGAATTTTAGAATTCCACCCAGCAGCATTTAGAAGCCTTCATTGTTTTAAACCATGTTTGTATACCTTCTTTGTTCTAAATCCAATCACTAGGGGCTTGTCTACACCAGCCGTTTATTCCAGAAGAAGAGCATTGAGGTCGTCCCTACCAAGCCACATGACATTCACCTATTGCTGCGGTGATCTAGGGACGACTCCTTAGTTTTCCTGGGATATCAAGGACAGCTTTTGTCATGGGTGGTTGGTTTTTTTTTGGCTCTCTCGCAAAAAATCCCGAAGTCCGCAGCTGGTCTGCCCCACCCCCTTCGGGAAGCTGTTGCTGCTTGGCGCAAGCTCCCGGCTCAGGGAACAGCCAACCCGCTGTCAGGGGTGGGTCCAGCGGTTTTGGATGTGTGCAGGAGTGGGCGTCCGCCATTTTTGGCACATTTTTTGATTAGTTATTGGAGTTTTTGGCCATCGACCATGTGTATTATTTTTCTTAACACAAACATATTGATGTGCAGGAGCACATCTTTGACACGGTACCTATCTCCCCCTGCGTTTCTGTGTCTTTGTGCTGGTGCGCATCTTGGAGGAGTTATTAAAATAAATAATCCACGCCCTGTACCCATCTGTCCAGTCCCACCCACTTCTCGTGACACACATTCAGAACTACCATCATGGGGCACACCTCCTCCCACAACGGATCTCCTGTACTCGTGGGAAACTTCCCTCGTGTGTGCCCCGTGAGCAGTGATCGCGGAGGCGGGAAACCTCGCAGTTATCCCTCTTCTGTTGTGAAAGGGCTGGAGGTGTAGATTAGGCTACTGTCACGGATTTTTTTACGTTATTTGTGGCTTAGCACAGTTTGTCTTTATGATGCCTGCATCAAAGGTTATTGTTCTACCCTGACATCCAACTTAAATGTGTGGCCCTGTTACCCCTGGTGATGCAATCCCTGAAGTCCATTTGCTATCTGTCCCAACTTACTTGGCATCTTAGAGCCTTTTCGAATGAACTGTTGTTTTCTAGTAATATGAGTCAGCAAGAATAAAGCTGTGTCACTTCCTTGTCATCCTGGTATGTGACTAGGGTGACCATATGAAAAGGAGGACAGGGCTCCGGTATCTTTAACAGCCCTGTCCTCTTTTGTATCTGGTCACTCTAGTATAGCTCCTGCAGCTTTAACGGTTGTGATGAAGAGGGAATTTTACCAGGTGCTGCATTGCATACAAACAACACCTGCTGAAATTCCCTTTTCAATACAACTGTTAAAGATACAGGAGCCCTGTCCTCTTTTCCATATGGTCACCCTAACCGCCATCCATCCCCATCACTCATATCCATGCTAAGTCAAAGGGAAAAATGACTGCAGGATTGAGTTGGGAGTCTGAAGACTCTCACAGGGTAGTTCTTATGATCGTATAACCAACTGCACTTTTTAACTCTGCCACTGTCCTTTCTAGGTAGTTTGTAAAGACCTTCTCTTCAGGGGCTCAATAAAACAGGAATTAAGTATCTGGTCCTGTATTTAAAGTAATAGAGGAGAGGTTGGGAGACCTATAGCCCTCTAGCTGTTACTGCTGAGCTACAACTCCCATCATTCCAGAACACTGGTGATGTTGCCTGGGGCTGATGGGAGTTGGAGTCCAACAACATCTGGAGGATCAGACAAGAGCTCAGTTTACACCTGCTTGTATGGGCTATCTGACTGTTATTGTCAGATATGTTGTGTTTCAGCATCTTCCAATCCATGAGTCTCACATGATTCAACTAAGAAACTTGACTACCAAAATCTCTGGACGCACAACTGCTTCCCTTTCAGGCACCTGATCCCAGCTTGACTCCAATCCCCTGTCTGTTACCTCTGCCAAAAGAGTGCCCTGCGGCTCCAACTCCAGGTGGATTTCATGGCGCTGGTTATCAAGGAAATCCTCCAGCTTGAGGTATTTCAGGGCACAGAGTGTGCGGTAATCTCGCCAGTATACACCGATCTCCAGCTCTCTTGCCTGATATGGAGGGAAATGATCCATTAGAAAGGTGAGCAGCATGCAAACACTGACTCTACCTTGCACCCACAAGCGCTACACAAACCCTATTCAAAATCTTCACTGACAACAATACGACAACAGATCCTTCACCATCTTTCTCTGCCAGAAACACAAGAGTTCTCAAAGACTACACAAAAACACTGGGATCATCATTAACAAGGATATCGTTTGATGAATACAAAGGGCAAAATATATCGATCCAAACTATGCCCTTGGGATGCACAATGAACAAATTCCTCTGTTGTACCAGGACATGATATCTGATAAACTTTTCTCCCTCCCCCCCAGTTAGTTATAATTTCACTCTGGAATTATATTATATTTGATAAGGGAGTGTGAACAGCAAAGAACAGGATTCACCTACGGCTGCCCCCTCCCCACTTCTTTCCCATAGGAATGAAAATGGGGCAAGTCTTATCCCCCACAGATCTGGCGACCCAGTCTGGAACATTATAAGAAGAGTCCTGGTGGATCAGAACAAAGGTCTATCTAGTCCAGCATTCTGGTCACATGGAAAACCCCCAAGTAGGCCACGAGTGCAAGAGCATCTTCCCACCCATATTCCCCAGCAACTGATGAACATAGGCATACTGCCTCTGATATTGGAGGTAGCACACAGCCATCAGGACTAGTAGCCATCGATAGCCATATTCTCCATGAATCTGTCCAATCCCCTTTTAAAGCCATCACTACATCTCGGAAGACGAAAGCTTGGCACATACCCTCTCCAGCTCCACTGTGAAAGTCTGGTTCCAGGCTTGTAGGCCACTGGACTTCCAGGCTGTCTGGCCTACAACTCCATTGTCCAGCTTCAGTACAGCGCTCACCTCATCTGCAAGAGCAATAAGAAAGTTGAGGAACAGGAGATAAAGGAACGTAATATAAGAATTCCAATTAGTGCTGCCTGAACGGCTGAAAGAAACACAAGTAGACGTTGACTACATGTGGCACTAGAAAGCCCACCGTCATTCTTTCATTGCTCCTTCTTCCACTTTAGTGCCAACCCTGCTGCCCCCCACCCTCACCCCCACGGACTACTCACTGCTGTTATCTTCAGATTTGATGGTGGTCCTGCCGCTTACGCTACCACTTCGGCTGTACAGCCCTCGCCCGCTGCGGCTCATGAATGAGGGCCGTGCTTCCCCAGGGCTGTTGCAAGGCAAAGAGACGGTGGACCCACGGGTGCGTCCTGGGACGAGCTCCAACAATCCACTGCAGCCCAACAACTGTACTTCCAGTGTCCCTGCCAACAAGACAATCCAAGGAGAAGACTCAAGCAGCCCTACTCTGAAGCATTCAAAGCAGAACAGCCATGCATCCCTTGAGCCTGGAGACTATTATTATTATTATTATATTATTATATTTATTTGTATTCCGCCTTTTGCCCAATACTGGGCCTCAAGGCGGTATTACAAAGTTTAAAATATACATTTTGAAACATAGGAAAAGAAAAGTAAAAAAAAAAAATGTTTTTAAAAAATTAAAATACACAACACCCCCAAAGGAGCTTGCCTCTTAAGCTCCCAGTCCCCCCAAAAATGTTGCAGCTGGGGGTGAGATGGTTCTGTGCTGGGAGCCGGAGTCTGCTAGGAGGCAGTTGGAGGTTTCTCAGACTAGAACAACTAACAACCAGGAGTCCTACTTCTCTACTCAGTGGGGGTGGGGGGGGGGGCGGTTAGGAAGGAAAGGCCAGAATGGATTAGAAAGTAGAAAAGGCTCCTAACTGTGAGAAAGCTGAGGATCCCTTAGGGTGTGGACTAAGGTGAGCATTGCAGCAAACACCAACAAAAACTGATTTGAGAAGGCTTTGGCAGCACCTTGAGCCAAGCTAAGCCCATGGGGAATGCAGTTACCTGTGAGTGGAGAAGGCTTTGAGAGGGTGTTGTACTGGTTGTGTTGGTAGGAACTGTTATTGCGGACACTGTAGGCAGGAGAAGAGGCTATGATGAGCTCCTCCTTGATGATGCAGCCCTTCGGATGATCTTCAGGCAGCTCAGCCAGACGCTGTTCCAGAGAGTGCCGCAAAAGGTCCAGCTTCTGGCTTGATTCGTTCAGCTTTGTTTGTGCCTACGGCAAAGGCCCAGATGGTCAGGTACAAACATGGCTCTGTTCTCTGCACTGATGCACTTTCTGCCTTCTTTCCACGTCCACACAATTCCCAACCTGGCACAAATCTCAGTCTTCCTGAGATATTAACAGTGACATGGTGTCATAGCACCCCACACATGTTGGCATGGACACCCAATTCTGGACACATCTAAAATCCCTAATTTTCTGGGCCACATCTCAGCCACAGAGCTTACAACTGGGGAAATACAAATGCAATCATCCATCCGCTCCTACGTGTGTGCTATCATCATGAGCAACCAGAAACAAATAATACAGGTTAACAGCCAGGGAACAGTATAACAGCAGAGAAGAACAAGTTAATAGTCCGGTCCTTTTAATTCCTCTCGAGTTCCTGCCAAACTCTGGTTATGACATTCCTACTTTAAAAAAAAGTTTGCTTAGTTTCTCCTTGACCAGAGGTGCAGAACTTCTTTCAGTCAGAGGGCCAAATTCTGTTTCAGGGTAGCTCTTGGGGGAGGCATGCCAGCTTTGGGGGAGGGGGGAGCAAAGGCAACAAAAATACCAGCTTTAGATTAACGTTCTTACTGAAAGTAATTAAGCCTTGGGAGAAGCATTCCAACCTTCTAGAATAGGGCAGAGGGGAACTGCAGAAATGCTGGGAAGGCACCAAACAATTGGTGCTCAGGGAAGATGGGGTGTAGCCATCTGGATTAGAACCCCAGGAGGGCTGGATTTGGCCCCCGCGCCTGAGGTTCTGTACTTCTGCCCTAGACCGTTGTACGAATAGTGGTCAGTTGTATTAATAGTAGTATAAGTGAAAATATATCCTGAGGATTGGAGTTAGCGAGAGAGGAGAGGAGTTTTGTTTAAACTATTGCATGTTAACTTTACTGAAACTCTTATTTAAACTATTGCATGTTAGCTTTGCTGTAATTCTAGGTAAAAGGAGCAGCTTGCTGCCCCCAAATCACTCCTAACATTTTATATATTTTCCTTGTATAACCCCAACAAAGGAAGCACCCATTACCTCGGAGATGGCGTGGCGGTCCTGAACTTTGCTGGAGCCTAGAAGTCGCAGAACGTTCTTGGCACCCTCAGATACAGCATGCTCCACCCGGAAGTGATGTCGCAGCTCCTCGATCCTCAACTCTATGGCACTCAGATCAGTGTTACCTGCAAGTAACAAGAAAAACTCCGTGTTTGTCCTGTGCTCAGTGGAATGGCAGCTACTTCTGCGCAGTGGGCTTAGCTGTGGAGGGAATCCAGAACAACTGCAACCCAGGCCCAAGGAAATGGGGGTGCGTGTACCAGGCAGAGGTGGGGAAACTGAAGGCTTTCCAAATCCCTCCTGGGAGCATTCCCCAGCTCATGAAGGGCCCCTTAAAAACGGAGACAGGGATTTTGGCCTCTGCTAAGTCACTGCCTGCCTGCACCGAGAGAGCCTGCCAGGAACAGGGGCTGTGTTCTTCTTCTTCATCCTCCCCTTCACCTTGCCCATCCTCCATATTCAGCTGCACCTCGTCAGCCTGCACAGCCTTGCGGATCTGCATGCGGATTATATTGATCTTGGTCTTGCTGTCCTGTAGCATCTGCTGGGCTGTCTGCAGCAGCTTCCGATCCTAGAGGGCAGACCAGGTGCAGGGGGATTAGTAGGGCCAGCGGAAGAGAATTAGCCTTTCAAATGGGCCCAGATCTAAGGGCAGAACCTTATTCTCTAACCTTAAAAGTCACATGCATTTCTTTCCCAAAGCTGGGATCCCCCTCCTCTGCTCATGGAGCTGGATACAGATCTTAATATCCGGGGGTGCTACAGGTGGCTGGCACAGAGTCACTTTAAGAAGGGAATTTGCTTCCTCAACCAAATTTGTTTCCAATGCGTGTGTGTGTTTTAAACACACTTGTTAGCAAGTGTAGTTTCTCAAATCCCGAGAAGTTGTAGATACAGAAGCTGTTTGTTCAGTTTTATATTGGTACCCTGGTCCCAAAGAAGCCAAAATGATTCACAAAAGCATTTATCTCCCCCAAAATGCACAGACACACACAAAAAACCCTGTCTTGAGTCCTGTTCAGTCAACTGTTGCCATTTTGATCCCAAGGAGAAGTTCATATGTAGGCAATGGAGTAGGCAATCTGATGCCCACATGGTTTGGACTACAACTTCCATCAGCCCCAACTAGCATGACCAATTATCGGTGATCATGGGAGTTGTAATCCGAAGCCTCTGGAGGGCCCTGGGTTGCCCACACCTGCGGTACATGATAACTAAACCAACTTTTGTAGCAACACCTTTTCAATTGTGTTTAGTGGAAAAACTGTTTCCAGTGTTACTTGTGGATAACCTTATGCTATAACATTGCTGGGTCGTTTCAAAATATTCAGAAAGCTTCTACCATTCTAATAAGAAATATGTGGACCAGCAAGAGTCACTTTCTGCTGTAATTGTCTAGGAACTTTCCCTTTTTTGTAATTAAACGCACAACCAGAGAAGCAAGAAGGTGCACGGGACAAGCAGGCAGGCTGGCATTCTCATTTCAAAGCATCTTGGATTGTAGGGATGGAAAACATCTCTGGAGAGCTGCTGCCTGCTACAGTAGACAACCCTGGGCTAGATGCACCTCAGTCTGACTCGGTAACAGGCAGCTTTGTATAAATGTTCACACAAGCTGATATTTACATTTTGGTGGATGAACAGGTACACAGCTTGAGGACACGTATGGCTGCGGTAAGCAACCAGATGTCAAGTCTCTTTAGTCCCTGACCATTGGCCATGCTGATGGGTGTTGTAGTCCAAAAGATCTGGAGGGCCTACCCCAATACAGCAGCCCCCAGGGTAGCAAATGCCTTTGGCAGCATATAGAGGAGGAGGACGAGGAGGCCAGTGACAAAGTGACAAGGACAGCGCACATACCTTGGCAGCACCATTGGCGTACATCTGGATCATGTTCTCCGCTCCCTGCTTCACCTTCAGCTCAATATTGAGCTGCTTCTCCAGGCCAGCAATGCGGTTTTTGGTCGCGGTTGACCGGCTCAGGCTGCCAGGCGACTGTGGGGCATCTGGAAAGATAACCAATCGCCAAGAGGTTAATGCCTGCCGGCCTTCTCAAGAAAGGGGCAGAACTCTTAGAAAAGCACAAAGGGAACCATCCCAATATTTGAGTAAAAGGGTGAGGAAAGAGCGTTACATGCTTACAAGGCTGGTGGTTCCCTATGGCACGGACATCTAGAAGAGGCAAGGACACTAACTATACATCCTACCCTCCACTCCAGTGCCACTCCAGATCTTAGAATCCACACCACCCTCACCAGCATACACTAGAAAAGAGTAACCAAATCGCTTAGCAGATTCAGACCCTATTTCAAAGTTTTCAATCCCGGCACAGAATAAGCCACACCAATCAGTCCAATTTATTTAGAAAGCACATTTTACCAGTTTTAAAACCACCTCACTGGCTTCCCGCCCATTCCTGGGCACGGTTCAAAGTGCAGCTTTATAACCTTCAAAGCTCTATGCAGTTTGAGACCCAGGCATCTAAAGAACTACCTGCTCCCACATGAATCTGCTCAAATTTTAAGATCACAATCAAAGGCTCTTCTTCAGTGCTGTGGGGAGATGGCCTTCTCAGTAGTGGTGCCCCAACTCTGGGGCGCGTGCTCTCCTCACGGTTGTCACTCAATGCCCAGTTTAATAAGGGTTTTTAAAATAATAATAATAACAATAATAATAATAATAATGTGCCTATTTATTTACATGTTTAGTAAATCTGATAGTGCTGCTTTAGGTTTTATCTTCTATTTTTTACTGCTTATTGCTGTTTCAAGGATACATTTTAAAGATATTGTTTTAAATCAGGGTTTTCACAACCTAAGAACTTAATTCCAGCCCCCAATTGCCACCTCTGAATTCCCTGACAAAAAGATTATCTTGATATAGATAAGCTTTTTGTCACTGGTAGCAGCAGTAAGGAAAGAGTGATCTGTATCAAGATCTCTGAGGAACTGGGTGGAGTAAAGTCTCCTCCCTCCCATACAAATTGCTCTAGCTCTTGCAGTGAGGAAAATGTGGTCTGTACCATGGGTACGTGCCAGATTCACATGCAACCCTCCAGGTCAAAAAGGTTTAAAATGGTGGTATTGTTTATTGTTATTTTGATCAGTGTAAGCCCTGTGAAAATCTTCTGAATTATGAAGATGGGGGTATAAAATATTAAATGAATAACATATTATGATCCTGTTCAGATGACACACTAAGCCATGGTGGTTAAGCATTTTGAGCTAAGCATTATGGCTTAGTGTGTTGCGTCAACAATTCTTAACCATGGTGGTTACATAGCCATGGCTTAAACATGCTCACTAACTATTTGTTGCAAAAGGGTTAGTGTCCTAACCATGGCTTAATATGTTGTCTGAACTGCCCCAAAACAAACACACTTATTTCAACCACAGGCCATCACAAATATCCTTATATAAAAAAGCTGTTGTTTGCCATAGAGCAGTTGCATCTCATCGTTAGAAGATGAGAATAACCTTACTAGGTGCAAAGGAATTACTGTATGATTTATCTGAAACTGAACAAGATATGAACTCCGAACATCTCTGTGACACATGAGAAATACAACTACAGTCCTTTAAATGCTAAATGTAAAAGGTTAAACAAAGGATGTTTGTCAAATCTAGCAAGACGATTCTCTCATTATCTTCTCTATCCAAGAGGGCATTGCCAATAGAAAGCAGCTGAATTCAGTTAACCAGTATGTAGCATCTTCCTGGATTCAAAGGGAATACATTTCTATAGGCCTTAGTCTAGTGTGATTTAACCTATGAAAGAGTCATATTCCGTTAAGATGAGCAAATAATGTCATCTCTGTTCTGCGAAACACTGCTGTTAAGGCAGAGAACTGTTGTTGAAGACACAAACGAAAGGCTATGAGAGACCAAGATGCAACATTCAAACACTGTCTCTTTAAATTCTGGACCCTAGCTGACATCATGTGGAACCAGCATTAGGCAATGGTAAGGTCATAACACCCCCGATTAGTGTTTTCCTTAATTTTTTTTATTTTTTATTTTTTTGAGAGACAAAGAACCAACTATGGGATTGGGAGGCTGTTCTTGAAAAAGACTGCCAGAACTGCTTGGTATTCACTGCTGTGCAATGTAGTATAAAGCAAGCCAGCTGGAATGAATCCTTAAAGGAAAGGAGCAGCTCAGATCTTTTAAGCTAGTGCACCACCGAGTAAATCCTGGATTGCCAAAATACTTGGTTCGAAAGAATACTTGCAGTGTTCTCAGCAACACAACACCACAACCTCTAGGCTAAATGGGGGCAGCCTTAGACCCTTCTCCATCTAGAACTCTGTCCTATCATCACTGGGGTTCAGAAGTAGATGCCATTTACGAGGGAACTGGCCCTCTGTCCTATCATCACTGGGGTTCAGAAGTAGATGCCATTTACTAGGGAACTGGCCCTTACCCAGAGGCAACCACACACAAAAAGGTGACAACAAGCAGAGAGTATAGATTTTTGCCTCCGTCTGCAAGGAGCTCTGAGCCTGGGGGCCAAATTCTCTAATACTATTTTTACCCCCAGTGGAGAGGAAATGGCCACGCCCACACCTTGCACCCTTTCTAGCCCAACTGTTTACTATGCAGGCTCTCTCCTCCGCCCCCTTTTTGCGGCCAGTACTTTCAAGTGAAGTCAGGTACAACATCAACCACTTCCTCTTTTGCAAACTCACAGGCTGCTGCTTCTGCATAAGGCACACTCCCAGTTTTGTCTAACAAGCTAGCTTGGATTGGAAGTGGTGTCCTGACGCTCTGGGGAAAAACACAAGCTGCAGGGTCAGGAGGTGAAGCAAGGAGGGTGGGAGTAGAACAAAGACAGGTTTGCATCCTCGTCCCATGATCTCCACTGTGTAGTTGCCTTTTCCCACCCTAGCAGGTGGAGAGAGACACACTCTTTCTCCTGCTGCTGCTGCTTACCCCCACTGGTTAAATATCCACCAGGGCAGGCCAGATGCCAAGGCCGCTACTCTACCTGTGACTCTGTACACAACTAGTCACTTGCATTGCTGGCAGTCATTACGAAAAGGGGGTTGGGAACAGAAAAATAGGGAGGAGCACACAAACAAGATTTGCAGGGCTTCCTAAGTGTAAAGTTTCACTTACTGTACAAAGGCTCCAACACAGTAGGGTGGGGATCTAAAAGAACAGCTTTTAAACAAACAGCACTTGGCAGCTAAATAGGGTTTTCCCACACATACAACCTCTCAGCTTTATTCAGTTTTTTATGAACAGATAGGAACTCCAGGCATCAATGCATGGAAAAGCTATTATTTTGATACTCCTCGGCCCTTTCTACACCTAAGGATTATCCCAGGAAATTTATATTTATTTATATTTATTTATTTATTTATTACATTTATATACCGCCCCACAGACGAAGCTCTCTGGGTGGTTTACAACAGTTAAAATTTATTTATTTATTACATTTTTATACCGCCCAATAGCCGAAGCTCTCTGGGCGGTTCACAAAAATTAAAACCATAATAAAACAACCAACAGGTTGAAAGCACAAATACAAAAATGGAGGGATCATCCCTGCCTACTCCCGGGGTCCCCTGTGTGTCATTTTGGATGCACAGGGATGATCCCGGGACGATCCTGGGGGAAAAGGCAGGTGTAGAAACGGCCCTCATGTTTCACCAATGTCACAGATGAAGCTAACTGGAACTAGCTGCATTATTATAAACCATTTTCAGTTCTAGTTTTCTAATTTCCTCCCAAACAAAATGTAAGTGTAATACTGTTTTTTTTAAAAATAGCTCCATGTTGTAGCTACAACAACATGGCCAGGATGATTATTATTACATAATAATAAATACTTGGTTATAATTTATGTTGAAGACAGATTCTCTCTCTATATGCCACAAAACGCTTTTGGAATGCAGGCAGGTGCCACGAATATTTTTTTCATTTAATCATGCGCAGTTTTTGCCAAACAAGCCACTTTCTTTAAAATGCCTGCCACCAGACTAGAAATAAGTGCAAACACTGTCAGTAAATTGCCTGGGTTGCTTACTATTCGAGAGGTTTAATTTTTTTAAAAAACAAACAACCGTTGTTCTTCTTGATGAAGGGAAGTTCACCAAAACACAGCTTAAGAATCTTTCCTCTAGTCCCACAACCTCCTTCCAGTTAAAATCATGATGCCGGAAAGAATATCAGATTCACTGATAGGCGGAAATAGCACCTTCTGCATCTGGCCTCCAGTTCCAACTCCTTCCTTGCCCCATATCTGCGCTTGCTTTTTGCTTCCCTGCAGCATCTGATCCCTTGATGTCCCACCTGCCCCAGCCACTGCACACACTCACCCCCCAGCTCTTCAGGGTCTTTGACGACAATATGGGCATTGAGATTCTGCAGTTGGTGGTGCAATGTCTCCAGCTTGCGGTTGGAGTTCTTGAGCAAATTCTCCACGTTGGAGAGATTCTTACGATCTGTGGTAGCCTTGCGCAAGTTCTCTGCTCCCTCCTTTATCTTCAGCTCTTTGCGAATCTCACGCTTAATCTTCTCCTTTTCTTCATCCAACCTTTGCTGCACGCTGGTGTCTGACAAATCTGAGCTCTGGTCCAGGCCCAGGTGCTCCAGCACTGACCAGTTGCCTGGATCACTCTGCAAGGAAGAGAAGACAAGAGAGTGGGAACAGGCATGGGCATCGGCATCACTCTTTGCCCTGATTCCTACGGCAGAGGTGCTGGACCTCTTTCAGCCTGAGGGCCAAATTCAATGTCTGAGAAGCTCTTGGGGGCTGCATTCCACTGGGGTGGAGGACGAAGACAAAAGGGGGATGGGGACCAAGGATACCAGAAATGCTGGACTATCTACTGCTGGTAATTAGATATTTCGGCCTTTTAGAATGGGGAAAAACACACACAAAAGCTGGGAAACCACCCAACAATCAGTGGCTGCAAGGGAGGGGGAGGGGCGGAGCCACCTGGGGAATCCCAGAAGGCTGGATTTGGTCTGCAGGCCTGCCCTATGGCTTCCCATTCCCTATGCTGAAGAGCAAAAAGTAATGCAGGCTGCATTTGGACAACACTTTAGTCAATGGTGGGGGAGCAGTCAACTCACAGTTGGTTATCTAGGGGGTACTCCCCACACAACAAGTTCCTACACAACTGTGGAGTGGTTGAGGCTGGTGTTGAGTGGACCCAGCGTTTGATTGGCACAGCCCCCCCTCTCTCCTCCCTCAGTCCTCTCCCGGTGCTATCCCAGCAGCCTCTGCCAGTTGTGCCGACTGTAGCAGACCAGCTGGTTCAGTTTTGGCCACTCTTGCCCAGAACTCTGTAACCAGCCAAAATAGTCCACTCAACCCTGCAAAATAGTTCACTAAGCCCGACAAACAACACGATAATGAATGTTTGTACAGATAGTCAACTCTGCAGGGCGTTGGTTATCTCAGTTGGTTATTTTGGGAAAATAGTCAACCTTGGAGTGGTTTTTGCCCACCAGACTGGGTAGCTTCAGGCAAGCCACTATTATTGACCTACCTTGCAGGAAAGTTGTAAAAATGATTGATAATATTTGTGGAATACTCTGAACACTTTAAAGCACTATATAAAGGCTAAGTGTTGTTTAATGCTTCCACATTGCTAGACATTTCACAGAAATGCTATTTTTAAAAGAGAGAGTGAAACCATGCCTGACAAAGGGGAGGAAAGGGGAGGCGAGAGGGAGACATTACTAAAGCAATCTGCCACTGGAGCAGGAATGATAAATGGACCCAGAACAGAACCCAGCAGTCCTGGCTCCAGCCTCTATTCCATTCTGTTAGTAATCACAATACTGTCTTCTCTCCAGAATGACTGTTCTCCATGCAGGCCAATATCTCCTCACTCCCTAAGCTAGAAATAAAAACCAGAAACCCTGGCTTTTCTCTCTCTCTCTCTCTCTCTCATACACACCCACACACCCTTGCTCTGACGCTATATAGCCAGCCTGGAAGATATGCAACTCTTTAGATGTTCAGCCTGATAGCATATTTATTTGCAGCACTATGAAGGTGATGCCCAAGAACCATCGGGGACCTTAGTTCCATTTCACTAATAAGGCCAACAGATAGATTCTCAGGCCTTCAAAAATCACTTGTGCAGGACAATCCAGGGTGTACTGAAAGCTTAGCTACTCAGTGTGGTGCTTCAACATAGGTGGAACTATTAGAGCATCTCAAGGTTTCTCCACCATTTGTTCACTGGAGGTAAGAGAGTATCCACTTCTTTGCTGTGTCACGGCCATATTTGGCCAACACATGCTCCCTCCTCCCCTTTCCTCCTCTAGCACAGCTGGGAGGAGGAGTTTTGGAAGCTTTCATTTCCCATTTCAATTAACCCCAGCATGTCATGTTCTCCAAACCTTAAGCTGTGGTTAATGTTAACTATGGTTTGTTTGGCAAGCCAGTTTCATAAACCACTGCTTGAAGTTGGCCTGTTTCAAACAAACCAGTTAACATTAATTAACCAGTTTGCTAAGTTCAGACAAAACAAAATCTGGAAACCGGAAACCAATAGTTCCAAACCCTTCTTCATGGCTGCACCCGAGGAAGAGAGGTAGTGCACTCCGAGCTTGTGGGAGTTCACTCTCATTATTCTAAATGTAGCATGGCATCTGAACACAGTCGGGCTCCCAGGGCAGGAGGAACTGGGAGGTACTGCCTGCTCCTAATCATGTTTACTTTAAAGTATGCATGCTTAGGATTGCAACCTAAATGCACCAAGCCCTCTTTTGAGAGGTAACGCAGGCTTTTATCCTGCTTAGTCATAGTCATGGAAATGTCTTCTGTAAAGTGTATACAGTAGTGGCTGAGTTCGGACAACACGCTAATCAACTGGGTGGGTGGGTGGAAGGGTAATAGGAACAGACTGGGAAACAACCGTTGATTAGTGTGTTGTCCGAACTCAGCCAGTGACTAGTTGTTGCAAAGACAAACAAAGGGTTGCATCTAATGTTAGTCTAACCTAAATCCAATTCATTTCAATGTGTCTACAGTAAGAACAATTACAATCCACTACAAGGATTTGCAGAGAGCATTTTGCAAATTATGGTTATTACTTCTACAGCACCATCATACTACATGAGGCTTTCTAAGAGTTACAAATGCAATATAGGTCCAGGCCGTGAAACCCTTGTAGTATCAGGTTCAATAGATGGAGAAAACAGTGGAGAAAGGGGAATATTAGAGACAAGGGAGGAGTATGCACAGAATGTGGTTACAAGCACTTAAGCTTTGTTGGGGAGTGGAGGAGGGGTTGACCCAAAATTAAAAGCACTCTCTCAGTAATAATGGCATGATTGGTGCCAACTTGGAATGGGCAATATAGACTGGCAGATTTTCTTCTGGCACTAATACTGAGGCTGTCAGGGTTGCCGTTGGAGGCTGTCAGTACTCCAACTATGGGATATGAGCCCAAGTGGGATCTTGGCACATTTAGTGCTATAGTTAAGTGTCATTCACACAGTTCATTCAGTAATGGAATCAGCACCACAAGCCTGCTGGCGGGAATTAAACCAATGGCCTGGGGGAGCACAACAGAGAACTACGCCTATCTAACATTGCAGGTTGCTACACAAGGAACAAGGCCCAGAAGCTGAAAAGCATGGCTGGGGTTTGGGGAACCTAAGGCCTGGGAGCCATGTCCGGCCTCCTGGGGTCATGCCCCACTTCCCTTTCCCTCAACCCCCCGTTGTTTGGCTTTTCTGCAATTTTCTCACCTTCTAAAAGTTTGAAATAAAAGTAAAAGCTTTAAACTATAATTGGCTATCTTTTGGATTTGGGGGTCCACTCCCTTTCCTTTTGCTTCGCCCACTCCTGGCATGCGGCCCTCGAGAGCTTTTCTGAAACTGAATTCGGCCCTGAGGCTGAAACCCTTCCCTACCCCAGCAGTAGAGTCTGGTAGAAGTTCCCTACCCACCACTCACTGACCATTTGCAAAAACAGGGTAAAGCTGAAGAGTTGAGAAAAGATAGCATAGTGGGCTAGAATATCAAATTGAAGTGGATAACGGGGTGGGGGGTAGGATGAAAACTGGAGTGCAAGACAAGGTTCAGGTAATCCCATTTTCAAAAGCACAGTGTGAACCTGCAAATATCTACAATAGAGACTGGCATTTTAAAAAGTACGTCTGACATATCACAGCCAGCATATGTAGTGGTAAACTACTATCCCAACCTACAGACACATTGACCCTGTTCAGACAACACACTAAATCACGGTAGTTAAGCATTTTGAGCTAAACATTATGGCTTAGCATGTCGGGTGAACCATTTCTAACAATGATGGCTACATAACCATGTTTTAAACACACTCACGAAACATTTGCTGCAAAAGGGTTAGTGACCCAACCATGGTTTTGCATGTCATCTGAACAGGGTCATTACAGCCGCCCCTTACATTTGTATGCATGTACATACACTGACACACACACACTGTACATGAGTTGTTTTTTATTTCAGATGCCTTGTACAGTGAAGTACTGCAGTCTCTCCTTTCTCTAACACATATGGATTCCTTGTAGATAACACAGCACAGTTCGCAAGCTGTACACATGCTTCATGATATATGTAAGCATTCACATCTCACACTCATGCTGCAGTATTCCCCTAGCCGAAATCCCCATTTAGACCCTATGCTATTTAGAAATCCCTCTTCCTGCCCTATTGATTTAAGGTATACATCCGTTTAGCTGCCATAAACTTCCGACGCGCACAAAGGCCTCCCTCCCGTTGTTCAGTTACTGTAAAGAAGGGAATGGGGGAAATCATCAACTTATTTCCCACCCTCCTGATATCCCCCTTCCAAAAAGTTAGTACCTCCAGGTCATGCTCAGAGTTTGTTTCTGGCTCCGAAAAAGACATCCTGCCTTAGGAGAGGCACAGCAGGCCATCCGTCTGATCGCAACTGTGTGCTGGCTACACCCTCACTTCCTGCCTGTTGATTCAAATGTCTCTTCCAGCTTGTGTGCAAACAAACCACTTCCTAACAGAGTTCCTGTATTCGCTGGCAATACCGGAACACAGGCCAACTGAAAGCAGTAATGAAGGGGCCCAAATGCCTGAAAGCAGTAATGAAGGGGCCCAAATGCCCCCCCTGCTGACTTTCTACATGCCATCCCATCTCCCTTCTTAGTGAATTTGCAAGGGGAAAATATATCCAAAAATCATAGTAGAAAAAGATTTTTATTTCAGTCAACTGAAATGTCACAAAATAGTGAGCAAGTTTTTGAGTGTTCCACGACTGTTCTTTAGGCTGGATATTAAGTCAACAGGTGGAGGGGAGGGACAGAGAGAGAGGGAGAGGGAGCTGGGCATTATGTTGGGAGTCCCAAAGTTTGCAGTTTGGAAGTCTTAAGACAGAACGCAGCAGGAGTTAAACAGACCAAAGGCTGCTAGGAGGGGCAAAGAAGTCACAAATGGTTGTTGCCTCATATTTTGAAAATAAAATAGTAGCATTTACTCAGATCTGTCTCCAACACAGTTTCCTTTGTGAGGCATGGGCCCCATTCAGACAACACACTAAAACCATGCTGCAGAACCACAAAATGGTTAACAGAATACATGCATTCCGTTAACCATTTTGTGGTTAAGCAGCATGGTTTAGTGTGTTGTCTGAACGGGGCCAGAGAGAAGATGTAAAGAGAAAGGTGGTAGTCTTTCTATGAGCAAAATGGGAGTAAAGTAGTAAAAGTTATCAAGTCACCCACACACTAGTGACCAAGGGTAAAAGGGTAAAAAAAGAATATCTGTATCTCAATTCTTAATTGGCATAAGATAAAACAAGCATACTGTGAACAGATATGCTGAAGTCAGATCCTTACAACACTGACCAGAGAAAGCAGGGAACGGGGATATAGTTACACAGGAGTAGCATAGTTACACCAGAGCCAGAGTTGTAGACCATTATGGTTCACTGCTGTGCACTCCACAAAAAGGTCCCATCTTTGCAGTATTCCTTCTTTCTCAGGGTCTGGCACAATTCCTCCTTGCAATTGTTCTTTTGAAATCAGACATTTTGTGCAGTGTGATTATTGTTAACTCTTTTCTTATGCTTCCTCTCATTAGCAACACTGGGCTAGAAAGAATCCCTTAGTTTTCTCCCAAGTTACATTAATTGCACTTGTGCCTTTTTTCTTTTTTGGCAATTGGAGCTTTACGCTTCCCAAATTCATCCTCTAATATGATGGTTCCTAGGTCAGCATTTGGAAGGAGCAAATGTTAGTACCATACATTTGTCTACTCATGGAAAATCTCAAAATAAAATAATGGGGGGAAAACACAAGAGTATCTTCATCTTTAAGTGATGCATCCCTTTTTAAAATTTCATGATGTTTCGTTTATTGTAAGCTACTTCAAGGACCACATAGCAGAAAAACAAGACACAGATCTAAATAAAATACTAACTCCTACTCTGCAGAAATAGCTAACCTTAGTGCATGGAAAATATACACCTAGATTAGGGACCTTGGGAAGCAGGCTGTTTTATTCAAATGTTCATTGTCATCTTTTCGGTGCCAGGTCAAGACTTTTCTGTTGTCTCGGGCATTTAGCAATATGTAATGAGACTGGGTCTGTTTTTTTGCTCATCATTTGTAAAGTTGTTATAGTGGTTTTAAATGTATTGCATTTTGCATGATTTTGTGGGTTTTTTTGTATATTGTTTTTAAGTGTTTTTATCTTATGTGAACCACCCAGAGAGCTTCAGCTATGGGGCGGTATACAAATGCAATAAAATAAATAAATAAATAAATCATATTAGCAAATTAGAGAGGTGGGGGTGATAACATGAGCACTAATTGTAACAGCCAAAAGAGCAAGTGGTACAATCCTCCTATGATGTCAGTAAGAAAGCATATTCAGCCTCATTTCCCCCCTGAAGTACTGTCTTTCCATATACCAGAATGAGGGAAGCATTCAAACATGGAATTTACCACCTGCATTCTGAAGAGCTACAATCCTGGGACAGCTGTATCATTTTTTAAAAAATCTACTTTTTTATTTCATCCTCCCTTGAAACCAGCAACGCCTTCTCAGTAGAGCCTATAGGCACAGTAGTATGTACTGTGTGCTATTTAAAAAACAACAACATGACAACAAATCAAAATTCTATGCAAAAAATGTAACCCAACTCCTGAAAGATTAAATTCTTCCTCATCTATAGCTCTCATCAGAATGTGCAACCCCAGACATAAAAGGACAGAGTGATCTAATCAAGGGACTGGCCTTACATATTTCTTCTAGAAGAGGGTGATTTGGTCCAGCTGCAAAGAAAGTCAGCTTTGGAACTGAAAGTCAGCTTTGCCTAATATGTAGAGAAAAAGTGAGAAGCAGGCAATTCTGGTGTACAACTATTCACACTGGAACTATCAGCATTGATAGTGTATCTTCTGTGATATACCAGCTTCCTATTTGTACCATTTGCAATCTGGATTTATTATGAGATTGCATCAGCTCATCAGCAGAGAGTTGGTGGATGGAAGGTCCAACTACAAATACAGAATGTTTTGGGAGAGGGGGACAGGAGGGAGAGGGGGAGAGAGAGATGGGTATTTCTGGCATACTGAAAACACTCACCAGTAAAGACTAAGGAATTCAGTATTGAACCTAGCCAAGTCTGCTGTGAATTCATATGCACCAACAAAAATGTAAGTTTGCATTAGCACAATAATGTAAGTTTGCATATTGTAATGCAAATGCAATATTTTTGTTAGTGTATATGAGGGCCACTACACATTACATTATTCATGCTTTTTTAAAAGTCTGCTTAAACTGGTCACTGATATTTTGAAGAAAATGCAGCCATGCAGGCACCCTAATGTAAAATATGCTCCCAGTCTGAATCAGGAGTCTACACTAATTTCCTGAAGAAAATACTCCCTTTATGCATAGCACAGGGGGAAATCGCATCTGGACACGGGGATTTTCTGCAGGTAACTGGTGCAGGGCCCCCAATCAAGATCAGGACCACATTCCGGATTGGAAGCCCATGCAGCTGTTTTTCCTTCAAAATAACATTGGCCAGCTTAAGCACACTTTTACATTTTAAACTCCCCATTAATGATGTAACATATAGTTTGGTGGTGAATTTACAGCAGTCCTGCTGATTGCAGCCGTCACCAAAGCTGCTCCATTATTGTGCCCAGAAAATCTGCTCTGTTGACTACGAGGAAAACAAGCAGCCCTAAGAAAAAGCTGCTGCTGGACGAGGTATGCAAAGGTACAACTGGGAGATCTTTCTGAGATGCGGCACGGTAGGCCGATGAACAACATCCTCTGCAGCCAACTGTCCCATGGAGATGTGAGGGAACAAACAAAAGAAAAAACCTGGCAGTTTGGGCTCAGATAATGGGTCTTACTGAAACTGCACTTGCAAGCTCAGTCTTCTTGCAGTCTGGAGCATGCATGCAGAGCTGGCTCCCCCATCTCTGGGTTGGAATCAGGCCAGGTCATAGTCTAAACAGCCTCACTGCTTGTTCTGGACACCTCCTGATGCAATGGAGGAAACAGAACTGCTGCTGACTCACTTGACTTCCCTCAGAGTCAGAGCTGACCCTAACATGGCAAGGCAGGGCAGGCACTGTAAGGAAGAGGTCAGGGCAAGGGGAGGAGGCTCCTTCAGCCAGTGTTGGGGCCTAGGGTGGGAAGGCATTATACTGCAGGAAAGAGAACAAAGCATTCATTCACTTTCCCTCGCCCTGGACAGAGAAAGAGAAATGTAGGGCTCTGAAAAGCTCACAGAACCACAAATGCGAATGCAGACTTGAGCATGTAGATAATGGAAGTTAAGCATTTTCTGTCCCCAATGTTTCTGCTGTGTTCTGCAGACATAAAAGTACAACATGGGGTTATACATGTCCCCCAAATACCTACATATAACTGGGTTTATCATAACGGGGAACTGAAGCCTAGAAATACAAACTCTTTTGTCCAAAGCAGTGCAAGACAACTTCATGCCTACAGTCAACATGTTGCCAGGGCCAATGATCAAAAGCAGAACCAGGCAAGAAGTGTTCATTCTACTTTCATCATTTGCAAAAGTTCAGATCATTTAGGAAAAAACAATGTACACCTGATGGTGCCCCCTTTAGACAGGACGACCAATCTTCCAACAACAGATTTATATGAGGGCTGCCCTTTGGCCCTACAGGCAGGGCTTCCTTGCCCTCTTCATGCCAATCACCCTATTTTCACACACAAAAGGGTTTCTCAAAAAGAGAGCGTGTACAATTATGCTATATATGCATACAATCCAGATCGAAGGGGAATGACATGGAAGGGAAACGAGGTGCAGAGGCTTAGCATCATGGAGCAGCTTGTGTCACAAGACCAGCTGTCAGAAAAGAGAAAAACGGCCTCTTGGGATAATTCAAACTAGTAGTTCTTATTGCAGCACAGGGAACACCAGCAGATTTCCTGCCCTGGTAGAATAAGCAAGCTGATGGGCCAAATAGTATGAGAAACGATTAATAATCACCTTTAATACAACTTATGCATATCGACCATGTTGTACCTGGAGCCAAAGCAACTAGATTCTTCATTGCATCTGATCCCATTGAGAAGCAATAGAACACAAAAGATTTGTACCAGCACCTCAATCCAGGATTCAATGTAGGACAGGCCTGTAGTAGACATATGGTGTGCATGCATGCTATTCTGCCTATTAATTTTTATAGTCTTTTTACTGTAGTACAGCCATGATGCCTGTGTCCAAATCTGGAAGCTACCACAACCACAGTTTCAGCTCATCAGACATGTATACTTATCTGCATCACAGATTCCACATCCTCTTCAAGTCTGCTATTATGCAGGTATCCTTTTCACACATTGAGCCTGGCTTCTCCCTACATTCTGAATACATCTGACACACATATACTGGCCAGTGAATCAAATGCAGATTCAGTAATCTTCTGCTTTTATGTTTGTTTTGCTTTTTATTGTATTGTTTTAACGTTTGTAAATCACCCAGAAATCCTAGAATAGACAGTGGTACAGAAATGCTATAGATAGCTAAGATTACTAAATACAGTCAATTTATTTTTTAAGTGCTGCATGGACAGTTGTTCAACTTTCTCTGCCCAAACATTTTCTAAAGCTGAATATGTTTTTTAAAAAAAATTTCAGAAAGTGCTTTGGTTATGTGGGGGTGGATGGGTTAGTAAAGTCACATGTTTCCAGCCACTCAGCTGTCCTTGGCCAGTGTCTGCTGTAAATATATAGAACCAATTTACCTGAAGCCTAATCCAGGAGAGAAGATTTTGTTTAGGTGCACAATGCAGACAGTGCTCACCCACACTAGCCTTACCACTCAAAATTATGTACATCTGTATGCATCCTAAATGTTAATCACCACTCAAAATTATGTACATCTGTATGCATCCTAAATGTTCATTATCCTCTACAGGATAACTGCCCTTCTTCCTCAAGATAGCTTATCCTTAAGCCTTTGAGTGCTTCCAGATGGGAGGCTCCTGGTACAACAGTTCAGACGCCATTGAGCAGATATTTTTCTGCAGTAAGAGAAAAGATAGAAGAAATGGTGGGGAAACATGGTAGTTGAAGGTGCCTTGGCCCCCTTAATGGCACCATAAAAGCCTCATCTGGAAGCACCCTCTGTTCCAGTCTGAAATGAAACAAATGCTTTTGCTTGGCTCAAGCCACTTGACACATTAGGTCATGAGCTAAACTTGAATAAGATCTTTTATCCTAGTTGCCCTTGAAAGGAAGGTGTAGTAATTGCAAAGAACCAAGAATTCCCCCAATTTTGGCATTTCCCACTTCTAGTTAAATCAGAGTTTTAGTTCAGTTATGGCATGCTATTTATGGGTTTGTTTTCTCATGTGTCTGATTCCATGTTATCTTCTGCTTTTCCTGAATACAACTTAAGACTGTTTTATCCTAGTTTATCCAAAAGCTCTGGCTTATACATATATAACCATCAACTTGCTTAGTAATATGATATACTTGGATAGCATTTTATAAGAGGGTGGATGTTGAGCTCCCCCTTCAATAAGAAATTAGTGTATAACTCACGAAATGATGATCTCTTTCATGTATTTTGTTTGCCCTCTTGTTGTGACTTTTTGGAAATATATTTTGGCAGCAGTTAAAGAGAAGACATGTTATGACATTTGATATGACAAAAGCAGTACTCTGGAGATATTTAAAGAAGATCACTGGTTATGATGACCTTACATTAATCCCTTGTCTCCTAACTAACGCAAAAATATGTATTGCCTCTCACTGGAAAACTGTAATCCACCTATAAGGGACTGATATAAATGAGTATGTACTGTGGCCCACATGGCCAAGCTAATGTATTATAGACAGCAAAGGAACAGAAAGTCTTCTAGAAGATTTGTGGAAAAGTTGATTTATTTATAATACACTGGAGCAGCTCTTGAGTCCATAACAGAGCCAACAATCTAAAAGAGCAGCCTTAATATCTAAACCTGAGACAGGGGCTTTGTACAGAACAAACTGGGCTGCTCCCAATTTTACTCAGTGATAGGGCTCCCCCTCTGGGACCAGCACTCAGCACAGATATAAGAGGATACACAATAGCTTTAAAAATGCCCTGAAGGCCTGAGAAAAGCCAGCTAGCTGCCACACAAAAGGATCCTTCCCAGGCCTTCCTTTTTGATGACACCAGATCAAAGAGGCGGGCTATGGCTTTCATATATGAGAACTGGAGGGTGAGGGGCAAACATTCAAGATAATAATTTCCTTCGCCCCTTTCATTGTGAATGGCAGGGGCTGCGACAGAATGACGTCTTTCTCTTCTCTGCTGCAACCACATTTCAATGATGTGCTTTTTTAAAAACATCAGACCCAGCTGTGCCCTTACAACTTAGAAGAGGCCCCAAGAGTCCAGTCTCTCACTGGTCCCTTACTGTGGGCAGCAACGCCTTCCCAAAGCTGACAGTCCTAGGTGCTACCCATCTCTTTCTCACTAGTAGTTCCAGAAACAGAACATCATGATTTGTAAGTCTCAGCTATCTCTAAATCACAGAATCGACACTGCACAATGGGAACAGAGCCGAGAATCAAAGTAGACATTGCTACAGGGCACAGGAATGTAGGATAGTTTGTGTTGCAGATTCTAGGGAGGGCAATACGCCCTTATGCTCCAAGGCTATTTCCCCATTCTTGATAGAGAGAACTTGGAATTTAGAGTACAGACTTTTCTCTCCCCAAAACAACCTATTTCCCCCTGCCCCCACACAGTCCAAGCAGAAGACACATTCCTTGGGCATGTTCTTCCTAAAGGCCACCCCATTCCCTAGTCACTCCGCTTTTACAACTGACTCTTTCTAAAAAATGACCTGGTTTGGATGACATGGCATGGCTCATTGTGGGTTATTTAACCCACAATGAGCTGCGGCACCCACAGGCTCCATTTGGCATATCCAACCCCCACTCGGGGGTCATCGTGTCATGCAAACCCGATGAGTGTGGGTTATGCAAGAGTTAAACAACTCTTGAATAACCTATGGTCTGTTCTAGGGTTGTTTAACCCTTGCATAGCTCACACTCGTTGGGTTCCCATGACACGAAAACCCACAAGATGGGGGTTGGATATGCAAAAAGGCGCCCACATGTGCCCTGCACATTCAGCAGCCTGACTGTGGGTTAAATAAATAATCCTCTGTGAGGCTGTCGTATCGTGCAAACTGGCTCATAGTGTAGTATTCTGTTGTTGCCAGAGAAGGAAACAGATCCTGAATGCTCCTGTCAAACTACACAAATATTTCTGTGAAAACTTTGCACAGCTTGAGAGAGATGGAAGAAACATCCTATGGTTTTCAGATTCTGGGTCAGTGCTTCCTCAGTCTCCCAGTTATGCAATGCCTTCAGAATATCAACAACCCCCTACACTGTGTCCATGTGCTTATGGCTTATATCAACTGTATCCACATATTCACTGGCGCTGATGTCAGGCTCCAAAAATCCCTCAGGAAGTGCAGGGACACAGCACACACCCCAGCTGATACAGAGCCATATTATTAGAGATAGGCTATGTTGTAGCTGGAAGAACAGTCTGGATTTAATTCATCATGGCCAAGTTCAGGGTCCATGTTGAGTTCTCAGCAAAGTGCTCCTTAATGTAGCATGACAGAGCTTTGCTGGACTTCCTAATTCTGCTAATTGCATTGACACCCTCACCCATCTGGCAGAAACCAATCTCTCTCGGCCTGAGAAATCCAGCAGCTGAGAACCTGAACATCACAATGTGGCCATTCTCTTTGCCCCAAGTCAGAGAGACAATGGGAGTTCAGTAACACATCCCAGATGGTTTTCATCAGGGAAATGTGCACCACGTTGCTCTGGGAACATGAAAGAAGCACAGATGTTTCCAGTCAGAGGATCATGCTCATGAGTAGTGCCCCTGACTGGATCCCTGTACACATGGATTGCATCTCTACAATCCAGGAACCATTCAGTTCAGAGTGCAGCTGTTGTGTGTGTGGGGGGGGGAGGCAAATTCCATGTTAGTCATAGTAAGGAAAGGAAGCAAAAAAATAAAACTGCCAATATCATACTGCCCTTATATGAATTTAGTGTGTGACCACACATGAAATACTATGTACAGTTCTGATTTTCGCACCTAAAAAAAGATAGCTTAAAATTGAAAAAGGTCCAGAAAAAGGCAACACAAATGATCAAGGGGCTGCAGCAACTCCCTTTTGAGGAAAGGTTACAATGTCTGGTACTGTTAAGCTTAGAGAAAAGACAAGCAAGGGGAGACATGACAGAGGTGTAAAAAATTGTGCATGGGGTGGAGAAAATAGGGAGAGGTTTCTCTCCCTCTCTCATAACGCTAGATCCAGGGTCATCCCATGAAGCTGACTGGTGGGAGATTCAGGACAGATAAAAGAAAGTATTTCTTCACACAATGCACAGTTAAACTATGGAATTTGCTACCACAAGATGTAATGATGGCCACCAATTTGGATGGCTTTAAAAGGGGATTGGACAGATTCATGGAGAATACAGGTATCAATGGCTTCTAATCCTGATGGCTATATGCTACCTCCAGCATCAGAGGCAGTATGCCTATGTTCATCAGTTGCTGGGGAACATGGGTGGGAGGGTTCTATTGCACTTATTTCCTGCTTGTAGGTTTCTCGTGGGCAGCTGGTTGGCCACTGTTTGAACAGAATGCTGGACTAGATGGATCCTCAGTCTGATCCCTTCATATGTGATTTCTTGATCAGATTGCAACATTCATGGATTAAGAGGGAAGTAGCCTATGTGCACAACATATCCCCTTTCCATGAGTTCCAACCAGCTATGGGGGCTGCTCAAAAAAGTGATCCCATGACTTAAATGTAGTATGTGGACAAGATTCAAGTCACCATTAATACTGGGTGTTTTATAGTAACAATCAAAGTAACCAGACAGAGGATTAGAGAGCATTCTTAACCACAGTACAGTTTAAGCTTCAGTCATTGATGGCTTTGGTCCCCTGAAAGCAGCCTTTCTATAGTCTGAGCACAGTGAGAACAAGGCCAGCATCCAGACCAAGAATTTGATCCCAGTCCACTTCTGGCTACCATCAGTTCTGGCTAAGTCAATCCAGAAGCACACCTTGAACCAAGTCTGAAATATTTAGGATTCATCAACAATGTCATAGCAACCAGCTATTTTACGTCAGTTCTCCCCCACCCCAACCCTTATACTACATTGCACTTCAGAGTCTAATTTACAGCTGAAACTGTGTTTGTTCTGAAATGCATGGCATGGGCTGTGTGCAATCTTTGATTTGATGCAAGACCAGACACCTCCACACCAAATACGGTACCAGGTGCAGAATTCAGCTTCCTGAGAATTTGTATTGTATTTTATTTTTTAAAGCACTTTTCTTGCTCCTGTGGATGCCAAGTATGAAAATCTGTGGGCAATGACATTTCCAAAACCAGGGTGTGGTGGTAGGATTCTCAAGGGAAAATGCTTCAGTACCCTAAGCATCTCCTCACCTGTGAATAGCAGAAAAAGAGAACATTATATAAAAAAGCTAATTTATTATACTTTCATTAACTATACAGGGTGTATATTTCAGCTTTTCTTCGTGCAAAGTTTCAATTTGTTTTTTACTTTAAACACTGCCCTGTGAGCAGTAGGAATAGGATGAAAGATTTGAATCTTGTAACCAAACTCTGTCTGACCTTAGCTAGACCAGACTATATCCCTGGGCGAACCCCGGGATTGTCCCTGTGCGTCCAGATGACGCACAGGAGATCCCAGGATCAGGGAGGGAACATCCCTCCCTTGCCCGGGATAAAGCCCTCCCCTTTGGGCCTGGTTTTTCTGCAGTCTTGAGCTGAGTCCGAGACAGCGGAACGTCTGGCCCTTTTCCGTTACTCGCGTGGAGCCAGGAGCACTGCACCCTTCAAGGTTAGGGTGGGGGGAGCAAGGAAACCAAATTAAATTAAAAAAAGACTTAACTTTAGCACACGAGCGTTCATGCACTACGTCCTCTTTAAAAAAAAATGGCGGTGCGACGCCTCTCTTCCTGAGGTAGTCGTGCATTACCTGTAAACGGGGCAGAGATCTTGTGTTAATCCCAACACAAGATCTCCCCTCCTCTGCCCAGGAACAAAAGGAAGGTCTAGCTAAGGCCTCTCTGTCTCTCTCTCACACACACATTGTGTGCCAATACCACATTTTAGAATCCAGAATCTACTGCAATGAGATCCACCTCTATTACAAACCACAATCTCATGCACTGCAGTTATCTTCAGATTTCTGCAGGATGCTCATTATTCCAAGACTCTCGTGCACAAACTTTGTTCTCTTTCAAATCACAAAATTGTCAGACTAGTTGAGCTGTCTTGGCTTCCCTGCCCTTAATGACATCATAGCTTTTCAACTTAGCTCAGCAGATGCCTTCCCCTTGGACATCTACCTGATCTGAAGATATGCAAACAGGGAGACTCTCCTGATGACTGAGTGTTCTTCAGAAAATTAGACTCCTATGTTTTTCAAGGTGAGTGGAAGGAAGTTAAACTGTGCTAATTAAAGTCTATACACTTATACAACAAGGGAATTACACTGTTATATATCCACAGAAAATGAGACACCCTTTAGATAAAGAATCACTGCCCACAGGGCAGAAGTGATAAAAATCAGGACATAAGACTGATTCAGCATCCTGAAAATGCTTCTAGAAAGCTAGTTGACAGCATTCTTGAGGAATTAGTGGCAACTTCATATTTATTGGTGAAAGAAGTGTGTTGAATTCGAAAATGTAGGTTGCCAAATTTCACTATACCTAATTTTGCCAGTATATTAAAAAAAAAAGGGGGGGCAGTATCCAATCTTGCCCATCCATGCGCATTGCGCAGGGCTCACTGCTTCTTTCATTGTAAGTGTGGCCAGCCCTGCCAATCACATTGAGCAAGTGGCCCCCACTGCTTGCGTAATGGTGATTTAGTGCTTCTGGGGGCAAAAAAACCTGTTATTCCCATCTAAAAGCACATGATGCTTCATACGTACCAACAGTACTAGACTGAATAAATACTTTTCTGCAAAACTCTTTCTCTGGTTCACGCAACCAGTGTTAAGGTATCAATATATAACATAAAGGAAGTTTTGACAACATCGTTATAATATAGGACACGATACCATTCCAGTTTAAAAAGAACATTACTATTTTCCATGGGTGCATTTTGATATATCTAGAAATCTGATCAGCAGATACTGTTGAGCTCTGTAGTTGAATTTCAATCCATCGATCTGTTAAACACATGTGCTGTCCCCAAGGTTATAGGTAGATGTCATTTTGCTGTTTTTTTTCACATGCACGGATATCTTCCGCATCCTTTGCTGCCTATATTCATAGGATTTGGAGATAACATCAATTGTCCTCAGCCCAGATTTCAGTTCTCCATTTTCAAATGTCCATCTGATGACTTGAGGACATAGAATGACAGGAAACAGCTTGTTTCCAAACCATGCTTTGATCATGCTTTTTTCAGATGATGTTGCAATGCATCTTGTGTTGGAGGCATTGATTCTGGCTTACTTTTTATGTACACTGATTGGCAGACACTGTATTGCCATGACCATATAGGTGACAGACATTTTTTTTAGCATCAACTAGTTTTTCTGGTGTCAGATCACCCTCATCTAATCCCTTCAGCAAATGGTGATGGTTAATAACCACATTCCTTGCTGAAATCTTACAAGGAAAATGTACTGCCACAGTCTGTGAGAGCATGAAAAGATAATACAGCCTCACAGTCAAGCAGTAAGTGTTGGTAGACTTTTCATATGTTAATACATTTTCCTCTTGCATGTGTTCCAGATTTCATCTAAACTTCTTGAGAAGTCAACGTTCTCTAGAAGTACCAAGACATCAATGTCTTGGCATGATATTTATTACAACTGTGTCATGAGGAATATTTGCTGGATGGAGGATGAGTTTTGCATCACCCACTTCTTGGGAAGCTTGTAAAGGTGTTACATGCAGCTTGTTATTAGGTTATCTCACTTTGACTGGTTCAGCAAATGCTCCATCTATTACAATGTCCTTGTCACTTTGTACTTTAGCCATTAGCTCAATAGCTAGAAATGTCACTAGGTCCGCCCTGCTGTCAGCTAATGCATTACATTCTTCCAGTTTTCAGGGAGGGTAACATTTCCATAGTCTATCACTCAGCAAACTGAAGTTTTGCTCGACGCTGTCTGGGCTCACATTTTGTGGATGCAATGTTGTACCAGTTGAATACCTCATCATTTCTTTTGATTTAAGACTAAATCGGTACACCAACTACACCCATTCCTGGATAGGGATAGCCCACCAACGGTGATCCTGGCACTGGTAACCTCATGATTACATTACTGCAATGCATTCTATGTGGCGCTACTCTTGTATGTGGTTCAGAAGCTGCAGCTAGTGCAGAATGCAGCAGCAAGGTGCTCAATGGAACACCTAGCTATGCTCACATAACACCAATGTTAAAAGAACTGCACTGGCCACCTATTAGCTACCAAGTCATGCATTAAGTTATATTATTGTCATACAAAGCCCAAAACAATTTGGGGCCAAGATACCTGACAGAATGCTTTCCCTCATATACACCCAGGAGACATTTAAGATCATCAGAGGAGACCTTGCTGGTCATTCCAAAATGAACAGAATGTCACCATGAAGAACGTCAATGGCGGCCTCTGGAAAACACTCCCTTCATGCAGGTCGGGAGGAAGAAAATGTGATATCTTTCAAATGCTTCCTGAAAATACACCTTTTCACCCAGGCTTTCCCTAGGCTGCAACTGCTTTAGTTTTACATGGTACTTTTAACCTTTTCAACGTTTTATATTATGTTTTATCATGTTTTATTTTATGGTTTTAATTGCTGTGAATTGCCCAGAGAGCCTCAGTATTGGGCAGTATAGAAATGTAATCAATCAATCAGTCAGTCAGTCAATGAACTCCTAAACAAATCTCTAAAAGTCTTTGCTCTCTGACGGAATCCAATGGAAACTGTAAGGGTTTTACCCATCAATATTCAGACAGGTCTGCTTGTTTATGAGATTATGATTTCTGGGCAATTATCACCTGCAGTCAGGACATCTGACAGTACAGATTTCTGTCCATTTCTTAAGATCCATTTGCCTGTGCAAGTGACAAAGGCACTGTGAAAAGGTGCATGTCATAGCATCTCTGAGAGATCAGCATGACACTGTCCCTGAGAAGCAGCAACACTGTAAAATATGTCTGTCTGCTTTAAGAATGACTTCTTTTCCTCCAGTTTGTTTCAGCACAACATACAAGGAATCAAAGGTTTTTAGATTTATTCTAGGCATTTTGGCATGAATTTCTCTCTCTCAGCAGGCATTTCATTGCCATGAATCACAAAGGTATGCAGCTGGTCATTTTCCAAGTCAGACGTGCCAAGTAGAGAATCATGGACGTCTTGTGAGGCCAGATTCTTACCGGAAATGTTCTACAAGCAGGGTTTGTCCAGATTGTGGTAGATGCTAGTTAAAACAATTAAGAACGGCGAATAGTAAGCTTTCATCCCTGTTATCGTGCTGTTTTTCTGAACAATTGGCTTCATCTTCACAGGTTTTGATCTATAAAGCCTTACACGGTTTGGGACCACAATACCTGATGGAACACCTCTCCGGTCATTAACCTACTCGCTCACTGCTCTCTACATCTAAGGTCCTACTCCGAGGGAAGCTCGGAGGATGGCAACAAGGGAGAGGGTCTTTTCAGTGGTGGGCCCCCAATTATGGAACGATCTCCCCTCCAAGGCTCGCCTGGCGCCAACATTGCTATCTTTTCAGCGCCAGGTTAAAACCTTTATCTTCTCCCAGGCATTTAACAACATGAGCTGAGTTTGTTTGTTTTTTAAAAGGGTGACCATATAAAAAGGAGGACAGGGCTCCTGTATCTTTAATGGTTGCGTAGAAAAGGGAATTTCAGCAGGAGTCATTTGTATATACAGAGAACCTTTTGAAATTCCCTCTTCATCACAACAATTAAAGTGCAGGAGCTATACTAGAGTGACCAGATTTAAAAGAGGGCAGGGCACCTGCAGCTTTAAATGGTGTGATGAAGAGGAAATTTAACCAGGTTCTCCCTATATACAAATGACACCTGCTGAAATTCCCTTTTCTATGCAACTGTTAAAGATATAGGAGCCCTGTCCTCCTTTTCATATGGTCACCCTATTTTTAATGGACCCCAGAATAGCTGTTTTTATAGGGATACTGTTGTTTTTTTATGCTTTTGATGTTTTTAAACTTTGTATATTTGTTTTTAATGTTTACTGTTTTAAACTTCTGTAAACTGCCCAGAGAGCTTCAGCTATGGGGTGGTATATAAATGCAATAAATAAATAAATAAACAAATCTTGCAGAGCTTCAGCATGTGAAATCATGTTGCACAGAATTTAGGTGTAACCAGATAGGCAGTTATGCATAAGCACCCATTGAGTTAAAGCTGCTGAGGTCTTTGTAATTCCATTACTCTCCTTTAACTTAGGGCAATGCAATCCATCATGTTATGGAAATTCAGTGTGGGGGGGAATTAAGCACTTTCCAGTTATGGGGTTTGAATTTCATTAATTTACAAAATAGTGCTATCAAAATCATTTCCATAACTTCTTTGTTTATGAATCAGTTTTTAAAATCCTTGTGAAAGTATTTGATATGAAAAAACTTAATAGGTTTGACAGATTGTACACAATACCCAAAACATGTGAAAACTGATAGCCATTTTCCAAGATGGTGGCCAACTACTAATCAAAAAGTTTTGCAACCAAGATTTGTTTAAATTCAGCACATTTTTCATACAAAAACACCTGGATGCAACGAATTCCCCCACAATGTCATCACCTTCCTGAATTTCAGGAAAGGCTTATTGCTGTCTACTATAGGAAATTGCCCAGTAGGATAACTGTACAGTATTGGAATTTCTGCATGTTCAAATCAAATGTATAGTAGCACAAAATGTTTCCCCCCCCCCCCAGAGAGGGCAGAAAAGCAGCAGGGTAACACAGGGAGCTCTTTTCCTCCTTTTACCATTCCTCTCCACCTAACCATCATTCACAGCTAGCCACGACTGGCAGGGAGGGTCAAAAAAAGTATCCAGCATGAACAGAGTGGTTGCAGTGATTTTCCTCATAGTCAGCAAGTAAGGGGCTCTAGCAGATGTATGGTAGCCTCAGCCAATGAAGTTCCCCTACTCCTGGTCCTTTAAACTGTGAGAAAGCAGTTCCCTTTGTAACTTAAAAGGAGTGGGGAAATTGGGCTTGGAGCATGTGCGCCCTGGAGGCTAATCTCTTTCCTTGCTCCACTTCAGCCTAACTATCAGCTCTAGTCAGGTGTGGGCTTGTGTTTGAATGCTGTTCTTAGCTACCAATGTGCACTGGTGGAAACATGCATGTGCAGCCCCCAGCCCTTGTTGATTTGGGTGAATGTGCAATTAACTCACAAACATACACACAATGCAGGAACCCCCTCTCGGACTGTCCTTTCCCAGCAAGTGTGGACCAGGAGACTCGTTTGAAAAGAGACAGAATGATATTTCATACTGTCATGCCCAAGAACAAGAAGGCAGTAGTAGCTTATTTAGCATCATCCAACACTGTGAAAACTAGTGGCTGGAAAGGAAGCCAGGCCTCCTGAGTTCTAAGCCAGTGCCCTACTTCCTGAGGCATAGCACTGAAGGGCTCAGCAGTCAGCAGAAGCTCTCTCATTGCTTTGCCCATAAATGTGTGTGTGTGTGTGTGTGTGTGTGTGTGTGTGCATATGTACATACATATACACACACCTTCTTTAACATGCAAAAGCAGAGTTTGTGGACCATCAAACCTTTAGGGAGCTAAAAGCTGCTGAACAATCTAAAGGCTGTACTGGGGTTGGTCATGTGACTCTGACGCAACAAAGATGTCCAGGAGGACAACTATTGCATAACTGCCTGAAACAGACATGCTTTCAATAATGCCCTGCGGCCTCCCTGATGTACTTTATGGAATCTCATCAGCTGGATGCCTGTGGACGGTCAGCCCCTGGTAAGCTGCCTGAATATACATTTGATTCTCATGTAGAATA
The DNA here is from genome assembly GCF_023053635.1 of Elgaria multicarinata webbii. Classification (NCBI taxonomy): domain Eukaryota; kingdom Metazoa; phylum Chordata; class Lepidosauria; order Squamata; family Anguidae; genus Elgaria; species Elgaria multicarinata. Next base: position 63,041,013 of record NC_086173.1, on the reverse strand, counting down.
GAGAAACAACAGGAGTTGAAAAGGATTACACAAGCACTTCAGTCATTACTTAATTGGAGCAGGGGACGATGGAAAATTAAGCCATGTAGGAGACAGCAGGGTTCCCAGGCACCCTTTTTGTTTTAATACACTGATTACTTCTAAAGAATCCTTAGTGGTAAGTATGAGCAGTAAAATCTACATACCCAGTGTGAGTTTATTATTACATGAAGCTTTCTAGACAAGGCTGCTCATGCACAAGGGATAAACAATCAAACATTTCTTGTGGAGGATCCATCCAACATTCCTTTAGCTAAACCCACTGTTCCTGGTAAGTTACATTTTCTCCACATTCAATCTGCAACAATGAACTGTGGCCTATTCTACAGCAGCAAGGCTAGCCGCTCTCATCACCCCACCACCACCACCATATGGTGAGGACAGAAATACACTACCAGTGGTTGCTCCAGATATTGGGTGGTATAGAAATGTATTAAATAAATAAATAAACAAACAAACAAATTTGATTTTAGCACTACAATTTAGTCCCTTGTTGTTGTTGGCGGAGGCACAAAAAAGGCTCTGTGACAATACACAGGACATTTTTCTCTTTTAGGACAATTAATTTTATAAAATTAGGTTGATATTTCAAAATGCACTTGCCCAGCCTCTACTACGCTTACATTGTGAGGTCCGAGCCAAGTAGGCCTGCACGACAGGGAGTCAGCAACACCCAACATTACCCTCACAATGGATTGTCATCTAGAAGCCTCACCACTGGCACTGGTTCTCAGTAAAGGTATACGGTCCGCCATCCCTCTCCATAACCTCTTGAATGCACTCTCTTCCAGCTGTCTCTTCCAAGCATCTTGAAACAATTGTATGGTGGGCATAAGAGGACTCTTTTCCTCTCTTTGCAGGTCATTTAAAAGCAGAAACTGTTTTTAATTTGAAAGCTCTTCAAGGCAAAGAAAGTCAGTAAAGGAAACAGGAGTGCCCTTGATCTAGATTTAAAACTATACCAGCACCTGTGTGACTCAAAGAGCAATGATTTGCCTAAGTTCCTGCTCCCTCTAATCTTTGCTTGTTGTTCTAGAACTCAAACCTTGCCCATTTTGGACCTGCTTCTAGCCCACTATGACTGACAGACAGCTCCCCTCCCCTTTGTCCCCAAACTCAACTTTCTGGAGCCTGGCCATTGCTAAAACTTGTAATATGAGTCAAGGCAGGGGTCTGCAGCTGCGTTCCTGAACCTGGTGCCTTACAATTCCCAGCATTCCTGATCATTGACCATGTTGGCTGGGTCAGATGGGAGCTGAAGTCCAAGACAGCTGAAGAGCACAGATAAATTTAATTCAGGGAATCAACAAGAAAAATCTTTAGTATACTCTGCAATGGGAGTAACCATTTTTCTTCAAAAGCCAGCCACCAAAAACACTATATGCAGGCAGAGATTGCCTCTTTTAAAATGGCAGCAGACTGCATCTGGAGAAGAAGGGTTTGTTCAAACAGACAAACACGCACACACACGCACACATACACACAATTTCTGTTCCTCCCCAGTACACAAAGGATGTGTTTATTTGCTTCTAAAGAAAAAAACCAAAAAAAACCCAGAGCCTCAGTGGCCACAAAAGTTGGCTACCAAGCCCAGTCAAACGTTATGAACTCCCAAGTCAAGACAAGGGCTTATCTTGCCTGAGATCTGGAGAATTGTTTCAGTGTAATTCCACTTCTTAAACTCCACAGTTTCCTTCCCAGAGGAGTCAATTTTCTCCAACATCACAAGTATCACTTCTCACAATAATAGTATTTGAATTTGATGTCATGGAATTGGAGGATTTTATTCTATAGTGTTTCATGGAATTGAGCAGTATTTGAAATGAGGGAAGCAAACTATATCCTGCACTATGCATATCTGAGCTCCCCAAGCACTAAGACACTGGCAGTTTTATAATGCACCCCACAGGGCATTAACCAGCTGCCGATGCAGCAGTGCAATAAATAATTTATGCAATTTGGCAAAGAGCCTATGCAGAGCCATGAGCGATGGGCACAGAGATCTTTACTTCCAGGATTTCTGCACTCAGCAATAGGAAGCAAGGGGGGGGGCAGCAGGAAGTGGTAATGTGTCTGCTGCAATTAGCATAATCTACAAAAGCCTTAGATTTCAAGGCTATCAAACAGCAATTCTAAATTCTGTAACTACATACTCTCGTGCAAATCATCATCATCATCATCATCATCATCATCATCATCATCATCATCTTAATCTCAACACCCCCAAATCCATGCATAACAGGCACCAAGGGCCAAACAAGATAGGAGGGTATGTTCACAGCTGCTGCCAAAGGCAATAACTGCATGTCTAACTTGTATCCCAAAGTCACAACATTCTGCATGCCTCCTCCCCAGACGAGTGGCACAGTAGTGAATGATGCAGATCTGGAGGTAGGGAAACGTTGAATGACATGACATGACACAAGGTAAGTCTTAGTAGATTGCAGCAGCTATGGCAGGGGGAGAAAAGCCAGGTGAACGGTTGTCATTTTAGGCAGCAGCCACACCTTTACCATCATGTCTAGTCTGGCCCTAATCCCAGCTTTCATGGGACTATAATGCTATAACTCCTATCATCAAGATCACCATGAAAAGCAGAAGTTGAAACAGCCTCAGCAGCACCAACATGTAAGGGAATGCATGTTTTTCATCATCACCTGCCCTGAGTCTTCAAAAGTCTCCAATGCCTGTCTATGTCTATCCTGTACTTTATGTAATGTCTTTTAATGGTTTATAGCTTAATGTGAACTGTCCAGAGAGCTTCAGCTGTGGGGCAGTATAGAAATAGAATGAATGAATGAAAATCAACACACGTCAAGATGTCCAGGTAGGTCAAATAGGGCCCTAACAGGAAACACTGTCCCACTTTCCTGATAGACCAAGCAACACAGGCCACAGACTTCCTAGTCCCTATCATCTCCCTACTTTAAGCATTCAATCAGGGTGGCTTTTGTAAGTTGTTTCTTCTCTGGCAAGCAGATTTCTACCAGCCATTTTGATAGATCTTTCATTCTAGCTTTGTACAATTTGCAAAGTGTTCTAAGGGAACCCTTGCCCAATCCATCCCCAGTTCTGAGTTAGATGAGAAACTAAGACAAAATCCTTCCCTCCTCCCATATAGATAATGAATTTAAATACTGCATGATTTTGAGGGGTTAATTTTTTGGGGGGACTTCATTCTTCTTACTGAAAAGAACTGTATTACGCCTTTGGGATTATTCCCTTGTTTTCTTATAAAACCTGATTTTATTTTGCATATTTGTCAGACATTTCCCCTTGTTAATATTGATAGGCATATAAACATATTTCTCAGGCTTGCCAGGTATAATGTATCTAGCGTGTGTCTGGGGGAGGGATGGGATGGCAAGACAAATGGTTTAAGTCAATACCTTCGTCTCCAAAATTCCAGACCTATTAAGAGATTGTAAATGCATTCTATGTATGATGCACTTTCCTGCCCAGAAACTGCAGTTTTACTGCAATAAAGAATGGAAAGATCTGCCCTGCCCTTCTCCCCAATGTTGGAAAACAGGCAAGACAGGAGCTGCCCATTCTCTCTCTGTCTTGCTCTGGCTTTCCCCATGAGAGTTCTAGTTTACTTATGGAAACATACACTTTTAATCAACCAGATTTTCCAGCAGGAAAGTTTCAAGTGAAAGCAAGGAGTATCACTTTCCTTAGAACCTCCCCCCCACTGGCCCCAATGCATCATGGACCACTGACAGCCACTGTCAGGAGGCAGAAAGGGTCCTCCTATTTCTACAGTTCCCTGCTGACACTTAAATGCTGTTCTTGGTGCCATCATTCTCTTGCCTGCAAATTTCAAGGCTTACTGACACCTCAAGGCCGCAGGTGTTGCGGGGGCAAGGAGGAGCTGTCAGGGGACATTCCCTTGGGTATTTGCTAGGGCTGTTTTGTCCTTTTTCAAGGATGAACTAATCTAGGATTCTAAAGGATTTGAGCCATATAGAAAGCAGACTCTGAAGCACTCCAAAGCTGCTGTAAGATTCTTTCCACAAAAACAAGAAAAAGAGAAGGCAGATTTCAGAGATCCTTGCAAGCTTGGCACATTTGTTATGTATGGCTGATTGCCGGTGTCAGGCTCTGCAAATCCAGGCCAATTCCCACGTTAGCCATTCTCAGGGCCAAAGAACCACAAGGGTCTCTCTGTTTGACCCAGCTGGCTCCTTTCTTTCCATAGAAGCTCGCTGTCTGCCCACCCTCTGTGTGCAATCCAGGCTATCCAACAATTGCATACAGAGGTCACAAGGAAGCCAAACTATTTTGCTTTGAAAAGACGCAAAGCTACAGATCAAGGCCAAAACCATCCCTCATGATGAAGGAGAAGTAGGTAGAGTGGATCCTGCACGGCAGAAATAGTGGGACCTAAAGACTTTAGAGAAGGGGTGATGTGGCAGCCAAGCCACCTAAGTGCCTGCCAGCAAGCTCTCAATGCAAAGGTCTCTACAGTTCAGCAGAGATTATGAGAAATGTTCTCAGGAAGACATTGGTGCAGTCAGCTTCCATAGGCGCGAAGCACGCCTCCCCTTGCAAAGGGGAGGGAGAGGGCCCTCTAAGATGTGCCAAATGGGTGGAGCTGGGGTAGGAACTGCAGTCACAAGGAAGAGGAAATGCAAGACGTGTTATCTGCCTGAGCAGCTTCATCACAAAAAGTCATAGGCTAATAAAGCAGGCTGTACTCTCTCTCCCCCGTCTCCCCCAACTCCACCCTGGATAGCAGCCAGATGGGAGAAAGTGACTCAGATGCTGGGAAGCAGGGGAATTTGTTGCGTTTTGTCTAGAGCGGCCTTCAGAAAGATTTGCGCTGTGTAGGGGAAGAGAACTAGCCACATAGCTGATTCATCTGCCAGCAGGAACCCAGGGCAAGGTCTCAGGAACTAAACTGATATGTTGGGGACTATGTCCACATTGCAATAAGTTTCACATTGAATCCCAAAATTGCCACTTGAACTCACCATTCAGTCATCTCAGGCTGTAATAAGATGCATTTGCTAGAGCTAGAATGGCATCTACTGTGGGCTGCAATGGGGATTTAGTGCAATAAGAGTAAGAGCAAGTCCAGTAAGAGAAAACAGACACAACAGCTGGCTGGATCATTGTGCTGTTGCACTGCCAGCTTACAGCTTAGAGGCTCTGGACATTTCATTCACTCTCTCAGGAGAACCCTGATCATTGTAATTCTGGGAGAGAGGTTCAGGATCTCTAAATGAGAATTGTCAACGCCCTCAGCAAAATACAATTCATAGGGAAACCATGACAATTAAAAGTAGTTTTAAAAAAACCAGACAAGTTCTCAGTTCTCTGTGAAACGTTGTTCACAGCAATGCAAGCCTTCCTTCCTGGACTAGTCCCTATGAGTGGATAAGGACTCATAGGGTCTCTAAGCACCCACCCCTTACCTGTGGATGAAGCAGCATTACGGAGTGCAAAATTTCTTCTACATTTGTAAGAGAAAAAAGAAAGAAATGTTTGGAATGAGTAACTAGACAAAATGTTTTTTTGTTTGATTGTCCATGATTTGATAGTATTGATAGTTTAGTACTCTCGAGAGTCTTTATAATGACAAGAATGAACTACTATGTACACAGATGCCAGATTCCTCATACCAATACCAACAGGTCTTTTTGAGATCCAATAAATATTCCAATGTGAACCTCCGCAGCGTAAGCAAGAAGTTTAGCCAGTAGCTAGCAGCTGTAAGATCTGGTGAATGAGGGGTAAGTCCCTTTCTCCTGAAATGAATGGGGTTAACTGAGTGAGCACAGGACTGCTGTTTGGTGCTTTTCAAGTTGTTTATAAATTATATGAAGTCATGGGTGAGCACTGAAGTGGTCAAGTTTGCCGACAATACCAAATTATTGAAGGTGATTAAAACGAAAAGGAACAGTGAAGAACTCCAAATGGATCTCTCCAAATTGGGGGAAATGGGCATTCAAATGCCAGATGAGGTTCAATGTAAAGCCAGTGTAACGTGATGCACACTGGGGTGGGTGGGGAGGAGAATCACTTTACACTTCACATATATGCTGGTGGTGTTTGAGCAGGTTGGCAAACACTTTGGAACTCCTGGGGACTACATAGAATCCTGCTGCCAAGTAGACTAAGGACAGTAAGCACCAGGATCTAACAAGTTCCTGGCTTTGATCTTTTCCATGGCCTCCCCACTCTCTATACACCTGTGTATGTGCTGTACACAGATAAAAGGCATCAAAGCATCCACCTCTCTGCTGCAGGGGCGCGCGCGTGCGCACACACACACACACAGAGCAAGAGAGCGCAAAGGGAAGATATGGCTCAGAAAGACCAGCAGCTCACATAAGCGCAGATCCTTCTCTCAAAGCAAACCACATAAGGCTGGAGGAAGTGCTTTTCTGTTGTGAACACAAAGGCACTTTGGAATGACTGGAGGAGGTGGAACATAACTAGAAAAAATATTCAATATTCTGCTCCAATATAACCCACATTTTGTGCCAGGGAAAGCTAAATTCTAAAATCTGTACTAATTATGCAAATTATGGCACTTCACCAAATTCTGTGAAGTGAAAAGTGGTATGCATTGCTTATTTGGCTGTAATCTGTTTTCAATGGGATGCTGCTAGACTGGGACGAAGCAATTGCATTTGAATGTTTAGACTCTTTGAACTGTATGGTTCTATATCATTTGTAGTATGGCCTGTGATAACTAACAGGGCATAGAGCATGCCCTCTGCTGAAACACGAACTAAGTCAATGCTAACCGCAGCCCATGAGGAGCTCCTTACTGTTCTGATAAATACACTGTACAAGTTCACTGGGATGCAGAACCACTCTGACATTACAACAGCCTGCCTCCTGCAATCATCCTGATAAGGACCGAAATCTATTACATCTATATTCTCTGACAGTGCCTCTGATGAAGAAGAACAGCAACGCTTCCTTCCCTTTCTCCCTGAACCTCATTTCTCACGCACTGTGAAACAAGCTGAGTGGTTCCAAGTGCAGGTGGGACAGAGTCTCTCACCACTCAAGGACACCGGCACTGGCCCGTTTGCTAACCACCTCACTTAAAGAACAAGCAAGCAAGGTTTTGGAATTCAACGTTCTTCATGATCTCTCTACAAGGGAACTCATGCAGGCCTGCAAAAGGATCCTAGAATTAAATAAGCAATAACAGCCTTTGGTGCTGCCATCCCAGATACTTCTACCAAATAATTCTGTGAGCATCACCACCTCAGGAAGTTTGGGTCAATGAAAGGGGTTAAACTCACAGATGTTGCTGCTCTTGGGAGGAGAGGATTTGAGTCTTCCATATCCAGTGAGGCAACACAGTATGAGCCAAGGATTAATCTCATAATCCCAGCTACAGTGAGGGAAGAGGGATGGAAAGCACACCCGTACCACTGTAAGGGGAGAGCTCATTTTCTTCAAACAAGATTGCCTCCCTTTCTTGAACTCTGTGCAGAGACCAGACCTCACAACTCCAGGAGATCCCTGTCCCACAGTCTCACTAGTCATCAACCTGCAAGAAACCCCCAAAAGCAATTTGTCAATCTCCTTCCACCAGAGAACTATTCACATCTCCTACGGCTGCCCTGTATTTCACAATGTGGTGAAATATTAACACTTTCAAACATACCTGCAAATGCAATAATGCATAGATACCACAGAAATTTTTTGATCATATAATAATAGTGATCAAAATACTCTTTAAGTCATTATAGCATTTTTTTATATAAAGTGATGAAGTTTTAGAAATTAATAAAAGTAAAACCATTTTTTAAAAATGGGATGGGGGTAATTTTTGGCCCGATAAAGCCCAAATATAAGCTTTCACCCTATCAAACCAGGCTGGTTTTCCTCTTACAAAGGATGTGGTTCTTCCTTATATGAGGAGGATACCCAGCTTGCAAGCTGTTTGGAACCCAGCTTGCAAGAAGTTGCAGGATAATTGCTCTCTGACCAAGAGTAACAATGCAATGAAATAGAATCTCTTGAACTCTAGAATCAGCCCCAAGATGTGCTGACCTACATACAAAACAACCGTAATTCTAAAAGGTAGGTCTTCTGAACACGCTATATTCTGCAATCCCAAGGTAAAAGTCTTCTGTTCCCACTTTCTGCTTCATTAACATCTGCAGTTATTCATAGTTGATGCCCATTTTCCAGGATTAATTTTCCTGTAGCAAGAAAAGGCAACTAGCAGACCAGGCTTTGAATCTAGACCAGTTTAGCCACAACATAAGGACTGTATTCATCTTCACTGGAACGTGACTCAGCAAGGGAAGATAAGAGTTCAACACTTAAAGCTCTGGTTTTATCTTCCACATTAAATATATCGTAGATGACATTAACTTGCACAGCCAACGACCTTTCAGTCTGGACATGCCACCACATGGTGGTATGTGCTAAATCAGGATTCTAATATTTCTTGAGCTGCAAAGAAGATGGGTAAACTAAAGGCTAAGACTCTGTGGACAGAAGGGCAAAGAAGTTTGCAACAACCTTTCCTGACATACTCCCAGCTATCTCTAATAAATAAACAAGATGTTCTAATCAGGTTACTGATAGCTCTTTATGGCAGAATAGCATTTTCTATCCCCATCAACAGCAACTTTCCTATGGCTGTTGCCACTGAACTGCACAAATCCACAAATGCTTCCCAACTTGCAGCTACAGCAACTGGCCTGGATGCACAGCAGCTGCTAGTATAGGTTCTGCCAAGGTTATCTCAGAGTTTCCAGGATCAATGGACAGTGATTGTTAGATGCAGGCTGATTTTGCCACAGAAGAAGAGTACTCCAGCCCCTGCCCTGGCACTAAGAGCCACAAGCCTGGAGAAAAGAAGACTTTAATGGGGAGGTAAATTCAAGATGAGCAAGTGTTGCCTTGCAAAATATCATAGCAGCAGAACCAGAACTACTCGGGATGGCAGTAGTGGAGTCACTTCCTATTTAAAGCATAAGTCTCAGTGAAACCAGCAAAACCCTGCCTGAGAAAAGAACAAATTAAAGCAAACTTAAGGAAATCATGCAGTTGCTAGTGTGGTTTGATGCAGGTTAAAAGATGTTTGCTAACATAAAGAACTAACTACTGCTCAATCATCCTGATAAAATACACAGTCATCTTACAGGCACTTATATTCAAATCAACCAACATCAGCCAAAGGAATTCTGTCTAATTTAAATTGAGTCTTTGATCATTCCTGTCTTGCCTAATGCAAATCACTGTCCTATTAAGCAAAATACAAATGCCCATTTCCCTTCTCAAAGTGGACGATTTTGCATTTCCAAGACTGAGGCAAGGAATGCTTTATGAAAATAATTCTTCATCTGGGGCCTGCAGATTCCGACTGGCCTTGCTAGCCAGCCAGCCATTATTTATGGCCATCACACACCCTTTTCCTCCTTGATCGTTCTCAACATCCTCTGGCAGGTCTGATTTCATTCTGAGTCCCACATAGCACAGCATGAAGTCAGAGATGAAGGAAGGAATGGTTGCTGGGGGTAGGGTAGCTGAATCTTCAGACTCTTCTTCAAAAGAAGAAAGATTTTAAAGAGTGGATTTTTAAGATAGGTGAAAGACAGGAAAGATGAACTAGCAGAGTAACTAAAAACAATCCTTTTGATCTGGGAATCCCTGGAGTTAAAATTGCAGGAAGAAACATTAACAACCTCAGATATGCAGATGACACCACTTTGATGGCTGAAAGCGAGGAGGAGCTGAGGAGCCTTATGACAAAGGTGAAAGAAGAAAGTGCAAAAGCCGGGTTGCAGTTAAACCTCAAAAAAACCAAGATTATGGCAACTAGCTTGATTGATAACTGGCAAATAGAGGGAGAAAACGTGGAGGCAGTGACAGACTTTGTATTTCTGGGCGCAAAGATTACTGCAGACGCTGACTGCAGCCAGGAAATCAGAAGACTTCTTGGGAGGAGAGCAATGACAAATCTTGATAAAATAGTTAAGAGCAGAGACATCACACTGACAACAAAGGTCCGCATAGTTAAAGCAATGGTATTCCCCGTAGTAACCTATGGCTGCGAGAGCTAAGGACCATAAGGAAGGCTGAGCGAAGGAAGATAGATGCTTTTGAACTGTGGTGTTGGAGGAAAATTCTGAGAGTGCCGTGGACTGCAAGAAGATCAAACCAGTCCATACTCCAGGAAATAAAGCCAGACTGCTCACTTGAGGGAATGGTATTAAAGGCAAAACTGAAGTACTTTGGCCACATAATGAGAAGACAGGATACCCTGGAGAAGAGGCTGATGCTAGGGAAAGTGGAAGGCAAAAGGAAGAGGGGCCGACCAAGGGCAAGATGGATGGATGATATTCTGGAGGTGACAGACTTGACCTTGGGGGAGCTGGGGGTGGCGACAGCCGACAGAAAGCTCTGGCGTGGGCTGGTCCATGAAGTCACGAAGAGTCGGAAACAACTGAACGAATAAACAACAACACCCTATATTGAGAAGGATGCATCTACTCACATTGTTTCAGTTTCCTAACGAAATGCTTTTGTTTCAAGTATTCTGGTTTTATGTGCAAATTCATGGGTTTCAGCCCATCTTAGGAATCTTGCCTAACCAATGATATACCACATTATGGTAATAAGGAATATATCAAAGTTGCATCTTATTGGCCTGTGTTTGTTTAAAGTTATAAGAGGGTTGATGATGGTGAATCCTTGAAATAGGAAACCCATACTGTCTTCATATCGCTGTTATCTGGTTTACAGCCAAATCCAAGTTCAAGGATTGAGAAATATAGTTATTAGTTTAGAACTCCATACATGAAATAGAATTGGCCACTAGGAACAATTCGTTTCGCACACTGTTCCATGGCTCACATACAGCAGGTTCTCAAAGTAAAGAGAAATGTAGGACTAGACAAACCATGAAGATAGTATAGGGTGGCCATATGGAAAGAAGGACAGGGCTCCTGTATCTATAGTTGGATATAAAAGGGAATTCCAGCAGGTGTCATTTGTATGCATGCAGCACCTGATGAAATTCCCTCTTCATAACAACAATTATTATTGTTGTTGTTACTATATTTATATTTATATCCTGCCTTTTCCCTAAAACTTGGACTCAAGGTAGCTTTACAAATTAAAACATGTACAGTTAAAACAAATTGAGATATACAAAAATTAAAACAATTAAACAAGCTACAATATTAAAACATTTAAAACATTTAAAATATTTTTTTTATATAAAAAATCCAATATATAAACAGTTAAAGCAACAGGAGCCCTGTCCTCTTGACCAGATACAATAAGAGGGCAGGGCTCCTGCAGCTTTAACTGTTGTGATGCAGAGGGAATTTCACCAGGTGCTGCAGGCATACAAATGACACTTGCTGAAATTTCCCACTTTTTTTTTACAACTGTTAAAGATACAGGACCCTGTCCTCCTTTTCCATATAGTCACTCTAGATAATACTCTGTCCAAGCCCACAGATCTACAGGCAACAATTTAAAACACCAAGGAATTGCCAACAATAGCCACACCTAGAGAAAAGCTAGGCATTCAGAGAAAATCACCTGCCCTCACAACAGCAGCCACTCCGAAAAGTTTTCGCTTGGGTTTGCAATAGGGCCAGCAGCAGGGCTTCCCAGGAACAGCATCAGGCAGCCCTAGCAACAGGAAGCACTTTGTATTCTACACACACACACACACACACACACAAATCCCCAATTGCTTCTCCCTCAGCCTCCCTGCAGGAAGCATTACAAAGCCTTGAGCACACAACACACACAGTTCCCTGCATAAACTGACACGGTTCTGTACCCAGTATGAATATACAAACCCAAAGCATGCATACTGACAAGACCCTTGGCAGATACATGCACTCTCGTGCTCTCTCTCTCTCTCTAAATAGCTGGATCATTAAGCTTCCAACATCAGGTCCTTTCTTGCCCCAGTGTAGCATTTCAGGGCACCAGGTTTCTAGTTTCAGTTCCAATTAGTAGAAGCAAGCAAGTCAGATGCAAGGGGCTGAGTTATAAACTGCCCCAGCCTCATGAATTTCAAGCCAACACAGCAGGCTAAATCCTACAATCACGCATTCACTCTCCACCTCACCCCCCAACCCACAGACATCCCTTCAGAAATTGCCCCTCCCAACACAAGCCCCCACCCTACTCTTCAAATTCCCTCCAGTTCAAAAAGTCGTTGGGAGATCTACTACAAGAGCCTGTAGGGAAGATGCTGCTAATTTGTGTATTTGTTTATTTAGTTACAATATTTATATACCACTCCATATCTAAAGTAGATTCTGGAACAGTGAACATAAGAAATAAAGTAAAAAGATTAAAAGATTAAAACACCATTTTAAATTGTTCCTTTCAGAACAGAATACCAATTAAGGAATGCTTCCTGGAAACAGGCTGTTTTCAAGAGGCGACTGAAGTACAATGTTGGCACCTGCCTGACCTCCAGGGACAGGGAATTCCAAAAAAAAGGGGGCCACCACACTAAAGGTTCTTCTGCTGGTGGACACCAAGCAGGCCATAGGTCCATGTGGAGCCACCAGGAGCATGCCCTCTGAGAACTTCAGTAACCAGGCAGGTTGGTAAAGAAGAAGGCACTCTCAGGTATCCTGGTCCAAGTTGTTTAGGGCTTTGTACATTGTCCCAAAACCTTAAACCTTGCCTGGTAGCAAATAGGTAGCCAGTGTAGCTCCCTCAGCCAAGGGGCAGCTCCCAACAACAGCTGAGCTGCTGCGTTCTGCACTAACTCTAGCTTCTGGAGCACCCTTAAGGGCAGTAAATTATCTCTGTACCATCAGTATGATCTTGTTGATTTGCGTGGTGTAAACCATAAAACTATGAGGGAAGGGCATCAGGGTGCAACATACAAGTATCAAGGACTGTGCTGAAATCCTCCCAACAAAGAAACCACAAGATCCTTAACCAAATCCAGTCCACAAATCCTTTAAGTGTGCACATTCTATAATTTCACATTTCTTCACAACCAAGCAAGCTAATAACTATTTTCTTTCCATGAATGTCGGCATTCTGCACCATAGGCTGTATCTAATTTGCAAGTCATGCATATTCCAAGATCCCTCTGCATATAAGCATTGCTGGCCTGATAATGTGCAGAGGGACTTAAATGTGGGTCCAATTCGTTGCATTAGAGAGATGGAGGGGAACTAAAAGATAGTTCCACAAATTAAGGTTTACAGAAACAGCTAAACAGGAACCAAAAGCAGGTTCTTTAAGAAATGAAATGTTCTAGATGGGAAGCAAGGCCTACTGTTTAACAGGGAAGGTGACTCATAGGATTGCTTCCTGGCTGACTTAAGTCATCTTGAGACATATCACCTGCACTGCTTTCTGATCAGAAACAGCCACATACAGTATTGGGAAATGTTTAGGTATCGTAACAACACAATCTATGAACGTTTATTTGGAAGCAAGCTCCATTGTCTTCCGTAGAGCTTATACCCTTAGCCTAGTGAGTGTGTTTAGGATTGTAGCTATAGAGCATCTTATATATGTCTACACAGAAGTAAGTCCCAATGAAGTCAGTGATGCAGCCTAAGGCCATAGCTAGACCAGGCCTATATCCCGGGATCATCCCAGGATCATCCCTGTGCATCCAAATGACACACGGGATCCCAGAAGCAGGCAGGGACAACCCCTCCATTTGCCTGGGATAATCCTTAGGTCTAGCTAAGGCCACAGTCATGCAAATGTAACATACAAAAAGTATCAGACAGTTTCAGGAAAGGACATCAAAAAACTCTTGAAATTAGGGAGTAGAAGCCTTTCCCAAAATAAATTAATTCATTAAGCACCACACAAATCTGCAGGATCTAGCAGCCTTCCAGTTCATCACATCTACTTTGACCACCCTACTTTATACATTGCCATCTCTATCAAAATGGGATCTAGTTGTTAGTTCACTTGGATGTCTGATCCAGCATGGCTCTTATGTTCTTAAAAGTGGGTTGGATAAATTCCTGGAGGAGAATACTATCAATGACTACTAGTCTTGATGGCTATATGCTATCTCCAGTATCAGAGGCAGTAAGCCTACGCCAGAAAGCCTAAACACACCAACATGGGCAGGAGGGTGCTGTTGCAACCGTATCCTGCTTGTGGGTTCCTGGTCGAAGCTGGTTGGTCACTGTGTGAACAGAGTGCTGGACTACATGGACCTTTGGTCTGATCCAGTATGGCTCTTCTTATGTCCTTATGCACGACAATCTGTGTTCTAGATGGGTTTGGGTACCTGTCAGCTTCCCATTCAAAATGCCCCAACTTCTATCATTTCAGCTCAGTAACTCAGAGCACAACTACATAAGACATGGAAAATTGCTGTTCAAGATCTCCAACTGTTTCTTTTAAAGTTAAAAATGTGGAACACACACCAAATTGGGTTGGAACAAGGGCACTACGGAAGGGTGTTAATTATTTTTCCTACATAATTTTTCCAATTTTAATTCTCCCCCAAAGTTGCTATTTGGCTCATGGTGGGATACATATAGGTACCACTGGTGTGTTTGTTTTGACTCTCAGTAAAAGAAAAGGAAGCTGTGACCTATATCATGTGCTCCAGCTGGAAATACTGGAGTAACAATGCCACATACGTAGTACACCCATCCTTCTAGTTCAGCCACCTTTTGCTGTAGAACAGCAAAACAGACAAAAGGAAAAGGTCCCATGGGAGACACCTGTTATCTAGAGACGGTCCAAGCCTAAGTAGCAACACTAGAAAAACAAGGATAATTTGGTATCAGTGCGAATAAGGTTAAATCTGGGGTTTTCAGAAAAATGCAATGAAATTCAATGAAATCTAGGCACCTACAGGGATAGTGACAGTCTTCTTAATGCATATCATTGAATGAAAGAAGCAGGTCTATCATGTTCACTGTACCCAGAGCGATTAAGGTTGTGTCTATGTTACACATGTAAGCCAGTTTCAAACCAAATGACTTGGTTTGCATGTAATGCCAACCCAGAATGTGAGTTGAGTCTGAGTTGTCATTGAATCGTGGGTTGGCATTACATGCAAACCCTGCACTATGCTTTATCTATGGGTTGTTAACTATAAACAACCCAGAATTAACAACCCATAGTGCAGGGTTCACAAGTAATGACAAGCCATGATTCAACAACAACCCATGGTTCATAAACTGGGTTGTCATTACATGTGAATCAGGAAACTGTCTTCCATCTAAAGGGCTCTCAAAACTTACAGGCTATACTACCCTGCAACAAAGAATTCTTAGTTCCTTCACAAAATTACAATTCCCAGAGGAAAATTACAACAATGAAACTATTTCCAATCTGGTTTAAATATATAGTCTAGAAATATGTGACCTGATTTGTTCAAGGTCTTTCTGGGAGCTTACAACAGAAAAGGAGAGGAGTGAACACCATTTTCTGGTCTTCTGCCAGTGTTTGCACCATCAGGCCATTCCCCCGCCCCCTCAGACTGCTTTCTCACTCTCATACACACAGCCCTTTTTCCTCCCCTTTGATGGGGCTGTCTCAAGTGTTTTCATGTGCGCCTCACTATAAGTCACAATTCAGTATAGTTTGGGGAAGAGATCTGGGAAGGCAAAGAACAAGAACTTTGCAGCCCAAACAGGAACATTTGATCCTGTCTATTAATTCACCCTGAATTATTCAAATGCAAAACACATTTTTCTCCCCTTCACTGAATTAATAAGAGAGATTCAACCTCCATTCAAGCCAGCAATTACACAGTGGCTCTGCTGAGCTTTCCCCAGTGAGTGTTCCAGACAGAAATCAGCTTCCATCCATGGCAGCAGTCACCGTGCAACTGTGACATTAATAAGCACTCTGTAGCCACCACTTCCGAATGCACAACCAGCAATGGAAGAAAAGCAGTAATTTAAGTTTCCCTCCAAATCAAGAAGAGGTTTGGCTCCAATTAAACCAGGCCAAACACAATCTTACATTTAGTTTACATGGAGAACAATGCATAACACACCACAGGAGACAATGTTAGAAGGGATATGATGTATTAGAATCATACACCTCACACAAAGAAACTGCACCTCTGTAGTACTATTTAATAATCTTAGGAAAAGCATCACCTTGGGAAGAACACAAATGGACTATAAACATTTCTAGTTCTCCAGCAGCTGTACTAGAGAAGGTTGAGCAGCTTATACATCATATTCCCTTCTCCTCTTAGAACATGAAGCTTCAGGATACGCTTGAATATCATGTAGCTGTAGCAACATGCTGGATTGATTATAATTTTCTGTTCTACCCACTTCAGGAGGGACGCAAGAAGATCAGTACCATTAATGCAATTTAGCTTGGGAAGGAACAAAACATATACCCCCACAGCTTTATTTAATTGACACAACAGACTAATCATGGAATACAATAAAGAGAAGGCATCATTATCCGATGTGTCCACTACCATTAAGCAAATGCACACACACTTAGTAATATAACTCTAAGTACTTTTTTATATCACAGTCTGTAACACCGTATGGTTTTCAAAAACAAGGTTTATGTGGTCACTCAGAAGGTGATTGCAGAATGAGAAAAACAATGCAAAGCTTGTTAACGACCTAAAAACAGTGGGGGTGTTTGGAAAATCGCATAGGAAGAAGAAGCTATCATGGCTGCTCCCCCACTCCCACTATTTGCATAACTCCCTGCTGCAAGTTGTGGGTTGTGCACTGGGTTCAAACAGCCTGACAACCAGCACTGTATCACAGGGAATTATGCAAATAGTGGTCATGCGCATGGCACACAGGGGGTGAAGGAATAAGCCAGGATAGCTTCTTCACCCTACACAATTATTCAAATAGCCTTCAGTATTAGGTTATTGAGTATTTGGTTGTGAGAGTTCCACCTTTAAAAGTGCCACAAAATAAGTTTGTTAAAATAAATAAATAAAATTACTGGTGAGTTTCAAAATTGTGTGTGTGTGTGTGTGTGTGTTTTAAAGGTCATTTGTGTGTGCACATGCATATGACAGAGAGAACATGCACACACTCACACATATCCAGGAGAACTGAGATCATGGTTAACTATTGCAAATTGGTCAGATGGCGGCAGGCTCAAACTTCTAGCAGCAATTATTTATCCAAACAAACATGAGCAAGTCATCTTCTTTCCACTCTCCCCCTCATTTATCAAGTGTTATAAATAAATTTCCTTGCTTGTTGTCTGTACCGATTGCTGTTCTTTGGAGAAATGTTCCCCAACACAGAGAAATCACCTTGTAGCATTCAGTGGTGCTAACCAGGGTAAGAACCTGGGGCGAAAGTCCAGGGCCCTGCAGTCCACCTGACCCCCACCCCAATGACCACCCAGGTGATCAGAGAATCAGGGCAGCTGAAGCAAAGTCCCATTTTATGGTATATTGATTTCCTATGGTACATTTACTGTACGTATGATTTTTTTAAATCCTAAATGTCACCTTAAGAGAGTTTACCCTTACAGGTAGCCCAAAAATAACTTTAAATAAACAAACATTTATTCCTATTATTTAACTAAGCTTAAAATGCAAATCAGAAAATGCTCAAAGTATTTTTTTTCCTTAGTCAAGGTTGGTAGACTGTTATGTTGTTGTTGTTCCAACACATTGGGCATGTAGAAGCAGTGGTGAAGCCCCGTCAGCCCCACTCCCCCGCTGTGACAAATGCTGCAGCCAGAGCGCGGCCGGCAAGGCTCTGCAGAGCAGCCGCCCTCTGGCTTGTGCTCAGAATGCTCTCAGCAAGAGCCAGAGAACAGCGGGGAGACCCTCTGGAGAGCCACGTCAACCAAGAAAGCAGCTGGTGCAGCTCTTCAGAGAGCTGGCCAGGCCAAAATGCCCAGCTCCGAGGGGGTCATTCTTCAAAGCCAGGCATTGTGGGAGGGCTGTCATAGGAGTTAGATGCCATCACCTGGAACACCCCTCCCACAACCCCTGACTCTGAGGAACAAGCCCCTCAGAGCCAGGCATTTCGATCAGCTCTCTGAAGAATCACATCAGCCTCTTCCTCCGGCTAATGTGTCTCTCCTGCATGCCTCTTGAATCGTGCGTGACGATGGTAAGAAAGGAAGGGCTGTGTGTACAATGCAATGGTGGGAAGGTGAGTGCAACATAGGGGGAAAGGGGCATAACGTGGCAGTGGAAAGGGGTGATGTGGTAGGATGGGGGCACGATGCAATGGTGCATGTGCACTCCCGCCTCAAGCGGCAGGAGAGATTGTGCCAGGGCTGCTCTCCAGAATTCTTAGGTTAGGAACCCAGATTTCCCCCCAATCTGATGAAAAAAATGGATAGTTCACCCCCAGGCATTTGTTGCATACTTCTTACAGCTTATTGCAATTCAAACAGTGTCACACTACCTTTAAAGAAGGTAAAGGCCTTAGCTAGACCTAAGGTTTATCCTGGGATCGTCCCGGGGTCATCCCTGTTCATGTAAATGACACACAGGATCCCGGGACCAGGCAGGGACAACCCCGGGACAATCCTGGGATAAACCTGAGGTCTAGCTAAGGCCTAAGCAAGGAAGCTTAGATCAATGATTCTCAGTGCCTTTCTGTATCTCCTCAAACGTTTTCTGTACAATTCTGTGAAGTTTTAAGAATAGGCAATACCGTTTGAACTCACACCCTATTAATTCAGACACGGGCTCTAACAGGCACAGTATTAGTCCGAGCCTGATGCTTAGAAGTCCCATGTGTATTTAGCCCTGTTCCTAGCTTTAACTCACATGATGGCCTCTGTCAGCAGAACTTCCTCAAATGGGCAAAATGAGAGGAGTGTACATAAGCACTTGCAGTCTCAAAATCCTGAAATAGCTTTTAAAGGTTCCCAGCTACTTTTTGCTTTTTTGTGTTTACTTCTTTTCAAAGATAGTAAATATCAATTTCATGAGATCAGACACAATTTTATCAGTTTCTGATTTGTAAAACTCAATCTTACCCATGTTTCCTTAGTAGTCAGTACTACTACAGTAGTGTTGAACCTACAAGCTGGGCAGGGGGAAGAGCATAGCTCAGGGGTAGAGTGTATGGTCTGCCTGCAGAATGTCCCAGGTTTAATCTCCAGCATAACCAGATAAGACTGGAAAAATTCCTGTCTTAAACCATGAGGAGCTGATGCCAATCAGTGCCAATGATAATGGCTAGTGGACCAATAATAGTGGACCAATGGGTCTGACTCAGCATAAAGTAGCTTCTTATGCTCCTTACATAAAAAAAAAAATCAGCTCAAAAGCCGAATTTCATTTTGGAGAAACTTTCAATGGGCACATTACAGTGATGAGTGGGGCAAAAGGGGCGGACCAAAATATTCAAAATACACAGTATATTTTAGCTTGTTTTTATCTTGAAAAAGAGTGAGTAGAGTCTGCAAGGGTGCCCTTGAGTCAGGAGCCCTGTCCTCCTTTCCATATGCTCACCCTAAGCCTAAAGGGATTTTTATAGCCCAAAATGTGTCGGGCTTTGAATAAAAGACATCACAATTTTCCAACTAGCAGGGCTTTTGTATTCAGGCATTTGGAGGGTTCCCTCTTTCAGTCTGCACAGTGTTTTGGTGCCTTCCCAGCTCGTTTCTTTGGTTTTTCCAGTAACTAGGACTTAGGAGAGGCATTTCAGCCGTTAAGAATGTGGGGAAAAGCCAGAAAACCTCCAAACTATTGGTGGTCAGGGAAAAGGGGATGGGGCCAGGGGAAGGAGAGCTGGACTGACACCCCATGAGGGCCAGATTTGTCTCCCCCAGGCCTGAGGCTCTTCACCTTGTCCTACTGTATTATTCTTAGGCAAGTATGCACGGAATTGCATCCTTACTAACCAAGTATGCATAATGATGCAGTCTTATTGTTAAACTACGGCTTGCCATTTCATCAGACTACCTTCAAACCTCTGAAACACCAAGTTCTGTAAATTAAATTATGCAAGTTCAGACTCTTGTCAAAAAAAAAATCCCTTTACACCTCTAATCCTTCATGTTTCTCTGTAAGCCTGGGATTTGTGGCTGAAGGGTGAACTATGGAAGGCCTCAGGCCCAAGATTTGAATTTGTAGAAGGTCTGACATTTGAGCTAGAAATTAAGCAAGGTTTTACCCACAATGATTCTTCACAGTTTGCATAAATATGTTCACAAATTTACAGAAGGTAATCAGTACATGTTCCAGCTGAAAGACTCATTCTGAGTCCAAACTTTTGCAACTGAAATGTGTAAAGTGATAACATTTATCATCTGCTTTAGAAGAAGCTGTCCAGTGTAAGATATTTTTTAAACAAGTCTAGGAGATACTTCCATCAGGCTGTAAAGAGGAAATCTAGGTTACCTTCCACTAAAAGGCTGAAGGCTAAAGTAAATGGGTGTGTGTGTGTGTGTGTGTGTGTGTGTGTGTGTGTGTAAATTTCCACTGAAAGGTGTTTTTTTTAAAGTTAAAAACAGCCCTAAGGAACTGCAATTGGAGATGGAGGGAGAAAGAACTGCTCAGCTTTCCTAACTTTCTTAGTTTTGCCAGCTGATCAAAAATGGGTTAAGCAGTCCCTTTTCCTCTTTATTTTATTTATTTATTCAGTATAATTACATCGCGCTTTCCAGAGATATACGTTCCCAAAGCTGTTTACAAACAATAAAGGTGTTGGATACAAGCACATATAAATGAACAAGAACAGCACTATCAGAATTGAGACAATTCAGCTAAATTTAGCACACCCATAAAGATGCAAAATTTCCAGAAGTATTGAAGTCATGGGGAGGGTGTGGTGGAAATCTTTTTCTCCAAGTTGTTTTTATTTAAAAAAAAAACACCAGAACTTTTTGGGAAAAGGGAAAACTAAGCAATGCCTTTTTTTTAGTGCTCTTTGCAGATCTCAAGTTACTTTGTTGCTTTAGGACAGCTTCCCCATCCTGGTGCCCTCCAGACATTTTGCACTTCAGCTCCTATCAGCTACAGGCAACATGGCCAATGGTCAGGAATGCTGGGGATTGTAGTCTGAAACATCTGGAGGTTGGGGAACACTGCTTTACGAACATAAAACAGCATTTATGTTCCTAAAGTTATATTATATATAACTTGGTATGCTCATAAAATTATCGTTATATTTAATAACTTGTAAAAGTAATCTAAGTTAGTAAATGTCTAATTATTGTCTAAAAAAACTATTATTTTATATTTAATAAACCAAACAGGATAATTTTATGAGCAAACCAATTTATATATAATGCATTTTAGGTTACTATTTTATGTCTTACCAGAGAGAACTTCAGCAAGTAGTCCCTGAAACATCTGAATCATCCTAGAAGCCAAAGAAGCAGGAAGAACTGGAGGCAGAAGAAGACTGGTGTACAACACCTGTTCCTGTTTGTAAGCGAGTTTAGGAAAATTCCTAAACCTGTTCCTGTTTATGGGGTGAGCTTAGGTTAATCTAATCTGAAGGGAAAGCTATTTAGATTTTATTTACCTCGGAAAGACTCAGTTTAGGAATGGTAAGCAACCCTATTTAATTTAAGTACCTTTAAGCAAAGTCACCTATTATCTTGAGGGACATTTTATTCACTTCTGTAAATAATTTCCATCAATGAACATCTTATTTTTGTTATTGTTGTTCATTCTGAAAGGTTGTCTCTAGTGCTGGTGTCAGCCCCATGCCTACACCATAGGAACCAGGCTACTGAGTTACCTTTAGGTAGAAAGGGCTTATTGAACAGGAGGTTGGACTCGATGGCCTTATAGGCCCCTTCCAACTCTACTATTCTATGATTCTATGTGGGTTTTATATTAGAATTGCAATAATTGTTTGCTATAGGATCTAACCGGAAGAAGGCCAGAATCACAGTCCTCTTCAGAATAAAACCCAAACTGTCAAGAATGCATATTTTCCTCCATATATGATATGGTGACTTTACTCACATGTTGGGAAACTTAGCATGACTTGGAGCATCCCTTAAATGTCTATCAGCAAAAGATACATTAGATCAATAATTTTAATAAGGAATGGAAATAACTGCTGGGAATCTTACAGAGAGGATTAAAACAAAAAAAAACATTCCCCCCACCCCCAAATAACTATGCTGAGATCTTACAGAGAGGATTTAAAAAAATCCCCCTGGCTTCATTATTTCCAGACATTTTACATCTCTATTCTTTCTATAAAAGTCTTATTCCATAGTTTTCAGAAATCATTTTGGGAGAGAAAATGCTGTGTAACAATATATAAATACCTTGTCTTAAATTCTACAAGAAAATATTTCTTAATTCAAAGCTGTTCAATTTCTTGAATTAAAAAAACCAAAATATCCTTGGAGAAAAATCGTGGATTTTTTTCTTAATTTTTCTGGGCCTTCGCATCTCTAAACAGACATTAACTACCTACGCAGGAAAGGCCAATTTGAACAAATACATTTTTAAAGCATTCTTTAAAGCTCTATTGTCCCTCCTATAACTCTACACTTTGTTACAACACTCCAGAGTTGCTGTTCATTTTTTTTAAAAAAAAAAATAGGAGAATGTTATATGCATCTAGTTTTGCCCACATTTGAGCAAATTCTTACATGCCCCTTTGCATAGATGCAACAATTTAAGAGACTGAAATTCAACTTACAACTCAAGCCAAAACCTTTTCTTGGTCCTTGCCTCATGTTTGCCATTTGCAAAAACTCCTCTGCCCTGTGTTCTATTGAAGTATGCTACCAAAGAGGAATACTGTTTGTTCTTCATTCCAGGCATCCAGGCTACACAAAATACAAAATGCAATGTCAGGGTAAAAGCTTAATCTGATCTTTTGGTCCCTCTTAGCTCAATAGACTTTTTTGACAGTGCAAGGTAAGGGCTGACGGTAATGGATTTGATTATCAGTACTATATCTTTAATAATTGAGATGTTGTTAGTTGCACAAGCAAAGAAGAATGGCTTTAGCGCATCGATTTTTAAGCTGGCAATGATAATTTAAACAAGCAAGCAGTAAGTCATACATCAGCTACAGTCCTTTTCCTGCAATTTACTTGAATGAGAAAGGTTGCCAGATGCCCTGTGTTTCCAAAACAACCTAGTAGCCAAGAATCTCATCCACAGCGCAATCTCCATCCAGCAATTCTAAAGTCCTTAAGATTTCAGTCAACAGGTAATCTCATATGCTCAGTCTCTTGGAAGTCTGTGGCAACCTGATTCCACAGATTCAATAGCAATGCCTAAAGGATGCTTGCTGGCAAATACAGTTCCCCTTAGGAAGTGCTCTTTCCCGCAGAGATGTGCTGCATGCTTCCCTGATTAAAAGTCTCACTTCAACATTTCTTTATGACTGTAAAACTCTAATCTGAAGAGGGCACCCTTGGGCACACAGAAAGAAATAATACATCCAGACAGATGGGGTTGGCAACAGGGAAAGACCAACTATCATGAAACAAGAGGGAGAAACTTGTAAAATAGCAAGTCATGAGGTCTAGAGGCCGCATTTATTTACCCTTCACCATGCAGAAGAAAGTAAGTGTAAGCACCCACCCGGGCAAAGAGAAGGGGGTGGGGAGAACTACCTTCTGTTTTGCATTCACTTGCTATGCCTGCCCTAGAGAAGAGAAGTCCCTCTAAGGCTCATAACTAGGAACCATTCTGTTTTATCATTTGGGGTCTCCCAAAGGAAGAGAGCAGGGTTCTGAAATTTGATTGCACTGGAAGACACAAGTCTCAGAAGAACTTAAGAAGAGCCCTGCTGGATCAGGCAAAGGCCTATCTAGTCCAATATTCTGTTTTCACAGTGGCCAACCAGCTGCCTATAGGAATCCCATAAGTGGAACATGAGTGCAATAGCACCCTCCTGCTTGTGTCCCTCAGCAACTGGAATTGAAGGGTGTACTACCACTGATACTGGCCGTTATATATAGCCATCATGACTTGTAACCATTGATAGCCTTATCCTCTATCCTTTTTTCAAAACATCCAAGTTGGTGGCCATCACTACATCTTATGGTAGCAACTTCCATAGTTTTAACTATGTGCTGTGTGAAGAAAGGCTTCTTTTATCTGTCCTAAATCTTCCATTAAGCTTTATTGAATGATCCTAGTTTCTAGTGATGAGAGACAAGGTAAACATTCTCCCTATCCATTTTCCCCACACCATGCATAATTTCATATATCTCTGTCATGTCCTCCCTTACTTGTTTTCTAAGCTAAAATGCCCCAAACATTATAACCCGCTTTTGTTTTGTTTCTCTTTTCTGCACTCTTTCCAGCTCTACAATATCCTTTTTGAAGTGCAATGACCAGAACGCATAGTATTCCAAGTGTGGTAACACCACAGATCTATATAAAGGCATTGTGTATTGTAGTTTTATTTTTCATTCATTTACCTAATGATCCCCCGACATGGAATTTGCATTTTTACAGTGGCTACACACTGGATTCATGTTTTCATTGAGCTGTCTACCGCAACTGTAAGATCCCTTTCCTGATAAGTCATCACCAGCTCAGCTCCCATTAGCTTACATATAAAGTTAGGATTTTTTTGCCCTACGGTACATCACTTTACACTGACTTACACTGAACCACATTTCTCACTTTATTCCCCATTCCCCATTTGGAAAGACTCGTTTGGAGCGCTTTCCTTTTTCTTTCAACCACTGTAAATTCAGAATTGTCAGCAAACTTGGCCACCTTACTGCTCACTCACCTCTAACCCGTAAGAAAGGATAGTTTAAATAAATTAACAAAAGAGGCCTCTCCCCCATAGTGGGGACCCTGTTACATCAGAAGAAATAAGGCGTATCTAGCAAGCATCTAAGTGATGGCTTACTTGCAAGGCATCTTGAGGGGTTAACTAAGCCTGGCACAGTGTAGATGACACTTACATTAGAGGTCTGGATCAGTTGCCCATTCAGACCTTTATAAAGAGAAGTATCCATTGTTGTTATTCATATGTTTCGCAGTACTTTGTGTGCAAAAAGACGTTACTTTCTGTATCCAATTCACCCCCTCAATAAACCACGAAGTATTTTGGCTTGTATCCACTGTTTGTCTAACTTAAGTCCCATTCATTTCAGTATATGTCTGCTCTAAATAGGGCTAACACTGGATACAACCCATTGCCTCTTTACAGAACTGAGAGGTACAGTGACTTGCCCAAGGCTACCAGACGGCTTGTGGCTGAGCAAGAACCAAAAGTCCAACCCTTCCTTCCAGCGCAGCGAGACACGTCCCAGCGGTAGAGGCCAGACAGAGCCGGTCCTTCCCTTTCGGGCCAGAAGCCGCCAGGGTTAGAGAGGCTAGCGCCGGGATCTGGCCGCCTGTGCAAGGGGCAGCCCGCACGAGGGATGTGGTCTGCTGCCGCCGCCGCCGCCATCTGGTCAGATGGAGGAGGGGGAGGAGGGGCGGGAAGGGAAGAAGAGACCGAGAGCGCGAGGAAGAATAGAGACTGTCCGAGCTGAACGTGTCACGGGCTCCGACAGAGTCCCTCATCTGTTGCGAGTCCAAAACGTGCGGAGATGGGCGGCCCTGTCCCCCCCTCTCAGGCTGTGCGCCGTGTCTCTAGGCTTGAGACCCATACTGTACACACACAGAGGAGTCCGAAGTCTGGCTTTTACCTGAAGCGACTCGTTAGCCATCTCTTCCCCCCTCTTTCGCTTCCCGCCAAGTGCCGGCTGGCTTCCTCCTCTGCACGCCGCTGCTCCCCGGGGCTGCCTTTACAGCAACAGCCTAGCCGCCATCCTCTCCCGCCGGGTCGTGGGGCGTGAAAGGGGAGCCGCAAGGGGCGGGGGGCGGCTCGCCCGCCCGGGAACAACAGCAGGCAAGCGAACGGCCGAAAGTGGAGGTGGAGGAGGAGGAGGAGGAGGAGGGACGATTCTCTCGGCTCCGGGCAGCTCCGCGCTGCTTCGTCCCGGCGGCAGCGGCGGCTGCAGCTCCCCGTCGCGCGCCACTCTGGCCCGCCAAACGTTCCAACGCTGGCGCGTCTCGCGCCGCTGAAGTCTTTCTCTTCGCTCCCACCCGCCTTTTTTCCTTCTTCTTCTTTCGTGCCGCTCTTACTGTTGTTGCGGCGTCGGCCCCGCTGGCTCGCTCGCTTCCTAGTGCCCAACTTGCTGGGCTGGTCACATGAGCAGGGGAGCGAGCGAGTCAAGTCGGGGAGGGGGTGGGGGGAGAGAGAGGAGGACGGAGAAGAGGAGGAGACATCGCTGCAGCCGCAGCAAGCTACAGGGGAGGGGAGGAGGAGGAGGAGGAGGAGGATGCTGACCGAGGCCAAAGATGTGCGGGGGTTGCTTGCTTGCAGCTGCTGCTGCTGCTGCTGCAGCGGCCCTCTCGAGGTCCCCTTCCTTTCTTTCCGGAGTAGATTAATGGAGATTAACCGGGGGGTTGGGTTGCAGGAAAACACCGCCACTCTCCTGCCTCCCAGAAGCCGGAACAACGGCGTGTCTCTTGACAGTCTGAGGAAAGGACACGACGAGGCTCACTGCCATTTCGGAGGCAGGCCTGGCTTTCGTACAGAACCCGCCACCCACCTTCCTAAATTGAAGCCGCCCTTCCTATTGCACAGCAAGCCCCCTCACCACCCCCCAATTGTAACTTGAGGCCGCCGGCCCTACCATTAGACAGAGAGAGGCAGCTGCCGCTGATAGCAAATTTGGGATTCCACGAAAGGGCAGCAAATTGTTATTTAATATACTGTCATTGAATTTTATTGCCAGGGAGAGGCGCTTGTGGCTTTTCTTCCTCTGATGCCAAAACAACTTGAACAGACTCGGATACTGTGTACCTCGAGGGGAGGGGGGCATTTGTTGCTCAGCCTCAAGCAGCAAATGTTAGAATTTGCGGTGTTGTGGCAACCTCTTTCCTCTTCGCACTGGACTTCGCAGAGGAGCCACCAATGTTTTTGGCACTGTGCCTCCTTCTCTCTACCAAATTGTCATCGGCTTTACCTTACACAATCCACCGATTGTAGTGAGGGGGCAGAGAGGCAACTATTTGTCGGAGGCGCGCAAGGGTGAAACGACTGGAAAATAAATGACGGTTGTTCAAACAGTGCTTCTGGTTATGGAGGAGGGAGAGGGGAGCTTAATGAAATCCCCCCAATCCACCCGTTACCTCACCCGATTTTCATTAAGTCATGTCTCCCCTGCAGCCTTCTAAAAACAATCACTAAGGGTGTTCGTCACAAGAGGTAAGGGGGCAGCCTCCTCCCCCACCCTTTCCCTATTTGAGATTCTGTAGCTACATAGATACACACTTTGATTTCAGCCATGGCCTGTGGTGACAAGGGCAGTCCTGTGGCCAGTCCCACCTGTCAGGCTGCCATTCACTAGCTCAGCTCCCTCTTTAGGTCCCCCATTGTTCCAAGCAGCCCTTCTGTACTCCAAAACAACAAGAGCTAGCAGTATTTGTTCTTTATCTGGACATAGGCATGAATAACTCCAGGTGCTCCAAATAGTTCCTCTTACAGTCAGGCCCTATGCATGTTTACTAGGAAGTAAGTCCCAGAATGTTCAGGGGGATTTTCTCGCATGCAGTCTTCAGCTGTTAAGGTTCTGACTCAGTTTCTTCTGCATCAGTAAGCACACGGGGGGGGGGGGGGGAGAGCAACAAGCCTTTCATAAGTTACCTCTTTCCTTGATAAAACAAAGGCAGAGTTAATTGGTTGGATTTGACTCTACAGCATCCCTGTTATAATAATAAGGAATGTGTTATTTATAAAAGGATAAGCTGCCAGGAAGGGAATCACCAGACTTGCACAGAAAATGTAACATGTAATTTCTAACTCAAATGCAAGCTTACTTCACATGTTCTTGTTAAGATTAGTATCTTACTAGTAAAGCTTAACGTCTTACAAATTATGCAAGGCTGAAGTTTATGGGGATTCTGCTGTTACATAGCTCCTACCCGCCACAGCCTGCTGCAGAAGTGTCCTCCTCCTTCTGAACCCCTAAGCCCAAGGTCTCAAAGTTTTCATTGTTCCCCCTCAGGTAACACATACACCATATTGCCTTCCTCAACCTGGTGCCATCCAGATGTGTTGGACTGCAAGTCCCACCATTCCCAATGATTGGCATTGCAGCCTAACACATCTGAATGGCACCAGATTGGGGAAGGCCGATTGCTGAAACACATGGGGAAATTGAAAAAATTAAATCCTTTGACACATGCAGATTCATTCCTCTTCACTGAGCCATCAGTAAGACAGGGGGAGTCTACACCAGCCATTTATTGCAGGACTGTATTGCGGTCATCACTAATGGGCCACATGATGTTCACCTGCTTCCACTGTGATCTCGGCTCCATCTCTCAGTTTTCCTGGAATATCCTTGACTGCTTTTGTCGTGGTTTTTCCGACTCTCTCGCATCCATTCCGAAGAACATTTGCGATGTGCCCCCCCCCTTTGTGAGGTCGTTTCTGTTTGCCACAAGTTCCAGGCTCAGCGAACAGTCAATCAGTTGTGAGGGGTGTGTGCATGGATGTCAGAAGTGTGCAGGAGTGGACCTGTCTACCATTTTTGCCACGTTTTGTATAGGTGTGTTTCATTGCTGAGTGTACTTGTGTTTAGTTTTTTTGAAAATCAAACATCTCTGTGCAGGAGTGCATATTTGACAGAGTTCATAACACACACACCCCATGTGTTGCTGCACATCTGCACTCGTGTGTATGAGTCACTAAAAAAAACACTACCTCTGTCCTGTACCCATCTCCCTAGCGCTGCCCATTTCTACTGATATACATGTGAAAGCTCTGAAACAGGGCACACATGCTCCCGCAACAGCACTCCTGTAATTGCGAGAAAGATCAGTTGTGTGTGCCCCGTGAGCACTTATCATGGAAACAGGAAAATTCAGAAGCAGCCCTCTTCTGTAGCAAAAGGGCTGCAGGTGTAGATTAGCCTACAGACCAAGCTTTTGTGTCTTTGTACACAAAAGAAACATGTTTTTGCCACATCCTGGGTGGACAGACTTAATTCAGCATCAGCATAGGGGACTGATCACTTAGATACCTTGACAACAAATTCTATCATACTATTTGAAAGTCTGGGACAAGGCTAAATTAACTATTAATGTTGACTGCAATCCTGAACAGAATTGAAACCAATGGGTTTGGACATCCCTGACTGTGCATAATATACAATACAAAAATACAGTACAGCCTAGGGCAGCACATAACTTTCAACATTATTCAGGCTAGGGTTCAAGTGTCTGTATAGTAAGCTATAGTTCTCGGTGTCAATTCACAGTTATTGTATGTGAGAGCCAATCATTTTTTAAAGAGATAGATGGAAACTATAGGGAGCTGGTCATCAAAACGCCTTGTCACAAGCACAGAATACAATGTGTCAGCAATCTTTCTCAAATTGTGCTGATGGGCAGTATTTGCTATCAACAGGCAATTCAACAACCAGATTGCCAGAAATAATTTCAGTTCAGTCAAACTCCTCCCTACCACATGCAACCATCATGTGAGTTCAGTCCTTGGATAAGTCACATTGACTTCAATCAAATTTCCTCCTGAGCCATCTCTTCCAATAGATCTATTGTAAAATAAATGATTTGGAGAACCATGGAGTACGTTGTGTTTACACACACACTTGATTTTTTTAATGCAATGAAGAATGAACGACAATTCTCCCCAGGAACTGAAATTGTTTAATTTAAAACAAAGAAAACCACACACAAGTGTAACAGAAAATCCAGATACCTGTTCTTCTAGATATGTTCTCCCAGCATACTGAATTGGTCTTCATACAAACCATCATTACAAACCAACCCCACATTTTATTTATTTATTTCTGATTTATATTCTATCTTCCTTTATTTCCATATGTTTGAAGTGGATCAAAAATAAAGCAGTAAAATAATTATACAGCATCAACAAATATTAAAACAAAATCAATAGCAGATTACATTATTACATAGAATAATGTTACTAAATCATTTTCAAAAGGCTCACTAAACCCATATAGTCTTCATTAACCTGCTAAATATGGGAAGCAAAGGTGCCAGAGTTACTTCTCTTGTGAGACTGTTCTATCATTTGAGCACCTCAACCAAAAAAGTCCTCTCTCTTGCTTATTATTATTTATTTATTTATTTATTTATTTATATAGCACCATCAATGTACATGGTGCTGTACAGAGTAAAACAGTAAATAGCGAGACCCTGCCGCATAGGCTTACATTCTAATAAAACCATAATAAAACAATAAGGAGGGGAAGAGAATGCAAACAGGCACAGGGTAGGGTAAACAGGCACTGGGTAGGGTAAAACTAACAGTATAAAGTCAGAACAAAATCAAGTTTTAAAAGCTTTAGGAAAAAGAAAAGTTTTTAGCTGAGCTTTAAAAGCTGCGGTTGAACTTGTAGTTCTCAAATGTTCTGGAAGAGCGTTCCAGGCATAAGTGGCAGCAGAAAAAAATGGACGAAGCCGAGCAAGGGAAGTAGAGACCCTTGGGCAGGTGAGAAACATGGCATCAGAGGAGTGAAGAGCACGAGCGGGGCAATAGTGTGAGATGAGAGAGGAGAGATAGGAAGGAGCTAGACAGTGAAGCTTTGTAGGTCAACAGGAGAAGTTTATATTGGATTCTGAAGTGAATTGGAAGCCAATGAAGAGATTTCAGAAGTGGAGTTACATGGTCAGAGCGGCGAGCCAAGAAGATGATCTTAGCAGCAGAGTGGTGAACAGAAACCAACGGACTGATGTGAGAAGAAGGAAGGCCAGTGAGAAGAAGGTTGCAGTAGTCCAACCGAGAAATAACCAATGCATGAACAAGAGTCTTGGCAGAAGAGACAGACAAAAATGATCGAATCCTGGCAATATTATACAGGAAAAAACGACAGGATTTAGCTACTGCCTCAATATGAGGAATAAAGGAGAGCGAGGAATCAAATATAAAGCCAAGACTACGAGCTTCCTTGACCGGAGTAAGCGTAACATCATTGACAGTAAGAGAGAATGAGAGATGAGGAGAAGGTTTAGGAGGAAAAACAAGCAATTCAGTCTTTGCCATATTAAGTTCAAACGACGATGAAGCAACCAAGCTGAGATATCTGAAAGACATGCCGAGATACGATCGAGATGCTTACCTCTGCCATGCTTGAGATGGAAGAAGAATGCAAAGAAGGGCCTCAGTAGTAAAGCTATTAAGAAAGAAAAGGAAGGGCTAGTGGGTTTAAGCTATGATGCAATGTTTTGTATTTGTATAAACAAAAATATTAAAGCATTCTCAGGTAGGCTCATAGAAAAGGAGGCAGTTCCTGAGAAATTCTGGTCCCAGACCATTAAGGGATTTAAAAAGAATGATCAGTATTTCCTTGAACTGAGCCGAGACACAAACTAGTAACCAATGAAGTTGAAAAAGGATTCTGAAAATACA
This sequence comes from Elgaria multicarinata webbii, assembly GCF_023053635.1. Taxonomy (NCBI): domain Eukaryota; kingdom Metazoa; phylum Chordata; class Lepidosauria; order Squamata; family Anguidae; genus Elgaria; species Elgaria multicarinata. Next base: position 63,009,697 of record NC_086173.1, on the reverse strand, counting down.
ATATACAGTAATAAAACAACATCCACAACAGTAAAAGGCAGGAAATATATAAAATAGCCAGCTCACATCAACCAACACAAAATAAGCCAGTTTAAAATGCTTGGACAAACAAATAGGTTTTCACCTGGTGCAGTGTGTGTGTGTGCGCACATGTGCATATACATGTGTGTGACCACCAATCACACTTCTATGGGGACTGTCCTGTCATGAACAGGACACCACAACAGAGAATGCTGTCTTCCTTGTTGTCACATAATGTACCAAGAGAACTTGGAAAATGGCCTTCCCTGATTATCCTAAACCATGGGCAAGCTGATAAAGGGAGAGGTGTTCCTGATACTGTCCTCAGTATGGGTACTTATCTAAGCTTGGAAATGCGGCTTGTGCTGGATGGGAGTGCACTCCTCTTGAAGAATCAGGTCCCAAACTGTGGTAGGGCTCCTGGACCCAGCCATGCTCCTAGAGGCCCAGGTGGTAGTTGTGGTCAATTGTGCCCTTGCTCAGCTTCAGCTTGTCCACAGCTGCACCCTTTCCTGGATTGTGTAGATCTATCCACTGCTCACATCCAGATTGGACTGCTACAATGCACTTTATGTGGGGTTGCTCTTGAAGAGTGTTCAGAAACCCTAGCTAGTACAAAGTGCAGCAGCCAGGGTGATTTCTGGTGTTCACTTTTTAGAACCTATTGCCACATTCATTTTATTTGTATTGGCTGCCAACCTGTTTATGGGCACAATTCATAGTGCTGGTTTTTTTTACTTATAAACCCCTAAACGGCTTTGGACCAAGGACTGCCTCTTCCCGTCTGAACATGGTCATGCACTGCTTTCAGCTTCTGAGGCCCTGCTCCATGTTCTGTCACCTTTAGGAGTGCTACCTTCTCAGTAGAAGCTCCCAGATTGGGGTGCAGAATCTCAGGACAAACCCAACTCTCTGGCTTTCCCTAGACAGCCACACCCTCTTCTCCTCTTCCCCCGCTAGCCTATGGTCTAGTGGTTTTCCAGTTTTTGTTCAGTTTCCCCCCCATTCTAAAAGGTTAAAATTCCTCTCTTAAGGATTAGTTACTGACAGCAAGGCCTTTGCAATGCAATCTTATAGGGTACACCCTTGTGAGATGGAAACCTTGGAACTCGGAGGCTTCTGTGTATCCAGTGCCCTGCTGGGCTGAAGCTGGCAGGGCAGAAGGAGCAGCAGAGGTGATCTTTGCCTCCCTGTCCTCTGATCGCTGTTGTTGTTCTTGTTTCATAGATGTTGTAGACCCTGAGTTTTTTTGTCTATCGCTGGGTTTTCTTTTGTTTTTTCAAAGGAGGGAAGGAGGCTGGAAGAGGATCAAGATAGCTCACATCCTGGACTCTCTGGTCTCCTCCCCTCCCCACCACCAGAATGCCCCCTTTTCCCACTCTCTGAGGTTGATTATCCAACCTTGGAGGCCATCTGATGTGGTTCTTTCTGCACTGCCTGCGAGGGAGTGGGGCAGAGGGGGTGTATCTCCAACTCACCCTTCCAAGATCGGAGCACGGACTCCAACCTCAGAGGGGGGAATTTCCGCTATCCTATGGCCCCTCAGACAAGTCTAGGGGCCATCAGATTGCCCCCTCCATCTAACATATGCTAGAATCCCACACACCCACCCACACCCCTTTTGCCTTTCAGCCCTGCCCTCCACTAGAATGCAGCCCCTGAGAGCTTCTCCGAAATAGAATTCATTCCTCAGGCTGAAAGAGGTTCAACATGGATCAGGACCACAATACCTGATGGTGTGCCTCTCCCAACCTGAACATACCTGGACACTACAATGAACATCTGGGGCTTCCCTCCTAGTGCTACCTAAAAGGGAAGCTCGGACGGTGGCAACAAGGGAGAGGGCCTTCTCAGTGGTGGCCCCCCAACTTGGAATGATGCCTACCTAGCACCGACACTCTCCTCTCTTTTCAGCACCAGGTAAAGACTACCCTCTATTCACAGGCATTTAATAGTATATAAGGCATCTATGTCTGCTGTTTTAGAACAGGTCTATCAGGGAAAACATTGTCTATTAACATTGTCTTTAGCTGTTTACATTGTTTTAGTGGAACTGCCTCCCACAAGAAGTTCAGTTGTCCCCCTTTCTTTTTGAGGAAGACAGCAAATATTTGTTTATTCCACTGTGACTTTACTCTGTTTTATAACCTCCTGCTCCAGTGATGTATTTTTAAACTGACCCAGTTGTTTTATGTCCCTCTCCTGCCGCTTTTATTTTCATGTTTTTAATCTGGAAGCTGCCTTGGAGACTGAAAGGTCAGGTAGATGTTTTCTAAAATAAAGAAATGGAAATCTATGCATCAGATTCTGGACCAATTGAAGTTTCTGAACTGTTGAAGGGCAGCCCAACATAAAGCACATTACAGTAATCCAACCTGTTACAGAAGTCACTTTAGCTTGAATGAGGCCAGGTGTAATTTCTCCAAGTAAGGATGAAGCTGATGTACCAAACAAAGCAGGTCAATGGCATTGGCCATAGCCAGGCCATTTAGGAGCAAAGCCAGGCTCAGTATTACCCCCAAGCTAAAAACCTGCTTCCGGTTGCCCAACACTTCAACAGAAGTGGGCAACCTGTAGTCCTAGGCTAGAGGTGCAGAACCTTGTGTCTGGGGGGCATATCTGGTCCACCAAGAGTCCTCAGAAGGCCATAGCTCCGGTCTTTTCTCCCCAACCACTGATTGTTTAATGATTTCCTGGCTTTTGTACAGTCGTCCCCCCCATATCAACAGGCTGAAGTAAAAGCCTCTTCTAAGGCTTAGTTACTGGCTGTAGGAGCTTTAAGCTAAAGTACGCTAATATTTTTGGTATTATGACCCTGCCCCCTTTTGCCTTTAGTCCTGCCTGCCACTGGAATGTGCCCCGCCCCTACAGCTTGTCCAAAAAGGAATTCAGCCCTTGGGCTGAAAGACGTTCTGCTCCCTCTTGGCCTAATCTGGAAAGGTGTTTGCATTGTGAACCATTCCGTCCACTGTCCCTTCCCTAGAAACCTGCTGCATGGGAAGGAAGAGGGAGAGAGGCAAATGTGAATATCAGAAAGAGGAAAGGCAAAACATGCACCACTTTTCACTCTGGCCCTGCCCACCACTATCTTCAGCCCCACATACTGCTGACATGGAGCCTCTGAAAGATTCCGCACGAGGGAATGCGGCCATCAATAGGGGGGGGGGAAAGGCTGCACACTCCATTCAGATAAGATTCCCCAAACCAACAGTATCTCTTGTTGGACAATAGGAATAACTCTGCATGATTCCAGACACCAAGGGGCGATAGTGGATGTCCTGTAGCTTGTTTAGTTCCTATTTCCTGCTCCATCCCATTTTATCTTCCTTCTTTCTCTTGCTTCTGCAACATGGAAAGGAAGCAATTAACCATATCTCATTCCTTTGCTCACTTACACACCCAACTTTTGTTTAACAACAAGTTTTGTGCTTGTAGTTAAACTGTTGGATAGCATTTACTGAAGATGTGCATAAAAGCACTAATAAAGTTAGTTGATTTGAACTTATTTTAAACTGACTCTAACCTGCATTTATTGCCGCTAATACTAAATGCAGTGTTGTCACGCTTTCTCTGTCTAAAGCAACTCTGTTGTAAGTCACACAGATTTTTCAATCTTATCTAGATAAACCTTCAGTTTGTTCATCTGTAAGCCATTTAAAACTGTCCACAAGCAAAGGTTCAGGATATGAGGTGGTTAAAGGAGGAAAGGGTTTTTGGTAAAGAAGAATCTCAAGCTGAAATATGCCAGTCCTTTTAGATGAACGAAAGCACTTCTCATGTCTCCGAAGGGAAATCTGGCTCACTTTCTCCTGTCTGTAAATAAAGAAAAGCAGAGGGACAACTATCCATGTTTCAGTGCCTTTCCTAGTTAGAGGTATGGAAACATTTAAAGGAACATCATAAAAAACAGCTTTTGGATAATTGTAGGTCACTATGCATGTTTAGACAGAAAAAAGTCCTACAACAATGCTGGGAGTTAAGGGGCTTTTTTCTGTCTAGGTATGCATAGGATTGTGCCCTTAGTTTTGTAAAATTTAGACATTCTACAAAATGGATTTTCACCTCATACGTCTACTGCTGTTTCTCTTTCAAAACACTTAATTTAGGTTAAAAGCCCCACAGAGGGGAGGAGAGAACAACTGGAACATCACCCTGACTTTGAAATAAAAATAGCTTTGATTGCTCAAAGTGTCCCCAGGTAGGTATCCATCTCTCAAAGCAATCTGTCCAATAATAATAATAATAATAATAATAATAATAATAATAATAATAATAATTTATTTCATACCTGCCTCTCCACTTGGATTGAGGAAGGGAACCATCAAAAGCAATCCTGATAAAAGGTTGAGGAGGAGTCCTTATTTCAGGAGGCCTCCTTATTTCAGGGCTAGAGAATCTGAGATTCCAACCCCATCAGCTACATCCAGCATGGACGTACAAAGTTGTAGTCCAACTCATGGGAGTTGTAGTCCAACAACATCTGGAGAGATTCAGGTTTCGCATCCCTGTTCTTATTTAGGCCCAGCATTGCAGATGTTTGCACATTTGAGTAGCCTTGCTTTTATAAGGAAAATATGCTTTAAAGCCTTTGGATACATTCATATATTATAGGTACAATATCTGTTCAGAGCAATTACTTGCTCACTGCCCGTTCTTTCCCAGATTTATCAAGAGACTGGCTGGTCCTATGCAGGTTGCCATCCCTTATAATGCAACCTAACAAGACCAGCATCAGTGATTAACTCTGAATGTCATCAGTTCTGGGTGCCATATTAGTCCATGCTTTCACACAATACCTTCGAAGTGACTTGATGGACTCATAAAACATAACAAGTGATCATATCAAACCCTGTTACAACCAAAGAAAATCAGGCATGACCTGCAACATTACTCCAAAGCCACTCCTGCAATTACTAGCAAGGCCTCTTATCACCACATAAAGGTATAAATGGACACCACTGATATTATTTGGTCTCAGGGAATGAATCCCAGGTCCCTCTTTTCTAGGAGGCCAAACCACAATATACTTAAAAGATATATCCCTTACCAGCCTGCTTGACTGCTGTGCCCATCAGAAGATCCCCTCCTGGTGGTATCCAAGATTTCAGAGGTCTGATCCATCATGACTCAGAACAGGACCTTTAATATCATAGTGCCCACTCTCTGGAGTTCACTACCACTACAAATTAGGCAGGTGTATACCTTTCTGGGTTTTTGGTGCTTACTGGAAATATATTTTCCAGCAGGCATTCTCAGGAGGGTAATCTCATCCTCTGTATAAAGTCTTGTTTTTGTACATTGTTTGGAAATTTCTTTAATGTAAGTGGTTCATAAATACTGTTAAATAAATGACTATATACATACTTAATAAGCCTGGGCACTCTCCTTCCCATTCTTTATCATACAATTCAACAGGCATGAGAGAGCGCTAAGACCAGAGAAGAGAATGGTCAGGAGGATGTGAACAGGAGAGAAGTGTGAAGGGGAGGGGAGAAACAGGACAGGGAACAAGAACAGGTGACTGGAAGAACTAAGGAGCCTTGGCTTCCCCTGTGATCCAGCATCGTTCTTTAAGAGGCCTGTGTATCCATCCTTCTTCCAGGATGAAGATACTTAGGTGCCAAGATCACCTGGAACAAAGGAACAGGTTTTACATAATGAGATACTGGCGTCCCTATGGAGATGTAAGAACATATTAGGAGGAAGAAGTTCTTTTTTTATCCTTCCTGGCCGAATTTGTGCATGTGTCCTGACAGGACGGAATGCACAATAACAAATGACCTTCAGTCGTCACTTCCCAGTCAATAGCACATGTGTCCCTTGATTATTTCGTTGATTGATGATATTAGATCACAGTGGAAAAGTAGATATTTCCCCTTGACTTTTTGTTTTCCCAGGCACTGACAGCATGACATAAAGCTGCAGAAACACATCTTTGCATTTTCTTAAATGTTAGTACCACTTCACACTACAGCCACGGAATAGCCTAAAGTTACCCATGACTAAGGGTGTCATCAGACAAGTGTTTTATTGCACGCTCATTGCTGGGCACTCACAGATTTTCATGGGTCCCTCTCACAACATTGTATGTGTACCACGCGCCTCCCGCCCCTTCTAGTCTTCTTTGTGCGACGAAAAACCACCCCAGTAAGTCCGTCTTATTTTTTGAGAAGGAACTTGTCGCTATCTCCCGCTATGTGCAGGAGAAGCAGCGGGATCAAAATGGCTCACTGAATGGGTCATGTGCACGTTGTTTACTTCCTCTTTTGAAAGAGGAAGTAATGAGGGACAAACACACGGACAGAGAAGCAAAGGTAAGCAAACACGATTTCCCCCCAAGGATTGATGCTCATTGTCCCACTGAAACAACTGGAACAAGTTAATTTAATTCACATTGCTTTTGGTGGGACATGCAACTGTATACATTTATTCAGAAATCAGTCCCACTAAATTCAATTTTACTCCCAGGAAAGTGTGCATAGGATTATTGCCTTAGTTATTACTAGCTTTAAGTCAGCCTTCTCCAACGTGGAGCTGATGTTTTAGACTACATCATCCCTGACCAGGTCAAGACTTTTCTCTTCTCCCAGGCATTTAACAGCAGATGCTGAGTTTTTTAAATGACTGCAGAATAGTTGTTTTTAAATGGATATTGTCTGTTTTTGTTTGTATTTTATGCTTTTAATGCTTTTAAATTGTGTATATTTATTTTTAATGTTCACTGTTTTTAACTTTTGTAAACCATCCAGAGAGCTTTGGCTATGGGGCGGTATATAAATGTAATAAATAAATAAATAAATAAATAAATAAATAATAATGACAACCATTGGCCATGCTGGTCAGGGCTGGTAGAAGGTGTAGTTCAAAACATCTGAAGGACACTGCAATGGGGAAGGCTGCTTTAGCCAGTTCATGAAAAATGTGAATGTAGCAAATATGGATCATATAGGTACATTTATCAGGGAGCTGGGGGGGGGGCAGTGGGGGCTCCCTGCCATGTACACTATATGGCCAGCCTGCTTTGCTGCCACCACGAAATGTGTGAAAGTGTCCTTAAAGAGACTGATTAAGGCAGATCACTTGGCCACCCTAAATAACATGATGCAGGATTGTTAACGATTTTCTTTGTGTGGTAGCACCCTCTAATGGTCACTTCTTACCACTATAGACTTGAGAGCATGAGAGGCCCCTTAGGTTTTGTGGGGAAGAGGATGGGGGTTCTCAACCACATATTATTGTGATAATATGAAGGAGAGGGACATCATGAACTCAATTTACAAAGATGGACTAAATGTAAGAACCTCTTCATTTGATTGCCAAAAACTGAAATCTCTCCCTCGCAAAAGCTCTTGATTCAGATTGTATACAAGCCTTGTGCTCATGGGGCTGTCTATACGTGCGAAAGCCCTGGGGTGGCTCTACAGTGGTGGTGTGTTTTATATGATGCAGAAGCCATTGCGGAGCCATCCCAGGGCTTTCCCCTGAAGCTCCGAAATAAAAAAAGTTGGGGACTTACCCCGACTTTTCTGTCCGAGTGCAGCAAGGATGTTGCATCCCAGTCTGTCGCTGCTCTCAGGGGTCATGGTGGAGGTGTGGCTGGGCGAATGGTGACCCCTGATTGGTCGCCGTCTGCCTGGGCAGGGAGGAGGGGGCGGGCCATGATCTGAATGGCCTCTGAAACACCCCTGCGCTGCCTCTGGAATGGGGAGAAGAGTCCACCTTTTGGAAAGTTCCAGGGAGGGACAGGCAGCAGCGGTGTGCTGAGGAAAGCAGGCCAGGGCAGAGGCACTGGGATGGCGCTGCCGGTCAGCTGTGTCAGTGTGGGTGGCCAGTGCTCGCTTGCTTCTTCCCTGTGTGCAAAGAGAACACAAGGCCCATTCAGAAGTAGGAGCCAGATGGCTGGGAAGGAAGGCAGTAGTGGCTTCCCCCTCCTATGACGATCAATATAATATGGTGCAACCCCACAGGAGCGAATCTGCGGGGTTTTGATGGCAGGACAGCCCCCATGTATTCCCCCCTCCCCTTGCATTCTCCGTTCCAATTATCTACTTCTTTAGCACAAATCTCAGTTTGCTCTTATGTCTGAAGCAGCAAAACAGCTTGTACTTGCCCTCCAAGCTAGGCTTTCGAACTATGACTTGAAACTGCCTTGCATCCTATTTGTAGGGCAAGCTCAAACCAGTTTGCTGATTCCAGGCCAAGAGTAAACTACAGCTTGCATTAACTGAAAATAATGTAACTAAAGCAGAGCATTTGAGGGAGATGAGGGAGGGATGTTTTCAAGCCTGAGACTTGGTCATGTCAATAGGTTAATATGAAAGACATGAAGAACTCTAAAACAATTTATAAATGAATAGGCCACAGGTATTCCCATTTTACTAAGCAGAAACCGATGCTCAGAGTGTGACATATAGTTTTCCTGACTAAGCAGGAAGATTCAGACATCTGACACTCGCTAGTTCACACTGGCATTCAAAAAGCATAGATTCAGGATCAGAGATATTTGCAGGGCAAATCAAAGTAATGGTCTTTATCCAGGAAATATAAGATTATGTTGAGGTAGTTAAAGGCACTCCCCTGACATTTCTCCTTAGTGAACAAGTGTTGGATACACATCCTTAAACCAGTATGGGTAAATATATATTTAATATTCTTGAGAACCTGTACAGGATGGACAGAATGCTAAAGGTACTGCAGAGTGCAGACCCCAGTTAATGGACATGTAGGGTGCCCCCCTCCTGTTGCTGCAGTAAAGTCATTTTAAAAAGTGCATGCCCTACCATAGTTTTTTCAGAACCCCTACTTCCTAAAATTCTCCTTGGAACAACAGTTAGCAAGGAGACAATTATGCATTTTTAAAGGTCTATGCAAGTGGTGAGGAATGCTGGCCAATCATTGGCTACCGTGGTTCCAGGGTACATGCCCTGTATACCATATCCAACGCTGCCTATGCCTGAGCAGAACTCATTGCTAGTACAATGGGAAGCTAGTGTATCTTATAGTGATCAATAATGAGCAAAAAGCTTGTTTCCAGAACAGGGCAGGTGAATTGAAGTTTCAGAAGAGAGCTCTGATGATCTGTCTCCTTCTGGGAATGACCGTTTCCACTAGTTTACTGTCAGAAGTGCTAGATCCTGTTTGCGTAAGCAGTGAGTCCCACTAGCATAAGAGAAACTATGGAAGCACAACAATCTTGGATATTGCCCAATTATATTAAAGCATGTATTTTTAGTGTACACAGACAAAAAAAAACCTCAAAAGCAGAAAGCAGCCCTGTGTGAGAACACTTCTACACCCATTCCAACAGCAAGCATCTCCTTGTGTGCACTACTGAGGTCTGTGCTCACTCTGATAAGGAAGTATTCCCAGTTTATCTGCCAATAGCACTGCTGCAGAAGCATACAAGGCAAAACCATATTCCCAAAGTGGCCCATTTTTGGAAACATTTCAGACTTCTGCATATCCTTCACTGCTGCCCCCGCAGTTTGCAAGCATCAACGTCCTAGTCCAACAGGGCTCATTCTAAAGCTTGTGTCTGTGAGCAATGAAGATCTTGAGCAGCCTGTGTTGGCTTGGCTGCATCTTCAATGCTGCTTCTTTTACAGGATTCCATCTGGTCATGTCCAATGCCAAGTGTCCAGATGCATTCCCCTACCTCCTCCTCTTCCTCCTCCTCCTCACCACCACCACCACCACAGGCATCCTGGGCATATGGCAGAGAATAAACAGAAGGATTTCAAGACATGATGATACAATTTCAGCCAACCTTTGGCTGGCCCCACAGGAGAAAAGGAAGGAAGGTTAGGAGGGAGAGAACAGTTTGTCACTGAACCTCAAAAGAAGTACTATAAAAAGCATAACTGGAAACTGAATATAGTAGCCCAACAGGACCAGAATCGCTCCCATAGCCCATGAGGATTCCATGCTGCAGGGAGTAGTGCATTCAGTATAACATATTTCTTTAAGATTTCTCTTGTACAACCCATTCTCAACCAAAAAGGGGGTCAGGGGTATTTCTGAACATTCACAACCATAACATTAGCTCTTGTACGTGTCTCATGCCCAAAGCCCAAAACTGATAATCTTTTGGGAATATTTTAGGAAAGGCTGCTAGAGTTCTACATTTCTTAAAATCCAAAAGCCACAGTAAGATCCACATTTTAGTGGGTCTTAATAAAGGCAGGTTCTCCAAAAGTCTTCTGGAAATGCGGGGGGCGGGTGGAGCAAAGGAATAAAGCTGGGCATGATGTTTAAGCCCCAAAATGAAGTCTGCAATTTATTTAAAACAGATGTCTGGCTCCCTATCTGGAAAACCTATTTTAAAAAAAGAAAAGAAAAAAGAACAACAATGCTTAAAAAAAATCATTTGCCAATTACCACCCATATTTTAAGTGCAAAATATTGGCAGAAACCAAAGTTACACATTGTAGACTATTGATTCCCAAATGCTTTTCAAATGTTTGTAATAAAAATTGTTCATGATGAAAGACTTTGGGGAAACAAACAATCTATGCTCATGGGCAGTTGGAGAGCCTTCTCGTTGTACTAGAACAAAATTAAATTATTTGAAGGAGTTTGCCAAGAAACAGTAAATGAGAAATCCAAGTAACTATAATTGGATTGGTCCAACAACCCACAATAGCCTTTAATACACTGCTTTCCCTACGATATGTTCCAGTGACATGAAAATTACTAATTTTTGGTACTCATTCTCCCAAGCTTTTATACCTTCCCCCCACCCATAGCCAGTCCAAATAAATATCCTAGTCTCATGCGATCACTCAGTAATATGCTTTTGTCTCTCTGCCTCTCAAGCAAGCAAGCGGTAGCAATGATGGGGAAGAAGATGAGCAATAGCAGCGGGTGACAAGTGGGGGGAGAAGATAGACTCACTGATGGAGGGGGCTCATTGAGAGTGCCCTGCCCAAGGGCCCCCCCAAAACCTGAAGCTGTCACTGGGCCGTTAGCCTGCAAGCTTCATAACCATACCGAACTAAATACAGCACCTCTGCAGGCAGCCAGGACAGGCACCCCCTTTCCCTGCCCATGACCTCGACGTTTTGCTTTGAAACTACAATAATCTGGAATAACGATCACCCTTGGTTCTGAATTCACAATTACTGCAGTCAAATAAAATGCACGACCAACCGAACACGAACATATCCTTTCGTTGTCTACAGCGGTTGTGTGAACTGAGGAAGACCGGGCCTTGAAACGTGTCAACTACTGCCTTAATCTGACGGGCACGCTTGCAGTCGACGGGGCTGTGTAACCAATTCGCCCCAAGCAGACATATACGCCCCGGCCGCGTGGTGTCCAAGCCACCAGCCTTCTGTACGGGAAAATCTTGGCAGGAGCGCGGGCTAAGAGGGCGGGCCTGGAGGAGGCTGGAAGCGGGGCGGGGGGCAGAGCTGGGCGACGGTCCAAGTGTCGTGAGCAGGCACGGGGGAGGCAGGCAGGCAGCGCGGGGCACCCGGGCAGAGTCCTCCTGTGTGACCGAGGGGGAAGGGGCGCAGGAATCAGCGGCCCTGCTGCAAGGGCGTGAACGGTACCGGGCAGGGGCGGCCCCAGGAAGGAGGGGCCCCGGCCAGAACAGCCAGCATGCCCGCCACGGGAGGGGAGTAAGTGGTCTTGCGCGGAGTGAACGCGACTCCTGTGTTCTCCCTCCTTCCGAGGGGCTATGTGGGGAGGGGGCGATTCGGGCGTGGGAGCCGGAGGGCCGGATTTGCTCCCCCTCCCCCTCCCACCAGCTCTGGGAGCAGCTGCGGCGTAGGAGGAGGGAGTAAAAAAAAAAAAAGCTGGCCTGCGGAGGGGCGGCAACAAGCAGGGAAGCTTTGCTCGGGCCTGCCGCGGGGCCCTGTGAAAAAAGTTTGGAGGAGACTTTCCCAAAGTCCAGACATGGTTGCTTAGCAGCGGCCGGGCTATGGGGGATTCCCCAGACGTGGGAATGGTTTTGTTGTGGTGTTGCTAATGCCTTTTCCCTCCGCGTAAACGCGGAGTTTTCTAAGCCTGACGGGCGGGCCTTTGCTCCTCGAGTATTTCCAGAGCTGGTTGTTTTGGGTAGCCCGAGTAGGGGGCAGCTGATGTTTATCTCCGACAGTGATCACACAGCCTGGGCATGGAGGAGGGGGGTGGAGAGCGTTACCGGGATATTTATAGGTTCTGGAATCTGTCCTGGGGGCAAGACTTGAAAGAAACATGAACCTCCTACTGGTTATTTGTCTTCCTCCTCCCTCCCTCGGAAACAGATATATAAAGAAAATATAACAAAGGGTCTAGTGGCGCCTTATAAACTAGTAGATTTATTGCAGCATAAGCATTGTGGACGAGAGCCCATTTTGTCAGATGCGTCATGGAATGGATTTTTGTCCACAAAAACTTATGCCACGGTAAACATTAGTCTTTAAGACATTATTTTGCTTCATCACACCAAGGGCTCCTAGTGTTAACCTTCGAAAGGCATCTTGCAACTATTCCGTCTTGTCTTCCTTAATAGGTTTTGTTTTTGTTTTGATTTTTTTTGGTAGATACAAAGGAGAAGCAGTGGAAAAGACACAGAAGGGCTACCGATAGAAGACAACGTCATTTGGACCCCCCATAAAATTCCGTGGATAAGGCAGGGCAATTGCACAATAAAAAGTGTTGTCTGGAAGTGTCCTAAGATGGCAACCTCTCTAGAATTTCCTGGAAAGGAAATTAGAACTGTGGGTGCTTTCAAATGAAACTTTTATTGTGCAATCAAGCTGCCTGATTGACAGATTTTTAACAGAGAGTTCAGACGTCACTGCCTTCCATTTGTAACCCTCCTGTGTTTTCCCACTGCTTCCACTGTCTTTTTTCTTTCCACAAAAAGGAAAAAAGAAAGAAAGAAATCCATTCAGGAGTGAATAACAGAATAACTGCACAATTTCTTTTGATTGGTAGTGCTAGGAGCTGTCTGCCTGATAATACTTGCTATGTAGGCTATGAGTTATTTTCACAACGTATGGATCTGGTACAACAAAGACAGCTACATCCAGTACAGCAAATGTCACTTATTGTAGGGTGATTTGACAGCTTCCTTCTTTCAATCTACTTAGGCCATTTCCCCAGCATTCAAACCACTACTCCATGGTGATAATGAGGGCTGTGCTGTTGTGCAAGTGTCAAAGGCACCTTTTAGATAATCGCGGCAATACCTACAACATGAACAGCATTTAAGAAGGATGGGGGCTCAGTACCCCCCATCGTGCCCACACACATTAAGTTCCCTCATGTTCATAGATCTGAGAGACCTTTTGTCTGCCTAGAGATATTTTTAAAATATGGGAAATGGTGTATAAATGTATGAAATCATCATCACCATCGTCATCTTTCCTGCAGCCCCAAGGAAGAGGATTATTCCACAGCCATCCTACGTCAGAAACATCGTCCCAACCGCCTCATTGTGGATGAAGCAGCCAATGAGGACAACAGCATTGTGAGCCTGTCTCAGGTAACTACATGCACTGCTCTATCTTTTCTGTCCCTAGTAGACCAAGCACTATCCTGTGCCCCACTTTCCACAATCAAGTGAGGTACCACTTCTTCATTCTTAACAGTATTCATTTATTTATTTATTACATTTTTGTACTGCCCAATAGCCAAAGCTGTCTGGGCAATTCACGACAATTAAAAAACGTACAATATATTACTATTATTATTATTATTATTATTATTATTATTATTATTATTTATATAGCACCATCAATGTACAATAAAACATAATATAAAACTTAAAAAAATAAAAATTTCTTACCCATCTCTCTGATCGGATCGAGGCAGGGAACAACAAGCATACACAAAATGCTGATTAAAAACATAGCATACACTGTTAAAAACATCCTAAAAACATCCTAAAAGCATGTTAAAAGTATCCTAAAATTCTACTGGATAGGCCTGCCTGAAGAGATCAGTCTTGATAGCTTTCTTGAACGCTAAAAGACTGTCAAGCTGACGAGTTTAAAATAAGACAACAGATTTAAAAACAATTAAACGGAAGGATTAAAATGCCTGAGAGAATAAGAAGTTGCCCCAAAGACCACAACATAGGTGAGCCTCTCAAGAGGGCATTCCACAATTAAGATGCCACAACAGAAAAGGCTCTGTGTTCCATAGTTAATGCACTTAATCCACTTTCCCAAATCCTGCACCCAATAAACAAAATGCCCCCATCTCACTGAAAACTATGATGCCAACCAAACCTGAACAGAACACAATGGGGAGGGGATATTTATGCTTACCCTTTCCTATAGTGTATGAGAAAGTTTAATAGGGAGAAACTAAGGTCAAGGGTTGTGTATTGTATTGTTCATATCCCCCAAATACATTTTTATCTCAAATTCCAGGGTACTTTAAGCATTTGGGAGTTCTGACTCCTTTATAGGTCTAAGAGTATCTGGGTGGATTAATTAGGATTGGAGGAAGTGTTTCCTCTCTAATCCTAATACTGCTTTCTCTCTCCAAAGGAGACTTTTAGTTTCAAAAGGTCAGAACCCTTAAAACATGATGGAGAATCTCTGGACTGTAGGCCGAATTTGGCCTGGCAGGTCTCTGCATCCAGTCTGTAAAGACCTCCTATAAGGCACCTCCCTGAAGCTTCTTCCCCTTGGAGAAATGAGAGGGCTCAGGTGAATAGCTCCTGAACAAGCAGCTGACTTGAGCATTCCTTGAGTTGCTAGCTTGATTAGTTTCATTCCCACCTTGCTTTCCCAAGAAGGAAAAGTGAGGGACGAGCAAAGCCAGTTCGTGGCTGAGCTGCTCACTGAAGGAGTGGTCCTCAAGCTGGTGGCTGGGTCTGCTTCACTCCCCCTTTGCCTTTACTAATAGGTAAAGGCAAGAACACAACGAAGTTGGCTCACTGGATTAGAAGACTGGGTAGCACTTTCCTGGCCAAAATTGAAACAGTTCAGAGACAACAAGAAGATTTAAGGAGTCAAACTTTGGCGTTTCAAGGAGCCTTTTGGAGCAATTCAGCAGTTAGAATCAAGTGTGGCCTGAGACACAGATCAAATATTTAAAGATGGGTTTGTGGAAGGTGTATCTGAGCCAGATTCCAGCTGGACATCAGCCAGATTCCAGCTGGACATCAGGAAAAACTTCCTGACTGTTAGAGCAGTACGACAATGGAATCAGTTACCTAGGGAGGTTGTGGGCTCTCCCACACTAGAGGCATTCAAGAGGCAGCTGGACAAGCATCTGTCAGCGATGCTTTAGGGTGGATTCCTGCATTGAGCAGGGGGTTGGACTCGATGGCCTTGTAGGCCCCTTCCAACTCTGCTATTCTATGATTCTATGATCATGCATTGTGAAGGAAATTTAAATAGCTCCTATGGCAAAATGGGGAAACACCTTTTGTGGATTTGATGTACTGAACATTTACATGAAGGACACACCTGAGAAATACACATACGTAACCCATGTATGCAGAATTATGCCAAAATGATTTGAGCGCATGCCGTGAACTCAGAAAGGTATCCTATAGATTTGATTTTCTCCAGGAACACAGGCACTAACACACATAACGGATATGCAAAAAAAAAAAAAAAGAAGTTCCTTCTCTTATAGATGTGCCACATGGACACACTCAGAAACAACATCATAAGCAAACTCGAGTAACTGCATGTCCACTTAACGGGACAAGTTGTTACTTCATTTCCATTCTCGGTTCTCTGAAGGTCAAAATGGAGGAACTGCACTTATTCCGGGGGGACACAGTGCTGCTGAAGGGAAAGAAACGGCGGGAGACTGTGTGCATCGTCCTGACAGATGACTCCTGCCAGAATGAGAAGATTCGCATGAACCGCGTCATCCGCAACAACCTCCGTGTGCGTCTTGGAGATGTGGTCAGGTAGGGCTGACCCAAGTTGGGAATGGCGACAGGAAAGCTCTTTCAACCGCACTGTGCTGTGTAGAGCAGAGATGAGCAGAAGATAGATCTCCAGATCTTTTGGACCAGAAGCCCCTGCCAGCTTGACCAGTGGTCAGGAATGCTGGTAGTTGAAGTCTAAAACATCTGGGGGCTGTCTATGCCTGGGGAAAGCCCCGAGGTGGCTCCGCGGTGGCATTGTGTCATTTATATGATGCAGCAGCCATTGCGGAGCCATCCCAGGGCTTTTCCCCGAATCTCCGAATTAAAAAAGTCAGTGACTTACCTCAACTTTTTTTCTGTGGAGCAAGGCGATGTCAGTGCATCTGTTGCCTTGCTCTGAAGTTGCAGCAGAGGCGTGGTTGGGTTGATGGTAACCTCTGATTGATCTCCATCAGCCTGGACAGGGGGGCGGGGGCGGGTCAGTGAGCCAACTAACTGCAAAATCTGCACAGAACTGTTTACTTTTCATCTTGCTTTATTCATTTTATAGGCTGTTGCTCTCTTCCCTCACTAAAACCTCTGGTGGTGGAAGAGGGGCGGGGAACACAATGCTATAGTTGTTGGCCTGGCTCAGAGCAAAAACCTTCACGCCTCACCCCCACCATTGAACAGTCGTTTTTGTTGGTAGTAGGTAACAGGGGAGACGTTAGCCTGAGGAAGAGGCAAGCGAGCCGCCTCGAGAGAAAGCCACTTAACATCGATTGGGGCCAAACTTGTGCAGCAGCACTGAGTAACCAAGCAAAGTCTTGTTGAGCCCTTCAAAAGCCAGCGAGTGCTGCGTGTTGAGATCATAGGACTGAAAAACTGCCATGCAACAGCTGAGGAACAGAAGCAACTGGGCACACCCACCCACACCCCGGAGGGAAAATCCTTCCTTCACCCTATTCCAAGCAGCCCTCATAATTCCCCCCTTTTCTATTGGGGGAGGGGGGTGTCAGCTGAGGGAGGTAGAAAATAGTGCCCCCCCCTTTAGGTTCCCCTGCCTGAAACTGTCCATTGGGGAAATTCTCTGTTTCTATGGTCAGGAAGCGGGCGGGGACGATGACGGGGACACATGCAGCCGCGCTCTAGCGGCAAAATGGCAGAGCATGGAACGGTGACACGGGGGCAGCTCCTCGCAAACCCTGCGCTCACTCCTTGCCGTGGGGACAACCCCACAGGAGCGGTTAGGGGTTGCGGTGCCATTGCATCATCATATAGACACCTCCCTGGAGATCTTCTTTCTGCCCCCTTGTGTAAGAAATTGGGATGGGGGGGTTTCTGGAAGTTAACACGTGCCATCGTCCGCAAGAATCATTACTTTAAGGACTAAATACGGGGATTTGCACGTGTTGGGCATTGCTAAGCCTGAGTCCATGGGTCCTGGGCCCCGAATGTATTTCCCAGGGCCTTGGATCTATTCCATAGAGCCCACAGGTGTCAATTGGTGCCAATGGACATCATTTTCCTCAGCTTAATTGACATGCAGGGGGCAATTTTCAAGGGGGGCTGTTGGGGAGGGAAGGCTTAATTACAGCACACACACACACACACACACACGCCATTTTCCCTGCATGGCAATTGCTTAGAAAAAGAAGTTTTCCATTAGTTTGGGATAATACAAATTAATTGAAGCATTTATTTTATTTGAGATGATCTGGATGAGATTGTCTGGCTTTGCCTCCTGTGAAATTTAAATCAATCCTGGTAATGACTTCTAAATTTGCATATATAGATATAAAGTAGCAGATGCAGATTTTAATGCAAATTTGTGTTCTGTGGGTCTTTTAAGTGCCTAGCGATGCCCTTCATAACAGCCTTAATTATTGGGAATTTGCATGTGTGAGCTCATCTAAATATATATTTATTTAAAGTTGGGCAACATAGAATCTGAGGTGTTAAATTCAGTGACAACCACTAGAACTTTGTAAGGGCCACTGTGTCAAAGTAACATACAGGGCTGTTCAGTACGTTGCAGTGCCACAGGATTCAGGCTGACTCTAAAGTGATGTATGTGTTGTGCTGTGCTGTATTCTTGGGGCCAGCGGAGTCTTCCTCTGTATAGTGTGCAGGCCTGCCCAGACGTGAAGTATGGAAAGCGGATCCACGTCCTGCCCATCGACGACACAATTGCAGGCTTGACTGGGAACCTCTTCGAAGTTTACCTCAAACCGTACTTTCTGGAGGCCTATCGACCTGTCCACAAAGGTAAGGAGGGACAAGATGACATAGATCTGTGAAGGGGAACCTCCTGCTAGGACTCTCTCTCTCTCTCTCTCTCTCTCTCTCTCTGGCCCACCAAACCCTCCCACCAGGCTACGCCCCCTTGGTCATGCCCCCACATCTCAGGCAGGAAATGTAGAACCCTGTATTGGCTGATTGGGCTGACCAAGCAGAGTGCTCTGTCCCTGTTTCGCCAGCCTGATAGGCCTCTGTATTGGCTGTGGAGAAATTGAAGCCATTTCTCCATGGGCAATATGGAAGCCAGTTGGGCCGGCAAAACAGGGACAGAATGCTCTGCTTCACCAGTCATAGAATCATAGAATAGCAGAGTTGGAAGGGGCCTACAAGGCCATCGAGTCCAACCCCCTGCTCAATGCAGGAATCCACCCTAAAGCATCCCTGACAGATGGTTGTCCAGCTGCCTCTTGAATGCCTATAGTGTGGGAGAGCCCACAACCTCCCTAGGTAACTGATTCCACTGTCGCACTGCTCTAACAGTCAGGAAATTTTTCCTGATGTCCAGCCGGAATCTGGCTTCCTTTAACTTGAGCCCGTTATTCCGTGTCCTGCACTCTGGGAGGATCGAGAAGAGATCCTGGCCCTCCTCTGTGTGACAACCTTTTAAGTATTTGAAGAGTGCTATCATGTCTCCCCTCAATCTTCTCTTCTCCAGGTTGATTGACTAGATCAGGGGTGGGCAACTTGCGGCCCTCCAGGTGTTTTGGCCTACAATTCCCATAACCCCGTGGCTAGGGCTGAAGGGGGCTTGTAGGCCAAAATGTCTAGGGGGCTGCAAGTTGCCCACCTCTGGGCTAGATCATCCCACTAGAGTTGTCATGAGAGACAAGCTTAAGTGGGAGGAAAGCAATTCTGAGGAGAAGGTAGTTGGAATGAAAGGGGGTCGTCTAAGCAGGCATGGCATCGACAGCTAGCGTGGTGGGGCAAATACAGTGACTCACAGGCTCCATGGCTGGCCCTGGCCCTGGCCTCCATTCCCCCTTTCTTTTTAATGACCTAGCATAGTAAAGAAAAGTGCCAGGCCAGGCTTCTGCCACTGCATCTTGGTGCTCACCCCAACATACACCGCATCGCAGGCAGGGCCCATAAGCACTGTGGATAATGAAATGGTGACTGAAGCTGCCTTACTTGGCATTTCTGTTTTCAGTGCTGGGCTGAAGGAGCACCAGGTGGCTGGAGCTGTGCTGTTTCAGTACTGCTGCCCATTCCCTCTGTTACCCACCTCTTTTATCCATCCTCTCCACCCTTAGTCAGCTTTGGAGGAGGAGAGCGCTGGAAGACCTGCATACCCAGAGTCCTCCCAAACCCAGCACTGGCCCTGCTTTTCAGTATCCAGGAGGGTGATAGGAGAGGAAGCGTTTTCTCATCCTCAGCATGGATTGGGTGGGGGTGCTTGGCAGCCCTACTGGGATCTATATTCCCAGTTCCCTCTTCATTACCTTTCTGTTTTACCCCTGTATCACCATCTCCTAGTCCTCTCGGTCCCAAAATGCATTGGTAGGTGTAATCTGATACCTGCAACAGCTACCACTGACTAATTCATTCAGACTGCAAATCTCCATTTTGAGAGTCTGTCTAAACTGGCCACAGCTAGCCCAGGTTTCTTCCCCCATCCCCTGCATTTTGTAGATGAAGAGTTTTGGAGAACTTTTAGTGGAATTTTGATGGATCTTGGATTCTTTTTCTCATGGACCAGCATGGCTGTCTTTGCTTTTTATATCCGCCTTTATTTTGTGACTGATGAGGATAATGAATGTGACACAGTTCACACTAAGAACAGGCTTCCTCTTTCTTTCTCAGGCGACATTTTCCTTGTGCGTGGTGGGATGAGAGCTGTGGAGTTTAAGGTGGTCGAGGTGGATCCCAGTCCCCACTGCATCGTCGCTCCTGACACCATTATCCACTGTGAGGGAGAGCCCATCAAACGAGAGGTGTGTGTAGCGACCAAAGCGAGCCACTTCAGGGCTGGGAAAGCTGGCAGCGGGGTATCTATCCCTGGGTGCCAGTGGAATATTCCCCAGTACAGATGGTGCAGATAAGGAAAAAGGAGGAAAAGCACCACTAAGCGGTGTGACAAGAGAGACGGGCTCTGGCGCTGTAAAGGATGATGAATCTTTAATGGTATTTGTCAAAAGATAAGAGTTTTATTTTAAAAAAGCTCAACGTTTCGGATACCAGGATCCTTCATTAGGAGCTACAATCAAAATATAATATAAATACCATATAAGTATACAAAACAACACCCGTACTTTGAAGAATATTAAACATGATTTTTCTCAAAGGTTTTTGAGCTTTTTTAAAATAAAACTCTTATCTTTTGACAAATACCATTAAAGATTTATCATCCTTTACAGCACCAGAGCCAGTCTCTCTTCTCTCACAGGTGGTGCAGAGCCATACATTTGGGGAGTGAGATCTGCCATACAAAGTTACCACGGTGGAGGTGGATCCCAGGGGAAAAAACAAACATTGGTGGAAAAGAGAGGGGCAAAGGGAAGAGCTTAAGATAGGAGGCCTCTTGTCTCCTTAGAATAATCATCAGGTTGGGGACTATGGTACAGTCTTTGATGGAAAGGGCAGTGGGGGGGGGGCATCGTGCTGTCATCATAGAAACGTGGCCCTGCTTTCTGTCCACCCTTCTGATCTACCAGGACGAAGAGGAGAGCCTCAATGACGTTGGCTATGATGACATTGGGGGCTGCCGTAAACAGCTGGCTCAGATCAAGGAGATGGTAGAGCTGCCACTGAGACACCCAGCGCTCTTCAAAGCTATTGGTGTGAAGGTACAACAGGGGAAGTGGGAAGGTCAGGACATAACGGGCTCCGTAGTATCCATGCATCATCATTGTTGATGTCTAAAACCTATTACCACAGACAGCATGGACATTCCCTGCATTTATTCCCTCCACCTTTCTCTCCAAGCAGGATTGGTCTGACTCACTGCTTCTGAAATAGCAGGAGCCCTTTCCCTCACTGGAGGCTCCCTTGCCTTGCATCCTCACCCAACTCATTGGCCCAAGTGTCTTTCCTCATCCATTGGGTTCTCTCAGGGTCAGGTAAGCCACTTATCTTGCACTGATGCATCTTATATGACTCCTCTGCTTTCTCTCCTTCTTCCTCAGCCTCCACGAGGGATTCTTCTTTATGGTCCCCCTGGTACTGGGAAAACACTTGTGGCTCGTGCAGTTGCAAATGAAACTGGAGCCTTTTTCTTCCTTATTAACGGTGAGAAACATGGCATGGAGGTAGTGGGGTGAGTGAGCAGGTGGGAATCTTTGGAAATGGTTTATCCAATCTGAACATCCCAATCCGCTCTGTCCTACCTAAAAATATGATAATGATGATGACGATGATTTGTAGGTACATGATGCCCTACAAAGTGACACAGCAGAATTTCAGATTAGAAACCCTGTGCTGCGTCCAAAGTAGTTTCCAGCAGGACTGGCATATTGTTTTCTGGGACCATGCGTGTCCTTTTCCAGCTGTCATCTGGGGAAGCCTTCTCCAACGTGGCGCCCTCCATATGTTTTGGACTACATGTAAGCCCCAGACAGTATGGCCAATGGACAGAGATGATGGGAGTTAAATTCCAAAACCTCTGGAGGGCGCACCATGCTGGAGAAGACTGCTTCTCAGTGTCCACTTCACCTACTCCAAAGTATAGAACAGGTTGGCCACGTGTGTTTATGGTCTTCTATTCTTCCATAGGCCCAGAGATCATGAGCAAACTGGCTGGGGAATCTGAGAGCAATTTGCGCAAAGCCTTTGAAGAAGCGGAGAAGAACGCTCCAGCCATCATCTTTATTGACGAGCTGGATGCCATTGCTCCGAAGAGGGAGAAGGTAAGGGATGGCGTCACTGGAAGCGAAAAGTAAACCTCAGGGGGAAACATTCATCCTACTCCACCCAAGGGCAGCTTCATCTCCAAACTGGGATCCAGTTGGCTGTCCTCTCCTCAGATATGTGGGTGGGGAGAGGCATCCCCCTATAAAGGGCTGCCTCTGGAAATCTCAAAGGCAACTACATCTCATTATTGGTTGGAACATGAGTTTAAACCGGGCTTACTCAACCTGATCACAACTCCCATAACTCCTGACCCTTGGCCATGCTGGCAGGGGCTGATGGGAGTTGTAGTCCAAAACATTTGGAGAACACCAGGTTGATTTAAACTAAGCCTGTACTCTGCCCTCAACACAACATGTGCAGTGTGTCTGGACAGAGATAAGCTGGCCTTTTCCTGGTTGCATTTCTTGGAAATGCAGGTGGGACTATTGATTGCCCTGTCACATTCTGTACAGCTGGTTAGCATGAAAGGGAAGAGGAAATGGTGAAATGGAAGAAACCCAATGTGATGTGTGTGTTTAGAGTCCATGATGTTTTGCACCAGGATAAGTAGCAAAAGCAATGGCTTTCTCAGCCTTAGCTGGAGCCAAGCTGTAGAAGCCGAGTTCCTATTATACATCTCTTCAGCTTGGCAGTAATGGGACACAACACAAAAGCACTGAACAGATACCCTAATGTTTTGCTGACATGATAATGTTAGTGGAGGAAAGTACATTTCCCCATCTTCCAACCCTCTGGTATTATTTCTTTACTACACATATATCCCTCCTTTCAACCAAGGAACTGGAGATAGTGTACATGGTTCTTACTCCCTCTGTTCTGTACTCACAACAACCCTGTAAAGTAGGTCAGGCTGAGAGATGGTGACTGCCCCAAAGCCACCATGGCTGAGTGGAGATCTGAACCTCGGTCTCTGCAGTCCTAATCTGACACTCTAACCACTACAATGAGAACCCCGCAATAGCTTATCCTGTTTCCTTTTGTGGATCCAGATATAGGAGATACAGTGCTGCAAGCAACACGTCCCCATTGTCTTGATTGCTCCTCTCACCTTGTCTCCATTCATGGTTCCATCCCCAATACTTCTCTCATGAATATCCGTCATTAGAGGGTGCTGTGTTCACACCTTAGGCCCAGGGCAAATGGTTGACTTTTCCAAGAGGTCTGTTGCTAGCATGATTGTCAAGATGAATCCTCACCTCCCTTTTGCGCACCCATTTCAGACACACGGAGAAGTGGAACGCCGCATCGTCTCTCAGCTGCTCACACTCATGGACGGCCTGAAGCAGCGCTCTCATGTTGTAGTCATGGCTGCTACCAATCGACCCAATAGTATCGATCCTGCTCTGCGCCGGTTCGGTAAGAGACTGTTCCATATCCTACCAGAGTGGTCTGGGCCACACTTTACAGAGGAGAGTCCTCTGTTTGAAGGACTGCCAGAGAACAGTCCTCTATCTGAAGGCCTATCCAGAGAAAGAACCATAGGAGGGGGGAGAGCAGCAGGGACCTTGAAGTGGCCCATCAGCAGTGAGCACTTGGGGACCACAGGCTGAACTGCACAGGGTATTGCTGCAGTCTTCAGCATTATAGCAAGACACATTGTATTTCTTTTAAAATTATACTAATTCTTTCTAAATTTGCATCAATAGGTTTAAATTAGCACATGCCCATTTTATGTAAACCTGTGTCCCTTCTTGTCCCCTTTTTTGGTGATGCATTTCCTCTTTGGGGACAATATATAAGTGGCCATCCTATATTCTCATCCGTCTGCCCTAGACATTCTCCTCCCTTGCAAGTGGGCTTTAAATCCATTCAGAAAGAAACCAGACTCCCAATGTTACCAGTTGCTCCTAGGATACAAGCTGAAGTTTTTTTCAAAAAATTATACTTAACATCCTGCCTTTCAGCCTAAAGGTGCTGTTATGAATTACAGGCTTCTACTAGACCCATTAGGCTATAGCCTCCCCACACACCAACCTACCCAGGCAACACCAAGGCACACATCCTAACTTGCTAGACCCTGATCCATTAAATCAATTGGTTCCTTGTTCATAAGATGTGATAGTTGCATGGACAAAATCACACATGCAGTGCTGGGCAATCTGGTTCTTGGGCCTGGGCTCAGTGCTTTTCTACTCTGCAGGGCGCTTTGACCGGGAAATTGACATTGGGATCCCAGATTCAGTGGGAAGGCTGGAAATCTTGCAGATACACACCAAGAACATGAAACTGGCTGATGATGTGGACCTGGAGAGGGTGAGGATCAGGGAATGGATGTCTGCAGGGAGGGAGGGTGGATCTATGGGATAATTAAAGATGTATAGATTATATAGAGATTAGTAAGGGCTTGTTCACCCATGCATTCTCTCTCTTGATTTCCTGCAACATGACTTGTGTGTCTTAAGGAGCCATTCCAGATCAAATACAACAGCTGGAACTTTCAGATCATCTTGAGCAATGCCTTTCGAGAGGGTCACTTCCCTCATTGATCAAGACTTTCAGAATCACCTGGTAGACCCCACTATGTGAACGTATCTGGGTGGTGGAGTGGATAGCCATTCTCTTACTTGCAATGCTGTGATGCACAAGAAAGAAAGCAGAGCTCCAATTCTGTGGTGCTTAGGTTCTATGGACTCTGGGTTGTTCAGGCAATCTAGAGAGTCCCCAGTGTGCATTGAGGATTGTCTGATTGGGCTTCTGCAGATCCTTGCTCATGAGATTGGGGATGGAGGAGTAGATCAACAGTTTCAGAAGGTACTCTGTGTGTATTGGAGGATGTCTTTAAGTATAGACTGTTGGACCTGGGATCTGTCTTCCGCAAGAGGAAGGGACCTTCTTCTGCTCAATTTTGGGAGATCCCCACCTCCCCCAACACCACCGCTCACCCCATTCAGCAGTTGTCTCCTGACTCTCTCTGTTGCACTTTCAGGGGATTGGATGGGCTGCTGTGGGAAGGACAAGGTAGAAAAGTCCACTTCTGCCAGCTTAAATCTGGATCTAGCCCCAGAGTATGGGGTGCATTACCTTTTTCTGAGCTTAACTAAAATGTGTGTTGCCTGGGACAGCTGGCCATCGCTCCAGCTGTGTTGACTGAGTCCTGGCAAAGACCCACTTTGCCTAGGACCAGAGACCTAGGCAAAATGGGTCTTTGCCAGGACTCAGTCAACACAGCTGGAGCGATGGCCAGCTGTCCCAGGCAACACACACTTGGACTTGTCTCAGGGACCTGGCGCCTGTCCCCAAAGTACTTGTATGATGAAAGTTCCCACCAATGCATCCAGCCTGTGTTTGCAGGTGGCCAATGAGACACACGGTCATGTGGGTGCTGATCTGGCAGCGTTGTGTTCTGAGGCGGCCCTCCAGGCAATCCGCAAGAAAATGAGTGTCATCGACCTGGAGGACGACACAATTGATGCCGACATCCTCAACTCCATGGCTGTCACCATGGACGACTTCCAGGTAGGACAGTTCCAAGAGTGAGCCGCCCAAAATTGTTTGCCCATAGTAACTTACACGGTTTTAGGACTTAATTGGATGGAGTTCTCAAAAGGCTAGCCATCTATAAAAATTAAGAACAGAGTTGCAACCTTACTTCCCCCAGTCCTGCCTCCAGCTTTATTGATAGTGTAAAATTACATTTTTATATTCTAGAACTTCAGTTGCTTCTGTAGTCAAACTTTAAATACTGCTTACAAGTAAATGAAACTCAGCAGTTGTTCAAGTGATGCAGTACACAAAAGTCATACGTTTTGATTCCTGTGAAAATGTGTTTCTTTTCGTGTCCTGAATAGCTCCAAATTGTTTATGCTGTAAGCACTGATATTCTGGGTTCGATTTAATTTGAAATATCTAATGTTTCCCATTATCTTGTAGTAGACATTCATTACTACTGTTATTTCAGTTCTTGATTTCTCCCTCACTCTCACAGCCATTAACAGGCATGTGAATTGTTTTGTTTAGCCCATGTAGCTGTATGCTCTAGGTTAGGCCTAATACTCATACGTGATGTTATAACTGTTCCTGGAGTCAACATAATGTGCTCCCCAAAATAGAAGTTCACTCTATCACTGTTTCAGCTTTGATTATCAGTATTATTTAATGCTTGTATTTCTGTCAAATTCCCTGCAACATTGTTAGAAAATCCATCCCAGTCCAAGATTTCAGTGGGCTGCTTTGCATGACACGACAGCCCACCATGGGCTATTTAACCTACAGTGAGGCTGCGGGGCAGGGGCAGCCGCCATTTTGTAACAGATCATGGGTTATGTGAAGGTTGTTTAGCCTTCGCTTCAACCACACTTGCTGGGTTTCCATGACACAACAATCCCAATATGCAACCCGAGCCGTGCTGTGTTGTCTGAACTAGGTCAGGGTCTTGCATGTTTTCCACATGAGCTGAAACTGCTGGCCCATTCTGTCCCTTGTTGTAAATCCATTCCCAACACCTATTGCACCATTCCTATGCTGGTGTTCCAGTTTCCTTGTGGACAGTTGGCTGGGAAATGGAGACAAGCAAGGTGTGGCCTCTGTCAGGGAGGCACGAATTTCAGCCCGCTGCTGTGTCAGTCACAACGCTGTCCTGCTGTCTTCTGCTTTGCAGTGGGCCCTTGGCCAGAGCAACCCCTCAGCCCTGCGTGAGACTGTAGTGGAGGTGCCGCAGGTCAGCTGGGATGACATTGGAGGCCTGCAGGAAGTCAAACGTGAGCTACAGGAGCTTGTGCAGGTCAGTAGGAGCGTGGTGTGGTCCTAACTTGCCCAGCTTCTAGTACACGGAGAGGCAACCTGGTGCCCTCCAGATGTTTTGGTTTACAACTCCCATAAGATCCAGCCAGCACAACCAGTGGTCAGGGATTATGAGAATTGTAGTCCAAAATATCTGGAGGGCAGCAGGTTGGAGTAGCCTGATTTTAGTTACATCATCTACATTTACAGGTACCCTGTAAATGTAGATTGCATTTACAAGTGGGGAACTTCTGACCCTCCCAATGTTATTGGACTCCAACACCCACCAGTCGTGGCCGGCATGGCCAATGTTCAGGGATGGTGGTAGCTGTAGTCAAACATTGGAGTGTCCTCACCCCGACCCTAACAGAATCAGCACACTGCTCTGATTGCTCAATGGACAGAGGTGTGATTGTATGAGGGACGGAGTGTTGACACAGGATAACACCGACTCTTGTTTAACGGGAATGTGGTGTTTTCTCGCTCCGTTTCGGCCCAGAATGGTGGTGGGTGGTGCACATAACCCACAGGTAATGGAGGCAAAGTAGGGGAAATTCCCTACTGGAATGGCTAAGAAGAGGGCAGTACCAACTCCGTAACCCTTTGCTCTCTCGCCCTCCTCAGTTCCCAGTGGAGTATCCTGACAAGTTCCTGAAGTTTGGGATGACGCCATCCCGAGGTGTGCTGTTCTACGGACCGCCTGGCTGTGGCAAGACCCTACTGGCCAAGGCCATTGCCAACGAATGCCAGGCCAACTTTGTCTCCATCAAAGGCCCTGAGCTACTCACCATGTGGTTCGGAGAGAGCGAGGCCAACGTCCGTGATGTTTTTGACAAGGTGCAAAATGGGGGGCTGGGCAGATGAAGAGGGCAGAAATTCAGGGGTCCCGTTACTTGCTAGTAGGCCGTGCCAAGAAGCTAAAAGGAGAAGGGGGCTGTAATAAGCCTGCAGATTCTTTGAGCTTTCTGTGAAGCGAGTTCACTGGTGGACCTATTTGCCTATTGGTCTCCCACTGGAACAAACAGCACACTTCCTGATAGCCCTCTTTGAGCCCAAGGGGTGACTTTTATTTTGGAGAAGCTCTCTGAGGCTGCATCCCAGTGGTGGGTGGAGCCAAGGGCAAAAGGGGCAGGGCCAAAATAGCACTCTGTTGTAGTTTAAAGCTCTTCCTGCCAATAACAAAGCCTTAGGAGAGGCATTTCAACCATTCAGAATGGAGGGAAATTGTGCAAAAGCATCCTGCTCCCCCCAAATGATTGGCAGTCAGGGAGAAGGGTGTGTGGCCACCTGGAGAACCAGATTGGGACCACAGGCCAACCAGATTCAGCCAGTGGGCCTGAGGATCAACCCCCCTGCTACAGCCCTTGTTTTGTTCACAGCCTGATGAGCTGCCTGCTAAGGACCCATCTTTCCTTGGCTTGGTCCTAACATATCCTTTGAGAGTTATTGGGTTAGGAGCCTCTAGCTCTTCATTGCCAGTAGGTCAGAGTGGGAGCTACCCAGCCCGCACTTCACTTCTTTGGAAGGATGCTTCTCTAATGAGGGACGGCCCACTGCTGGGATGATGCACTGCAAAGGACGCAGAGCTTTTGAGCACTAGCCGTCAGCCATCACCGCCCCCCTTTTTCCTTCTCGCATTTTCTAGCTCACCTTGGTCCTTTTTCTTCCCCAGGCCCGGCAAGCTGCTCCCTGCATCCTGTTTTTTGATGAGCTGGACTCCATTGCCAAGTCCCGGGGTGGTGGTGCAGGGGATGGTGGAGGCGCAGCTGACCGTGTCATCAACCAGATCCTCACAGAAATGGACGGCATGACCAACAAGAAGACTGTTTTCATCATAGGTGCCACCAACAGGTGAGTCTTCCCTTTCATATGGGAGGGAGGGAGGGAAGGGTGAGAGGGAAGGTGGGATTCTGGGGCTCTTCTCAAACAAAACTGCTCTGGTGATGTGTGGGTAACAACAGCCCATTTGCCACCGTGCCAGCTTAGCCGCTCAAGCCCCAGATTTTGTTCCCTTGTACCCTGCTAGGTATTGGGGTGGGATTGGAGGTAGAGCTGCTTCCAAGTCGCAGGGCTCCCAGCACTACCAAACAAAGGGTGTCGTACGCCTGTTCCATCTTTTCCTTCTTAACATTTTGTTGTTGTTAAGAAAAAGGATGGAAGAAGTGGTGGGAAAAGATGGGTTGCAAATGGAAGACATCATTATTTGTCCCCAACCCCCAGTAAAGTTCTGTGAATGAGGCAGGGCAATGGCTCAATAAAAGCCTTATCTCAGAGCACCAGAGGCTGCTTTGAAGACACGCCATTAAGGCGAGATGCCAAAGAATGGAGCCACCCCTCTGTGCTGTTGCTGAGCTGAGCTGCAGAGTGCTGTTCCCAGGGTGAGCCTTAACTTGCTTCTGCCTCTTTTGCCTCCAGACCAGACATCATCGACCCAGCCATCCTACGTCCGGGGCGCCTGGACCAGCTCATCTACATCCCCTTGCCTGATGATAAGTCCCGTGTAGCTATCCTCCAAGCTAACTTGAGAAAGTCGCCTGTCGCCAAGGTCAGCTGAGGGGCAGGGCTGAAAGTAGGGGTGGGAAGTTGAAACAAGGTGGGAAGCAGACGCTCAATGTGGGAATTGGACTCCAAACCCACCCCACCCCACCCACACCCGCTGCCTACCTGCAGAGGAGGATGCTCTGCAAGAAAGGAAAATCTCTTTCTCTTTGAAGTGGGAATGTTTCTTTATGCTTGCAAGGCACTTCCTGTTGTCCGTGGATCTTTTTCCAACAGGACGTGGACTTGAACTACCTAGCTAAGATCACACACGGCTTTTCGGGAGCTGACCTCACTGAAATCTGCCAGCGGGCCTGCAAGCTTGCCATCCGCGAGGCCATTGAGATGGAGATCAAAGCAGAACGGGAACGCCAGCGCCAGAAATATGCAGCCATGGTATGGGAACAGGACTTGCCCTCCTCTCAACAGGGCCTGGCCAAATTCCTCCCCATAGTCTTACGCCCTGCTCTTGGCTCTCAGTACCTGACAGCCACCATCTATCTTAGGGCCACGTTGTCCTACACTGAATTGATCTCATTGAGCTATGTAGCCAATAAAGACACAGGCGGACAGAGTGGTGTTTTTTCTCCCCTCTGGAACAGGATGATGATTATGACCCAGTGCCGGAGATCCGACGGGATCACTTTGAGGAAGCAATGCGCTTTGCACGCCGTTCAGTCAGCGATAATGACATCCGCAAATATGAGATGTTTGCCCAGACTTTACAGCAAAGCCGTGGCTTTGGCAATTTCAGGTAAACTTTTTGCTTCCTCCACCCCAGAGTTTCACAACCTTAGCTTTCTTTTCAAATGGGATAGAACAGCCTTCCCCAACCTGATCTTTTGGACCACAACTCCCAGCTTTCCTGATCATTGGTTATGCTGGCTGGGGCTGATGGAAGTTGAAGTCAAAACATGTAGAGGGCAGAGTATGGAAGGCTGAGATAAAGGTACCTCAGCTTGACTATCATCTGAATTTGTGTGGGATGCATTGTCCAGCAGATTAGAAATATTAATTGTATGCCCCAGCAGGGCACTCAAGGTAGCTCATCAGATGGAATTCCATTTACAAAATACTGAATGTTACAGTGTGGATTATTGCTGTTCAGGATTCCAGCTTCTCCTCTCTACTCCCCAATTTTCATTTTTTTCCTCCAACAGTCAGTATTTTGTGGCCACTGAGTATGCTCAGTCCTCATTGGCGTTTCCCCTCCCATAGGGTTTTTCTGAGGTTTCCCCCCCACCCACCCTGTGCTTGTACAAAGCTTGGGGTTCTCCCCTAGCCTGCTAACACTTCCCTGTTGTGTGGCCATGGGGACTACATAAGCAGTGGCTCTCACAGCCTGAACATGAAGGGAATGTTTCAGACTGGAGGGATGTAAACTGGAAGTGTATTGTAATGAAGATTAAATTGATCTGTATTGCACTCCTTTAAATAGGAGGTCTTCTGATGCCCATTCACACCCACATTCCAGCAGAACTAGCTGGATGTTAGTACCTTGTTTGTGCATGACTAACAACTGGATCAGGGCCCACATTCGTTATACAAAATGCAGAACCCAACTTTCCCCTGTCCTAAACCAACATGGCGCTCTTTGTCCACAGGTTTCCATCTGGAAAGCAGAGCGGCAGTGGAGGAGGAGGAGGAGGCGGCAGCGGCAGTGGCAACGGAAGCAGCAGTGGCCAAGGAAGCCTCTTCCAGGAGGAAGGCGATGATGATCTCTACAACTGATTGCCTGGGAAACGGCCACATTTGCTGAGGTTGTTGGCCCTGTATGCTCATAGTTATTGTGCTCTTTAATGTAAGGATTGGTGCTTGAGGCCCCTCACCCCTGTATGCAGAATCTGAGCTACTCAAGACAACACACCTCATGCCTAATTGTGACAGGTGAAGCCAGGTGCCTCCTCCAATTGTTTTGTCTGGTTTGGCCCCCGACGGAAATCTCACGGCCTGCATAGCTGTCAGATGTTAAAGCAGTACCTATGGCAGTCAGCAGGTGGAGCCAAAGCCTAAGCAGCTCTCAGAAGAATTTTTAAGCCGTGCCCCTCTGGATCAGACCAAAGGCATCTACTCCAGCATTCTGCTTGCAACAACCGCCAGCCAGCAGCCTATCAAAGCTCAGGAGCAGGCTGGAAAGCTGCCCATATATTGCCCCCTCCCTCACCCCCCACCCCGTGTCTCATCTCAAACCGTTCCAAGCTGGTGCCTGTTCCTTGCAGTGTTTGTATTCCGATGGCTTCCAGTTTATAATCCAGGTAACTGGAGGATCTGAATGCTCCCATCTCCCCTTCCTGGTTGGGCCCAGCTGTCTCCCAGCAGCCCTGTCTATCCCATAACAAAGTCAGCTTTTGAAGCCTGCTTTATTCACGAGGTCAAAGATCTCCGGTTTGTATTATCAGGTGACACAGACTTCTGGGTAACCAATAAACTGAAATTGCATGGCAATCATATTGGGAGGAATTCTGTAAACAAGACAAAAAAAGAAGAAGTACAAAGCAGTAAAAGCATGATCTGTGTGGTGCCTGTGTGTGCTTTGAGAGGGGACTGGGTGGCTTGGGAGGCCATAAGATCTGAAGTGGCAGGGACGGACCCTCTTCCTACCTCTCCCACCAATTCTCCTCTGTTCTGGGATCATAAGGAAGTTTCTCTTCTGTTGTTGGCCCCCTTTGCCAGACTTCAACCAGGTTTCTATAGGTTGAATTACACACATGCTCTGCACCACCCATTAATAGGCTAGGTGGAGCACAACAGTCACAGAATGAAGACTAAACACAATGAAGGATAACCGGGGAGCTCTGCCAACCAGATAAGTAGGGACGGCAGAGGCAGCCGACAGCAGGAATGTTGGGACTGAGTCAGTGACTCAAAGACAATAAAGTGCAACAGGCCAGAATGTACCATAGAAATGCTTTATTGTAGAGCGTCCAGCGCTTTTTAAGAGCTCTCTCACAGGCCAGGGTGCTGGTATGCTACTTCACAGACCCTGCAGACAGGTTTTTCCTTACCCCTGCTGCCCCGTGTAAGAGCACACAGGAAGGCCCTCAGGAGCCAATCAACATCCCAGCGTACGGGGTAGCATCCCACCCAAAGGTACCCTGTTTACACTCAGTTGGCCAGCCCCACCTCTCCCAGGACAGTCCATTGCAGGACTCTCAGCAGCCTCCTAATTGCTCATCCTGGGCCAGACAGCAAACTCCTAGACAAGCAATGTCATATGAGTCCATTTTATAAGTGCCCAGTCCTCAGAGGAGCTTTCCCCTTGAGTTTGGGAGCCCATGCGACACCACTATTTTCTGAGATCACACTTCCAGCCGCCTTCACCATCCATCATACTCACGTTGACATCGAAACTAAAGGCCACCCCGTGCCATTGTGCCGCTATCTCCAACACAGTTTACATAACTATCTCAGAGCTATACAAGGCGATTTCTCTTGGATCAGTTTCCTCTGAGCAAGGGCTATAATATTTGTATAAGAGTTTCCTTGCACAGAGCTGAAATGCAGCACCCTCTGGATTGGGATGTGGAAAGTGCATCATGGGCTGTGAATAATCAGGTCACTGCAAGGTAGCATATTAAACAGAACACAGCATGTCCACTGCTCTGCAGCTAGATGGTGAGTTTCCTGAACCCAATCATCCAGAGATGAGTACTACCTGAGGACCTCCTTTTTGATCTCCACAGATGTCCCCTTGCCTGGTAATCAATCCACAAGCCAGCCCAATGCTCCTGTCAGCTTACGGTTGAAACATACAAAGAAGACATGGACGACATTGTGCTCTGAACCACCAACATCCCACTACTTTAGACAGCAGCACTAGTAACAGCCCAACAACAGCGCATGGCTTGTACCAGGAAGCATTGCACGCATTCAGAATGCACTGAATGATGGCTTTCATCCCTGCTATTGACAAAATTGCCTGAACACACACAGCTGCTTTAGACTGAGTCACACTGTTGGTTCATATGGCCCAGAACTGCCTCTTCTGAGTAGTGGTGGCTCTCCTGGGCCTGAGACAGAGATCTTTCCCAATCCTGCTTAACTGGAAGTCCCGTAAATTAACCCGGGACCTTTTGCATGCAGAACATGTGCCCCTCCCCACACAGAGGATGATCAATCCTTAGCAAGTCTCCCCTAAATATCCAGTGTCTCTCATTCATGGGAAAGTTCCAACTATGCAGGGAGCTGGCCCAGTAGCGTGCTCTGCTTCACCACCTTGGGTCCCACAATCATGCTCTTGCTCCAGGATCACATTCAGAGGGCCGTCTTGGCTGCCGTGTCACCTACAGCACCATCAGCCAAGGGACCTGGTTAACCAAATCCCAAGGAAACCATTGTGCACACACTGGAGAATGTGCAAAGGGCCTCTCAGAAGGCCTTCAGAGTAGAAGTACTCCTGCTTGCTCCAGCGGGGGCTAGATGCGGCCAGCAGCGACACTGCGCTCAGAGCTTTGGAAGGAGCTGGCCTCCCAGCGGTCAAAGCGGACCGTCTTGAGATCAGGGCGCCGGAGAAGGAGCGTGAGGAGCTTGCGCAGCACAGCCCGCCGCAGCAGGATATATACCCAGGGGTCCAGGATCTGGTTCCAGGAGGCAAGGCGCACACCGAGGAAGAGCAGCTGGTCATAATTCAGGGCTCCACGGCGATTGCTCACTGACAAGATGATGAAAACCTGGGAACAGAAGGGGGAAGGACAATGGTGAGAGGACAGGACTTCTGCAGGGGCCTGACAGTAGGTTCCTACTATCGGCCCCTCTCTAGTGATTCTAAAAACCTGGAAACAGAGAACTAGGAATACTGCACACGCACATACCAGCTCCTCCCACACAACCACCAAACTAAATCTGCAAGTGCATCCCATCCACCCCCAATAAGCCAGGGGTGTAGAACCTACGGCTTGGTGGCCCAATCCTGCCCTCCTGGGTTCCCAGACCACACCTCCTTTTCCTGCCCCACCACTTTCCCCCTAACCACCAACTGTGTGGGTGGCTTCCCAGCTTTTGTGCAGTTTTTCTCTCCATTTTAAAAGGCTGAAACGCCTTTCCAGAGGCTTAGTTACTGGGAGCAGGGAGCTTCAAGCTAAAACATGCTGGGATTTTGGCAATGCACCCTTTGCCTTTGGCACTGCCCAGCATTGGAATGAGGCCACTGAGAATTTCTCCTAAATGGAATTAGGGTCTCCTACTGAATGGAAATCCAGGCCCCATGCAATAAACACACAACTGTTCCCTGATAAGGGCTTCCTGGTCTCCATGGGCTCACGAGGGGATGGTGGCTTCTTTCATTCTCTGGACCTCCAAGAAGAAAAGGACCTACTAAGTCTGCTTTGAAGATGCCCACACACCACGTCAGTTTGAGCTGATGCTCTGGCTTCTGGATGGCAAAATTCTCCCTAGAAGACACCTCCCCTGACCGGAGAGTCCCATTCCTCAGTCAAGGAGACAACTGTGTGTCTGCATCCCACAGTGCCATAGAGTCTACCCAGCTTGGAGACCTCCCTACTGCTCAGTGGTTCAGCTAGATAATTTTAGACCCTGGACTTCAGGGTCATATGGTGGGAGGCCGTTAGACAGCCATGCACACACTAGCATTTCTGTCCCCCTCCTCCAACTGCCCTGCTTTAAAACTGCTTCAATGTTCCTGAGATGTCAAAACAAAACTATTTGCAAACCCTGATAAGAAATAATAATAATAATACTCTGACTCAGAGTATTACTCTGAGTCAAGAGTATTATTATTATTTGCTATCTGAGCCTGTGCAGCTTTGCATTTCAAACCCACTGAAATCATAGCACCATGACTACACGAATAAAACAGAGTTTCCTTCTGCTGCTGCCCTGATCACCAGCTGCTGTTGGGTGGTCCTTTGGGGACTCCCAGGCCCTGGTCCACTCCCCACTGCAGCCCTGCTAATAGTTCATCATCCTGCTGCAAGCCCTCTCCCAGCTCCCTCCGAGAGACTGTTTGACCCTTTCAATGGCCTTTGTGCCATTCATCCCCCTACTCACCAGTAAGGGGCTCCAGCAGATGCAGGAAACCACCATGATGCCCAACAGCTGCACAACCATCTCAATGTCGTGGGCCTTGGCTCGCCGGTACCCAAGTTTGCGCTGACCGCGGAGCCGGGCTCGCATCAGGGTGAGTCCACTGAATGTGTTACAGACAAAGGAGGCCACCAACGAGACCAAGCCCAGCAAAGAGAAGAGCAGGGCAAAGGCCACATCGGTCCAGGCTTCTACCTTTCGCACCTTGATGAAACACCAGACGCCTTGGGCCTGGATTTCATAGCTCCCAAATTTGCAGAAAGGCAACAGGGCAATGGCTAAGGCGATTGCCCACAGTCCAACCAAGGAAAGCTTTGTCCGGCTTGGTGTGACCAAGGCGGCATGCAACAAAGGACGGGTAATGCCCACACAGCGCTCCACCGCCATTATGAAGCCCAGAAAGAGTGGGCACAATCCAAAGAAGACCATAGAGGCACCAAAGAACTTGCAGAGGGCTCCAGAAGGGTCCATGTCTGCCCAGCCACGCTGCGTGGCGTAGAGATGCAACACAAAGGAGCCCGGGATGACATGGCCTGCTAGGTCCGTGATCACCAGGCTGCTTGCAAAGAGCAGGAACGTGGCCTTGGAGCGGCGCCGGAAGCGAGCGTAGGATTGCACCAGGATCACCAGTGCCACAACGTTCGAGACGGCACCCAGGGTCATAGAGAAAATGGGAGACGCCGCCGAAGGAGCGCTGCTTCGGGACTTCACCAGCTCTGTGTGGCTCGAGGAGTTGTTCATCCGGAGGAGGAAAGGTGGTGTCTGGGAAGAATTGGGAGGGAGGGTGGCAAACATTATGTCAGTGGCTGCCTCCAGGTGCAGGCATCTGCAAGGGCAAAAGAGACATAAGAAACTCAGGCCCTGCCTTTGGGAGCTGTACAGAATCCTATACATTTCACTTACTTTAATTAATAGCTCAACCCTATGCATATCTACCCAGAAGTACGTCCCAGTGCGTTCAATAGGACTTACTCCCAGGTAAGTGTGCATAGGATTGCAGCCTAGATGATGATGGCAATGATGATTAGAAGAACAAGCAGGAAGTTAGGGGAAGAGGGACAAACTTTGGAAGACATCAGCAAAGTCAAGCTACTTCTAGATTCTAGAAGATTAAGGATGCTTCCAGATGGGAAAGGCAGGATAGCTGCACACTGGCTTTTTTAAAGAGTGCAACCAAAAGAGTTGCCCGTACTTCTCCTATCAATTGGGTATCAAGGGTTGAATAGTTTAGGAAACCACACACAAGAGTGGCACTGGGGAGTATTTGAAAAGTACAGCAAGTATTAGAAAATAAAGAACATAAGAACCATGCTGGATCAGACCGAAGGTCCATCTAGTCCAGCACTCAATTCACACAATGGCCAACCAGCTGTTTGCCAGGGACCAACAAAGCAGGACATGGTGCAACAGCACCCTCCCACCCATGTTCCGTAGCAACTGGCCCAAATAGGCTTACTGTCTCAGATACTGGAGGCAGCACATAGCCATCAGGGCTGATAGCCTTCTCCTCCAGGAATTTATCCAACCCCCCTTTTAAAGCCATCCATATTAGTGTCCATCACTAATATGTAAACTTGTAACATTAATTTTCTTTTGCAAAAATAAAACACATCTTCTTCTTCTTCTTCTTCTTCTTCTTCTTATTATTATTATTATTATTATTATTATTATTAGAAATCAAAGTTACATTGTACTTTCCATTCCCCATCTCACAGTAAATGAGGAGTGGTGTTTTTTTTAGTTTATTTCTAACATTAGGATTAAACAATGTAAACACATTTAACCTATTATTACATACACAAGAAAGCTTGTGACGAATGCTCTGTCACATTCTTTGGATTGTACAAGTCA
Organism: Elgaria multicarinata webbii; assembly: GCF_023053635.1. Taxonomy (NCBI): domain Eukaryota; kingdom Metazoa; phylum Chordata; class Lepidosauria; order Squamata; family Anguidae; genus Elgaria; species Elgaria multicarinata. The sequence goes on along the minus strand of NC_086173.1, from coordinate 62,972,571 downwards.
TCGCAATTTTTAAACAGGAACGAAATGCCCCAAACCCCCCTGATGAGGATGAGTTGGGCCTCTCCCTGGGAACTAGAATCTACTCTTCCAATGGTCGTCAGGTCAAGAACAAGCTGAAACAAATCATGAATCTAGAAGAGTAATCCCAAAATATCAGCCCATTATAATTTATACTTTGCCATTAAATACACAGCTGAAAAAGATCCAAAAGCCACAGAAGGATAAAACTTTTATGAAGACCAACTAAAATGTCACATAATAGTGTAGGCAAGCTTTCAAGTTTTCTGTAACTCTTTATGCAGGATGTTAAGTAAAATGATAAGAGTTGGTGGGAAAGTCCGTAGTTTCTGGAAAGGTCTGCAGTTTCTAACAGTTTTAATATTTATTTATTTATTTATTACATTTTTATACCGCCCAATAGCCGAAGCTCTCTGGGCGGTTCACAAAAATTAAAACCATCATAAAACAACCAACAAGTTAAAAAACACAAATACAAAATACAATATAAAAAGCACAACCAGGATAAAACCACGCGGCAAAATTGATATAAGGTTAAAATACAGAGTTAAAACAGTATAATTTAAGTAAAAAATTAAGTGTTAAAATACTGAGTGAATAAAAAGGTCTTCAGCTGGCGACGAAAGGAGTACAGTGTAGGCGCCAGGCGGACCTCTCTGGGGAGCTCATTCCACAACCGAGGTGCCACAGCGGAGAAAGTTTTAAGACAGAGAACACTAACTCAAGATTCTAGATCATCTATAAAAATGAGGGACCAACCATCACTTTGTCCCTATAGCCCTGAAGTCTGTTTTTCACCTAGTTGAGTCTAATCTGAGTTCAATGGGACTTACCCCTAGGTAAGTGTTCTCAGGATTAGACTGTTAGGGTAGGGTATATGTAGGATTCCACCCTAACGGTGCACTCCTACACATATATACTCAGAAATAATAAGTATTAAGCTCAATGGGGCTTATTCCTAGGGAAATATGATGGTTGCTTTTGTCAGAAAAACACCTCCCGTCCCGCAGTCTATCTTATTATTATTATTATTATTATTATTATTATTATTATTATTATTATTTATTTATTTATTTATTTATATAGCACCATCAGTGTACATGGTGCTGTACAGAGTAAAACAGTAAATAGCAAGACCCTGCCGCATAGGCTTACAATCTAATAAAATCATAGTAAAAGAATAAGGAGGGGAAGAGAATGCAAACAGGTACAGGGTAGGGTAAGCAGGCACAGGGTAGGGTAAAACTAACAGTAGAAAGTAACAGTAGAAGTCTGCACAACATCAAGTTTTAAAAGCTTTAGGAAAAAGAAAAGTTTTTAGTTGAGCTTTAAAAGCTGCGGTTGAACTTGTAGTTCTCAAATGTTCTGGAAGAGCGTTCCAGGCGTAAGGGGCAGCAGAAGAGAATGGACGAAGCCGAGCAAGGGAAGTAGAGGCCCTTGGGCAGGCGAGAAACATGGCATCAGAGGAGCGAAGAGCACGAGCGGGGCAATAGTGTGAGATGAGAGAGGAGAGATAGGAAGGAGCTAGACCGTGAAAAGCTTTGAAGGTGCAATCATATACCCTCTTACCTGGGAGGAAGGCCCATCTAGTTCAATGGGCCTCAATTTTGCATAGATATAAGAACATAAGAAATGCCATGCTGGATCAGACTGAGGGTCCATCTAGTCCAGCACTCTGTTCACACAGTGGTCGATTATTTGCCGACCAAGGGACCCCTAAGCAGGAAACAGTGCAACAGCACCCTCCCACCCATGCTCCTCAGCAACTGGTGTATATAGCCTTAATGCCTCTGATACTGGAAGTAGCACATAGCCATCAGGACTAGTAGCCATTGATAGCCTTCTCTTCCAGGAATTTATCCAACACCTTTTTAAAGCCATCCAAATTGGTGGCCATCACCACATCTTGTGGTAGTGAATTCCATAGTAAAACTATGCACTGTGTAAAGCAATGCTTCCTTCTAGTTGGGATATTTTATTCCAACATGCATCACTGTATACCTGCATACATTGACCCACATGTTCCATTTGGATGCCCATTTTCTCAGTTTGGAGAGATTCTTTTTGAGCTCCTCACAATCCCTTTTTGTTTTAACCACCTTAAATTATTGGTTTTATCAGTAAACTTCGCCATTTTGACGCTCACTCCTAATTTTATGACCAAGTTAAAAATAATTGCTCCCAATACAGATCTCTGTGGGACCCCACTATTTACTTCCCTCCACTGGGAAAAATTACCATTTATTCCTTCTGCTTTCTGTTCTTTAGCCAGTTACTGATTTATAAGAGGACCTCTCCTCTTATTCCATGACAACTAAGTTTGCTCAGGAGTCTTTAATGAGGGACCTTGTCAAAAGCCTTTTGGAGCTCTTTGAGAATTCTAGGATGGATACCATCCAGGCCTGGTGATGTATTTGCTTTTAATTTGTCAATAAGGTTAAGCACACCATCTTTTGTCACCACTATTTACCTCAGTTCCTCAGACTCCCTTCCTGAAAGCATTGGTTCAGGCACAGGTACCTGTCCTATAGCAGTGAACACCGATGCAAAGTTTTCATTCAGCTGCTCTGCAATCTCCCTGTCCTCCTTTAGTACCCCTTTAACTCAATTGTCATCCAGCTATCCAACTGCTTCCCTAGCTGGTTTCCTGCTTCTGATATATTTAAAATATTTTTTTCATGGTTGGCCTTGATATTGTTAGTGATATGCTCGTCAAAATATATTTTTGCATCTCTTATGGGGCCTGTTCAGAAGACACCTTAAACCCTGCAGGTTAAGGCTTTTGGTTAAGTGCAGGGTTTGAGGTGTCTTGTGCGATGCATTTTGCTAACCCCTGCTCACTCACTAACCACTGTTGGGCTATCTGCAGAAGGGTTAGCAGCTCTATCCATGGTTTAACTGTTGTGTGTGACAGCACAGTTTGTGGTTAGTGCTAACCCCAGAGAACCACAGTTTTGCTAATCACAGAGCCTGAAGTGTTGTCCCTTCGTATGCTTGCATCGCTTTTGTGCAAGTGTGTGTTCCCTTTTATTTTCCTCACTTGGGCAAGACTTCCATTTTCTGAAGGAAGCCCTCTTTTCTACAATAGCTTCCTTGATACTGCTAGTTAACCATGCCAATGACCTCTTGGACTTGGTGCTACCTTTCTTAACCCATAGTATACATTTTAGCTGTGCTTCTGTTATTGTGGTTTTGAGCAACTTCTATGCATTTTGCAGGGATTTAACCCCCCTGACTCCCCCTTTCAACTTCCTTTTTACCAGTTCCCTCATTTTAGAGAAGTTTCCTCTTTTGAAGTCAAATGTGACTGGATTGGACTTCCTGGGCAGTTTCCTACTTAAATATAAATTTAGCCTGATAGCACTGTGGTCACTATCACCAATAGGTTCAACAACATTTACATCTCACACTAGGCCCTCGACAATGCCATTTAGGATTAAAAATATTTATAAGACTGTGCTGCTAGACCCATTTAAAACTGCAGTTTTGGAGGCTTCAACACCATGCTAAGCTTTCTCTCTCTCCCACTCCTCATCCTTGTTATTATGCTTAACAATCAGTCTGAAGAGGAGTTGTGGGGGACTGGAAAGCTTACTCATTCGCTTGCAACATTTTAGTTGGTCCTAATACTGTGGCATTGAGCTTTTGTTTTCTAACACACCAACATGGCTACCTACTAAATTTTTGTATTGTTTGGAAGAGAAGCACATTCTTCTTAAACTGGATAATGGGATGTGGTGGTCTAATTCTTCTATTAGCACCAGAAGCAAATTGTATTAAGTTATAGCTATCATTACCAGTTTTGTAGCAGGTGTGTGTGTGTGCTTAAATAAACAGCTTTCAGTAGTAAGCATATGCAGTATAATTGAATTGCTTCTCTCTCTTTTTTTAATTCCTATTGTCTGGCTCAACTAACCTGGGGCTATATTCGGAACCAGATGATTGAGTCATAGCTCCTATTAAGGCACTGTCACTCCTAATTGCCTCTGTGAAGGAGAAACAGAATCACCCCAGGTACACTTAAAAACATAGCACAGATTTGTTAACCCCTTAATAGCCTTTAACCGTCCTTTTGTAGTCACAATCTAATCCCCACCAGTGATAGAGATGTTAAAAGCAGGGAGGAGGTTGGGAAGAAGTTTATTTGCTACTTTAATCATAGCAGTAGTGGAGTTTGTGTATTTGTTACTTTACTACATTGGTAATAATGTGGACTAATTAATGAGGTTATTAGGACTACAATGTTAATTGGCTTGATCAGTTATAAAACTTTTAATGGACTAAAAAAGTGCCTTCAGTTGTATTTTTTTGCACATACAAGTACTTATAAAAACTGCAGATGGCAAACACCATCTTTAAAAAGGTGTGTGCACACACACTTCTCTCTTAAAAGACTGTTCATTCCAAAGGGGATACCTCTTCTCAAAGGATGCCTGGTACAACCAAGTATGTACCTGGCTTCAGGAATATTTTTTTTCTAGATGCACCTTAAATGCCAATTTTGTCAATTAATCAACTGAAGCTCATCTGATAAACCAATTAAAATGTATTCAATTGCATTGTCTTGCATGATAATGTGGTACATGAGTTAATGAGGCACTAGGCTCCCAGTCTGCATTATCTAATGCAAGCCATGCCCTTTCAATCCAACAGTTCAGCCTTAGCCAATCTGATGCCCTCCAGATGTTTGGGCCCTTCACTCCCCTCAACATGGCCAATGGTCAGGAATGCTGGGAATTGTTGTCTAAAACATCTGGAAGGCACCTAGTTGGGGAAAGGCTGCAACAGTCCATTCTGCTCAATTCCTACCATGCATGGGAAACAGCAACAGCACTTTCTGCTTCTGTATCAAGATGGGGCCCTTTCTAGAGCCTGCAGTATCCCGAGCTACCACTTAACTGTCACATATGTATAAGTTAATCACATACTTATAAGTTAATCACCCGATTCTTTTGCTCTGAGAGCAATCCCTCTTGAAGAACAAGTAGTAGGCATGGATTAGAATCCCCACTCCGAGCTATGCTTGGACACCCTGATTGAAACCATAACAGAGTAGTCAAGTTATGTTAACATGGAACTATGATTTTCTGTAACAACCCCCCAGCTGTTTCTGCCTCTGTTGAGAGAACTTGTAATGGCACATATCACACTCACTTCATTTACATTAACTTCAAATGACTGCCAACACAAGAGACAACCACTAGCAGGGTTTAGCATCCCTACTCCACAAGTGTAAAGGAAACATTCGAAGGAGCAATTTCCAGAGGGGCTGCCCTGTTAGCTGTTGCACATCCAGCCTCTGTTGTTTTTGCTGCATCTTGAATCAAATCATCACAATCCCATTACGGTAACACTATATCCCTCTTGCTCATTTATACCTCGTAGGACACCTAATGGCATTGGTTGCCATGAAATGTGAAATAAATGGCAGGAAATAACACTATGAAAGCAGTAGATGGAATGTGTAATGTGCCGCAGCAGTTATCAGTGCATTTCAATACCACTGTGAAGCAGTAGTGTAAACCTAGCCACACAGTCTTAGGGTGCTTTCAAGACCATTTATTCCAGCATAGGCTTTCGTGGACACTACTCACTTCATTGGGTGCAGGAAACGTTAACCTCAAAGTGGCAGATCTTCCTATTATTATTATTAATAATAATAATATTAATATTTATTTATAAAGCGCCATCAATTTTCATTGCACTGTACAGAATAAAACAAAACAAGACAATCTGCCATATGGCTTACAATCTAAAATCACCATTAGAGGTTAAGCGCTTCATGGATCACATCTAATGAAGCATACGGGTCCACGAAATGGAAGGGTTAGTCTCGAAGACTGGCGCAAGATTACCTGCGATTAAAAAAATCGTTCCTTCTCCCTTTGCTGGTCCTCTTGAACCATCATGGCTGTGGGCACAGCACGTAACAACAGTCCTCTCGCCTCAAGACGGGAAGTCTCCGCTTATCTCGGACGGGTCTCGGAACAGAGAGGCCCCGTTGAGAAGACACCTTAAACCACGGCTTTAACCACGGTGGTTACGCGAGAAAGCCGGGTCATGTTCAGAAGGCACCTTAAACCAAGGCTTTAACCACAGTGACTAAAAGCCTTATTCACAGTGGTTAAAGCCATGGTTTAAGGTGTCTTCTAAGCACGACCCGGCTTTCTCGCGTAACCACCGTGGTTAAAGCCGTGGTTTAAGGTGTCTTCTGAAAGGCGCAGAGAGACGCTCAGACCTTTAGGGCGGGTACGGTCGGTGGGCTCGTCCGTCTTGAGGAGATCGCCCTCATAATATCCTTATCAGATCTCTCTCTCTCTCTCTCTCTCTCTCTCTCTCTCTCTCTCTCTCTCTCTCTCTGGTATTCCGGAGTCATCGACCAAGAGTTCACCTTTCGGAGCCCACCGACCGCCAGTTGCTGCCTCTCCTCCGCTGCGCTCCCTTCCCGTCCCATCGAAGTAGCTGGGATGGAGAGCTGGCGGGAACTGGTCGAGCCCTGAGGCGACTCACCTTCTGCAGCAATCCCTCTCGCGCGCGCGCTCCCAGTGCGTCCAGGTCTCGCCTGCAATTGCGTCCCGGGAGAAGTTGAGCTCCGCCGCGGCTCCTCGACCGCACTCCGGCCAAAGTACTCACAGCGCTCGGCTCCGCCCGGCTTTGCCTCTGCCTCACCCTTTCTTGCTCCTCCGCCGGTTATAAGGCGCGACGGGCTGAGGCACTAGGGGGCGCGCTGAACTCCTCCTCCGCGCTCGGCCCGCACGAGGGGGCGGCGCACTCCCAAGAAGGGCTTGCTCCAAGACGCCTCTCCTGCAGGGAAAGCTCTTCGGTAGCCCCGCGCACAAAAAGATGGTGTGCTCAAGGGAACGGGCGAAGTCTCGGTTGCTGGTTCGATAGTCGCTGACACGGATTAGGTCCCCAACACCACCCCGAGCTTGCGTTGAAAGGGAGGAAATAGTGTGGGTCTGTAATGCAGCCTTTAAATAGCCTTTAAGCACCCTGAGTAGGAGCACGGCCAGTTGGATAAAGGAAGTAAAGGGTTCAATTAATTCCTCTTAAGAGAGCTCATACCTGCACCCCATATTTCGACACCTGGAGTGCTTCCTTCTAGCACTACCAATTAAAAGACTTCGGGCATCTTTTTCTGTCATTGAGAGATAGTGTGGTGTAGTGGTTAGAGCGTTGGACTGGAGATCCCATTCTAGTCCCCACTTGCCTTGAAACTCACTGGGTGACTTTTGGTCAGTCACTGACTCAGCCTAACCTACCTCACAGGGTTGTTGTGAGGATAAAATGCAGAGTGGGGAGGATCATGTATGCCACCTTGGGGTCTTTGGAGGAAAAGGCAGGATAAAAATGTAACAAATAAGTAAATAAATACATTTCCTCTTTAATGGGTTTTCTATGGAAAGAAAAAGACACAGAGGAAGAAGTGGGAAAACTTGGGAGGGATATGAGTGGAAAATGTCATTGTTTGGGGGGTGGGAGGAAACCCTGCCCCACTCCCCGGTAATATTCCTGTGAATGAGGCAGTGCGATTGAACAATAAAAACCTTTTCTGGAAGCACCTCTGACTTTCAAGAACTAAGAAGGCCTGAGACCAGCCGTGAACTTAAGATGGGGCCTTGAGATACACTCTTCTACTCTCAAGTAGTCCAACTTTCAACTCTCCCCAATAGCCTGCTGTCAGCCTCTCCCAAATCACAGCAGCACCTACCATGATTCCAGGCCATATTCGCTGTGGTTAGCCTCCAACAAGTTGAAGCTGTTTTTGGTATTTTCTTAGGTTCAGATCTCAGCTGACAGGTTGGGCACATGATGGGGGCAATGCTCCTATCTGAGGACTCTGAGTGTGTGTGTGTTATTTTATGACCCTGTTCAGACAACACACTAAGCCACAGTGGTTAAGCATTTTGAGCTAAACATTATGGCTTAGCGTGTTGTGTGAACCATGACTTAACATGTCATGTGAACCATGCCTAACGATGGTGGCTACATAACCATGGGTTAAACATGCTCACTAATCATTTGCTGCAAAAGGGTGAGCGGCCTAGCCATGACTTAGCCTGTTGTCTGAACAGGCCCATTGTAAGTTATTTTTAACAATAAAGACCCCCCCTCCCTCCTTCCCAATTGTATAGTTGATGGTACAAGACATAAAAGAATAAGCACCCTTTCCCATGCTTCCTTCCCTACACCCTCATCTGGGAACTATATTTAAATTCCTATCACCTGGAGATAGTGGTGGGTGGCTGAGGGGGAAATTTGTCTAGACCCAACAAAGTGTTGCCTTGTTTTGAGCCTAAGGTCTGCTTTATCACAAGATGAGAGTTCCTACACAGTCGTCACAAAAGCTCCTGCGAAATGCATCTTACATGTATACACAACAAAACACCGTACATCTGCACTTGTGTCATGGTGTGTTACACGCAGGGTTCATGCAGCGTCCTATATCTATGCAAGAAATGTGTGAAGAGGCCCTCAGAGAGGCTGGGTCAAAGCGTCATTGCTACTAAAGGTTCACCCCACAGCATGAGGTTATGAAACCTTCAGGGTAATGAAAATGGGATGTGGTGTTCTCTGCTGTGTTTCTGGGAGGGTTACCCAATAGCTCAACAGCCTGCATTACGGAGGTACACCCGTTCTTTATTCTCCTAGAGAGATGTGTGTTTGTGGGTGTTCCTGCTAGGGCCCCTGTGAAAGCAGAAGTGATGGGGGAGTCTGTTTATTCTCTTGTGCTGAGTGCAGACTGTGAGATACGGATGCATTAGAATAGGCAGTGGGGATCTCTTCCTTCCACCAGCATGTGAAAGAGCGGTGAGGGTGGGGAGACAACAGCTAATTCACATCAACACCCAAAGACACTCCTGGGAATTGAGGTAGAGACAGCAAAGGGATTAGCGGAAGGTTAGAGTCAGGAATAGAAGCTTCCGAACCCATTGCTGGCCAGCGGGCAGTGTTGTGGCAAGACGCCAGGTAGATGTCCTGTCACAGCCTTCTCCATATTATGAGATCAGCACTGGCTCCAAATTTCTGGGGGGCCTTGGGCAACACATCCTCCATGGCCTCCTCCCTCAGTGGGTCTACTGTCTCCTCACCATTGTTACCAGCTGCTCTCACTCCTCCTCCTCTTCCTCATCACTGCTACTGCTTGCTGGGCAGAGCCGGTGAGCGAGTAGGCAATGGCATCTTCTCCTTTTCACCACTGTGACGTTACATTAGACTAGGCCTACCGCATAAACCCTTCTCAGGCTAAGCATCACCAGTTGAAAACCTGAGGGAGGATTAAATAAAACCTTTCTCTTAGCTATGAGGGAAACAGGTTAAATATAGGATTTGTTTTTAAACGTACTGTGGGTATATTCTGGTGAGGGTGTTTGATAACTGAGGCAGGTAAATAATGCTAAGCTGACACGTGGTAATTGGTAGCTAACAAAATAATAATAAGTTTATTGTCATGTTAAAAGCTTTAAATGAAAATATAATGCTTCTAATCTTGCTTAATCTAAACTCTTCACACACCAACCACCTCTCCCTCTCTCTCTCTCTACACCAATCCTATATACCTAGTAATTAATCTCTTCTCACTCCACAAACAATTCTAATTCCCACCAACAACCTAACTAACCTCCCTTCAGTCACTCTTTATATACTCCTTCCCCCACCTTACTTATTACATCACAAACCACACCCACTCAATTCTAATATTCCATACTCACCAGACATACTAAGCAGATGCATACAAGATACGCAATTGTGGCGTAACGCCACAATGACTACCATTGTCTGCGCCAGAGGAAGAGGCAGGTGAACAAGCAGGTTACAATGGCAAAGAGGAGCAGCAAGGTCAGGTCCAGGGGGCTGTCAGTGGATCCCTCCCTGCCGGAGTGTGGGCCTTCAGCAGCAGCTGCCCAGCCATGCCTACCCTTGATGCTGGCTCTGCATGCGATGCAGCCTGGCTATCTGCTCGATTCTGAGTTGCAAGTATATAAAAAAGAAGCATCTAGTAGCTAGAACACCCCAATGCTTCCTGCTTTCTCTTGTTCCTATTCTTGATTGTAGGGCTGGCGGTGGGGTGGCGGTGGGGGTTAAGCAGGGTACAACATGAGCATGATCAGAATAGGAAGGGCCTAGGACCAGTTTTCCACTCAAACGGTTCTTAAAGCTCACAGGGGCAGGGCCTGCCCAAGACCACACTGCTGTTGGCATATGTATCTCTCACCCACGGACAGAAACACTATGGCCTTTCTTTGAAGTGCAGCTATGTGTTTATAGTGAAACCTGATATCCAGCAGAACGGCATGACTGTTCTGTAAGGCTGTACGTGTGTGTAGAAGAAAGAATGACAGCATTTTTAATCTCTGCTGCTTGCTGGGGTAGAATCATAGCCTTCCAAGCACAAAGCAAAGCAGATTCTGCTTAGTTGACCCACACTCCAAGATTGCAGGAACTATCAGGAGATGGAGCTGTAATCCAGAGGAGAAAGGCAATAGGCAGCAGGTCAGGACTGCATTGTGCCAGCTTCATCCACAGACTGACGCACATGTTACACAATCCAAGTAAAGTGTGTCTGACTGAAACATAGTTCAGATGAGGCTTCCCCAATTGGAAGCCCTCTATATGGGTTAGACTACATGTCCCATAATCCCTAGCCAACATGGTAAATGGACATGAATGATGGAAACTGTAGTCCATCACACCTGGAATGCACCAGGTTGAGAGAGGCTGGCTTAGACCCAGAATAATACTCCAGCTAGTCCCAACCTCCACTCCTGTAGCCAAGGAAGAGATGGGGATGGCCTTGCTGTGAGAACTGTCATGCTGCCAATCTCCACATTTAAACAAAAGTGAGGACTAATGAGCTCATGTAAGAGCTGGCTCTGTGCGGCGGTGTGTGTGTGTGTGTGTGTGTGTGGCGCACAAGCAGAAAAGCTTTAAATGCTTGAAATAATAAAAACAAAGTTGCACTGCGTTCGAGTCCTAACTCTACCATCAACTCACTTGGTGGCCTGAGGAGAGCTCTCTCCACCTCTGCCTCCCCTGTGAAATGTGGTGGTGGTCATAATCATGAGTATTACACAGTTGCTGTAAGCATTTGCTTTTCAAATCTCTTTGCCCCCCTCTTATCAACATCTCCTCTTCTTTATTGTCATTGGCCCTCTCGTCATCTCCATTTTGCTGGTACATTCTTCTTAGCTAATCTTAGGGTTATTTCCTTTATGTCATTCCGTCCATCCTCTCTCTCTCTCTGTCCCCATTCAGAAGACACCTTAAACCACAGTTTTAACCACAGTGGTTAAGCCAGAAAGCCTTATTTACCGTGGTTAAAGCCATGGTTTAAGGTGTCTTCTGATCACGACCTGGATTTCTTGTGTAACCACCATGGTTAAAGCCGTGGTTTAAGGTGAACGGGGCCTCACTCTTGCTGTCTCTTTTCTCCAGAACTCATTGCCTCCTAACATCCTCCTTGCAACTGTTTTTAGTTGTACCTACCCATTTATCTGGGAGTAAGCCCCGCTGAATTCAATGGGGCTTATTTCTAAGCAGAAATATAAAGGACAGCCCTGCAATGTGCATTTGAAAATGTACCTCTTCTCTTGGATCTTTCTCCTCTGTCTCTTTTTCTCTCCCCCACCCTCCACCTTTCCTTCTATCTCCTTTCCTCATGGTGTAATCTTGTAGAGTATAAACCTGACTGGAGGGTCCATTCCTTTTAGTCTGCGCAGAGCCTAGCACTTTATAAATAATAAAGATTATTATCAGGATTATCTCAGTGTGGTGCCAACCAGGAAACTTTCTGAGATATAAGAAGTGTCCACTGGATGTTCTATTCTCCTCTTCCTCCTCCTCCAGCCTCTCCTCCTATCCTTGTGCCCTGCCTCCTGAGACTGTTAGAACAAAATGAGAATTGCAGCAAGGAGGAGAAGCGAGGGGGGTGTCTGTTGAGTGGAGCAGCAGGACAGGAGGCAGAGTGGTTGCCTCCTCTCTAAAGCTTTTAAAGGCATCACCTCTGAGTCATGAGTCATGATAAGAACCACAGGTAGTAGGGATTCTTACAAAAGAACCGAAATAGAGGGAGGTGGACAGTTCACCCCTAAATGCCTTCCACACTGCAGGGCACTGGGAATTCTGGGCCTACGCAAGCACAGGCCGTTGTAGCGAGCAAAGCTCATGTCTTCTCAAAGAAACGCTTGGCTGCCTATGCTCTGGCTTCGCTCGGCATATGCAGCTGTCTCTCCCTCCATCCGAAGATGAACCGCAGCTCTGGAGAGCTCTGCCCGCTCCCACTTTACCATCAGAACCCACAATCCTTTGTGGCCCCATTAGGGATAATGGCTCGAGGGCTGCTGAGTGCTTTAATAACAAGATTGTGGTTGAGTGTGGCAGGCCTCCAGGGTGCATTCCCAGCAGCAGCCCCAATCCTCTGGTGAAGAGGGAGGGGAACAAGGTTACGTCTTGCCACCAGAAGCACCACTCAGGACCTGGAAGGAGCTGACTTGGGGGAAGGTTTATCTGCTTCCCCCCACCCCCAGCAGCTCTTCCAATGCTCCCTCAACCCCTCCCCATTCCCATCTTCTTCTGCTTTTATCAGCCCCCAACCTCATTGCCTACTGCCAAACCCCTTTCATCCCTGAGAGATGCTCCTCCATCGTGTGAATGTATGATTTTGAAACGAATACCCTCAGAAGTGCAGCATCTCTGTTCAATTCTGCCAGGCCTAAGGGCCAAGGGCTACTGTTCACGATAGTCATAGGCTACCTCCAGGATCAAAGGCAGCATCCTCTGAATGCCAGTCGCTGGGGACCAATGGTGGGTTAGGGTGCTCGTGTCCTTGTCCTCATGTCTTGGTTATAGGCTTCCCAAGAAGCATCTAGTTGGTGACCATGGGAAACAGGATGCTGGACTAGATAGGATAGTGATAGACTTGTTTTGGTGCTTTTGGAAGCTGAATCTGATATGCAGGGGGAGATCAAAGCTGGAACAGCAGGAAAAAGGAAATATATTAGCAGCACAGAGAGAGAGAGAGAGAGAGATCAATGTTTGTCAAGCTATTAGGAAGTTAGAATTTAGTATTGATTTATTTTTACGTCAAGCCACTTATTTAAAATGTATGCCAATTTCCTATTTTCTATGTACTAAAATTTGGCACAGGCAAGAAGAAGTGTCTGCCTGGATTCCAAAAAGTGCTGATTTCACATAGTCACAGACAATATCCACAACTGACAACACTTTAGAATGAAATAAAATACTTTTATAATAATTCATTCACTCACCATCCAGTTCTGTCCCCCATTTTCCGGACATGTCTGGGCAAAACCGGGCAGACGGTCACCCTAACTTAAAGCTGTCATCATGATTTTCCTTGTCCCCACAGAAAACAAAAACTACAACTTCTAGTATGCCTTTTGCCCACCTCCTTCCCTTCTGTTCCTGATGGGGCCTAGTAGCTGAGGCAGCCAACCCAGGTGCTCTCCCTTCAGTCCCAGGATGGCTAACCACTTCCAGATTATGGCTGCCACAGCCTGATCAAACTTCCCTCCCACCCAAGGCTATTGAAACAGAAGAGTGAATAGAGGAATGACTGATAGCTAAGGCTAGAATGGAATGATGGCAGTTGGGGAAAGTCAGTTAGTAGGGGCCAAGTTAGGACTGAGAGATAGCGATGCCAGTACTACACCTCCCAGCATGCCTTTGGTGGCCCTCAGGTGCCGATGTCTTCTGACAGGCGCTTTCCTCCTCTCGTGGCTGATGCTGCATCCAGGAGTAGCATCACTAAGGAGTGGAGGTAAGCGGCTGTCAGTGGACATGCATAACTCCAGCCAAGTCCTGCTGGGACTGCCTCAGCCCACACTTCTCACCCACGAAGTGCTCCATCAGGAGCCTGTACTGAAGATCTGGATCTAGGCTGGGCACTTGTCCCCCTTCATCAAGCCTGTTTCTGGGCATGCACAGAGTGCTTCCCTTTCCTCCCTCTTAAGGGTGAATCATGTGCTTCCCTCAGCTTCTGAGAAAACCGATATCAGGACAGTGTACCTTTGAGCATGTCCAGAGCTTGACCTCTCAAAGACAAGCTGTTGTATCTAGTTATGATTTTAAAACCACACATGACAGGTGGGAGGAGGCACCACAAATGGTTGCAGCCCATTTATGTGGGTTGTTTCCTTTTATACGGAATTGCTTGAGACTGAAGTTAGGAATCAGAATGGCCACCAAAGGCCAGTAATTCTGGCCTCCCATCCAAGGCATGCTGGGAGTTCTGCCCAAGGAATGCTGGGAATTGTAGGTGTAAACCTAGGTTTTTTAATGAAATTCTTTAAAATACTTAAACCCCCAAAATTAATGTTTTTAGATTTTTTCTGATCTATGTACATGAAGACCTGCCTGGGTGAACAGCATTAAGGCAGTACCATATATGGAAGTGGGTAAACATTTTGGGACATACGTGACACACAAATACTTTCCGCTTTATAGGTAGAGATTGCCCAGAAAGTTTCAGCTATTTGTTGGTATAAAAATGCAATAAATAAATAAATAAGCAAAAACCTTATGACAGATTCATATAGCCTTCCGCCTTAAAGAAACTCAATTGCAATGCCTTTTAAATTTCTTGTAAGGCAGGCATATTATGGCTGTCACCAGTTTTATGCATTTAGAGCCATTATCAGCTGAATAATTGGCACAAATCAACAGATTTTCCCGACATGGAGTGGTAGACATGCATCATGATTGATTGATTAAATAATTTGCCTTTCTGTTTCCTACATTGCAGTATGATGTGTAACTGTAAGTTATTTTGTTATGTGGAGAGTGGCACAGGAAGGATGTGTTGTGGTAGGCAGGAACGTCTGCTGTCCTGGGAGTGCATACAACATGTGGAGTTAACTTTTAATCAAATTAGTCCAAATTACTCTTTGTCAGTCAAAAAGGTGGCTTGGTGAAATGACCAAAGAACCCCCTACATGCTGGGGAAATTGCTATACCTCCAGTAAGAACCAGAAGAAACCTGTTCCCTTAAAGGACTTGATGGCACTTGATGTGACTAAACACCAGGGGCATTTGATTGTGTACATGATCATGCTCTTTCTTTACTATCAATAGTAGAACACTTTCCAAGGCAGCACAGTTATTAAATCTGTTGCTGAGAGAGCTATGGTACTGTCTGCATATTCCCAGCAGAATTAACAACACTGCTGATATATTAAAATTACTGTTTTAACTGCCATGAAAAGTGATTGTGTACATGAAGCCCATGGGTGTGAACATAAGAACAGAAGGAGAGCCATGCTGGATCAGACCAAGGGTTCATCTAGTCCAGCATTCTGTTCACACAGTGGCCAACCAACTGGTGACCAGGAACCCACAAGCAGGAGACTAGTGCAACAGCAATCTCACACCCATCCCACCAAGCTTCCATTGGGCTGGCAAACAATATGGAATGATGACCTGGCAGAAGGGTGCAGGCATGGTGGGTTGACACTCCATCATCATCATCATCATCATCATCATCATCATCATCGCTGCACCCCCTTGCTACCGCCCACAAACAGTGCCTCATTTCGCCATGATACACATACACAGGCAGGCACTGATGCTTTCATGGTACAACCAGAGAAAATACTGCATTTTCTCTTTTCTGAAATAGCACAGGATAAGACAGGGGAAAGTGCATATGTAACATGTCCCTAAGCTCAGCCTCTGTACCAGAGGACTGGAAGACAGCCAATGTAACACCAATTTTCAAAAAGGGATCCAGGGGGGATCTAGGAAATTACAGGCCGGTTAGTTTGACATCTGTTCCAGTTAAATTGGTTGAAAGCATTATTAAAGACAAAATTAGTAAGTATATAGAAGGACAGGTCCTGGTGAAGAAGAATCAACATGGCTTCCCCAAAGGCAAGTCCTGTCTCACTAATCTACTAGAATTCTTTGAGAGTGTCAACAAACATGTAGACAGGGGTGATCCAGTGGACATCGTTTACTTGGATTTCCAAAAAGCTTTTGATAAAGTCCCCCACCAAAGACTCTTGAATAAACTTAGTAGACATGGAATAAGAGGAGAGGACCTCTTATGGATCAGTAACTGGTTAAAGAACATAAAGCAGGGAGTAGGAATAAATGGTCAATTCTCCCGATGGAGGGAAGTAAATAGTGGGGTCCCACAGGGATAGTATTGGGACCAATTCTTTTTAACTTGTTCATAAATGATCTGAATTAGGAGTGAGCAGTGAAGTGGCCAAGTTTGCCGACGACACTAAATTATTTAAGGTTGTTAAAACACAAAGGGATTGTGAAGAGCTCCAAAGGGATCTCTCCAAGCTGGGAGAGTGGGCATCCAAATGGCAGATGCGGTTCAATGTAAGCAAGTGTAAGGGGATGCATGTTGGGGCAAAAAAAAACCCCAGGTTCAAGTATAACCTAATGGGATCTGAGCTGGCGGTGACTGAACAAGAAAGAGATCTTGGGATTGTGGTGGACAGTTTGATGAAAATGTCCACCCAGTGTGCGGCCGCTGTAAAGAAGGCAATCTCCATGTTAGGCATTATAAGAAAAGGAATTGAGAATAAAACGGCCAGTATCATACTGCCCTTATGCAAATCGATGGTGCGACCACACTTAGAAGATTGTGTACTGTTCTGGTCACCACACCTAAAAAGGATATTATAGAGTTGGAAAAAGTGCAGAAAATGGCAACTAAAATGATTAAAGGGCTGGAGCATCTCCCCTATGAGGGAGGGTTACATCAACTGGGATTGTTTAGCTTGGAAAAAAGGAGGCTAAGGGGAGACATGATAGAGGTGTACAAAATTATGCATGGTGTGGAGAATGTGGACAGGGAGACATTCTTCTCCCTCTCTCAAAATATTAGAACCCGGGATCATCCCATGAAGCTGATTGGTGGGAGATCCAGGACAAATAAAAGGAAGTACTTCTTCACACAGTGCATAGTTAAATTGTGGAACTCACTACCACAAGATGTAGTGATGGCCACCAATTTGGATGGCTTTAAAAGGGGGTTGGATAAATTCCTGGAGGCAAAGGCTATCTATGGCTACCAGCCCTGATGGTTGTGTGCTATCTCCAGTATTCGAGGCAATAAGCCTGTGTGCACCAGTTGCTGGGGAACATGGGTGGGAGGGTGCTGTTGCACCATGTCCTGCTTGTTCATCCCTGGCTGATGGCTAGTTGGCCACTGTGTGAACAGAGTACTGGACTAGATGGACCCCTGATCTGATCCAGCAGGGCTCTTCTTATGTTTTTATGTTCTAACACTGTGCAGAGTTTGTTATTTGAACCATTGTTGATTATCATGTTTTGTGGAAGACACTGTTGGTTATTTCCTCGGCCACCGCTGGTTATTTCATCAGCCATAAGGTCGCAAGGTGAGCAGTCAAAGTGGCTGCTGAAGCTCTAGTCCAGCTGGCAGGATACATTTTTGCCAGCAATGGCTGATGGGATACTAGTGGGAGGACGGTGGGGAGAGAGAGGGGGGATGAGTGAGTCAACTCAGCATGGACTAATAGTCAGCTCAACACTGATCCTAATCCACACCACAGTTGATTATTACTATGTTGTGTGGGGAATACCCCCTAGATAAACAACTATCGAGTTGATTATTACCCCACCACTGACTATCATGTTGTCCTAATGCAGCCAGTGTGAACCAGATCACCCCTGCCTACAGGTTTATTAACACTCTCAAGGAACTCTAAAAGGTTAGTGAGACAGGACTTAACTTTGCGGAAGCCATGTTGATTCTTTTTCAACCAGGCTTGTCCTTTTATATGCTTACTAATTTTATCTTTAATAATGCTTTCAACCAATTTATCTGGAAAAGACATTAAGCTAACTGACCTGTAATTTCCTGGATACCTTTTTTAAAAATTGATGCTACATTGGTCGTCTTCCAGTCCTGTGATACAGAGGCTGAGCTTAGGGACATGTTGCATAGATCAGCAATTTCATATTTAAGTTCTTTAGAAGATCAACAATATCATTTTTGAGTTCTTTAAGAACTCTAAGATGGATACCATCTGGGGTCGGTGATATATTTTCTTTTAATTTGTCAATAAGATTGAGAACTTCATCTTTTGTCACCACCATTTGCCTCAGTTCCTCAGACTCAATTCCTGAAAACATCAGTTCAGGCACAGATATCTGTCTTTATATCGCCAGGAGAAAAGACTGATGTGTACACAACCCTGAGCTATTCTACACTAGGCTGTTAATCGCTGTATCTACTTTTGGTTTCATTGCAGAACTGAGATCCGAGCACTACACAAAGAGCTTTTCCTTTTCTGCTTTTCTGCTACATAAGCTCTAGGTGGAGCTGTGCTATAGCAGAATAGTGCCAATACACAAGTAGAAACAGTGCTATGAAAAACAATACCCCATTTTTCCTGTTCTAAAAAAAACCTGGGAAAGTGCTCTGAAAAAGCTGAAGCAAAACTGGAGGGTCACCATGTTGTCTAAAGAACCTGTAAACAACTGTAAGTAAGGCATCACAAGGGCACAATAAATGCCTCGAATAAGAAAAACTCCATGTCTTATGATGCATGCAGATGGTAGGTAATATTTCCCTACTCCTGTACCTGTGTAGGATGTGTGGCCAGTTACTACTTGTAAGGCCCCTGCTTTGCAAGTTTCAAATAGTGGTACTCCGGAGGCACGCTCAAGGAGCAGAGGAGCTGTATTGCATGTGTGGTTGGTGAAGCTCCTCCACCAACAGTGTATACCTGATGGCTCTTCAGACTGCAGCTGTTAGCAGCAGGCCTGCAATGCTTGGGCAGTCTGCATGCACCACATGTGCACACGTGCAAACAAATCAGGCTGTCTCTTTCGCTTCTGCCCTCTTTTCAGGGGCCTAGGGAAGGAAAACAGAATGAGACAAGAGGGCAGGCCGTGTTCTCCACCTTCTCCTCTTAGCACAAGACTGTGGAACAGAATGCGGAGGGGAGGGGGTCTTGAAAGAAAAGAGGCCATGTTGCCAGCCCTGAGGAAATAGGGCTGAGGAAACTCTCTCGCAAAGAGGGACAGGAGGGGGTTCTCCCAGGTGAATTCTGTTGTACAGAAAAGCAGCAGCAAATATTTGGGAGATTGGTGAACTCTATGGGAGCTTCCAGACAATGCTTATATTTTGCAATTGCCATGCTTCATTCACAGAATTTTATGAGAGGTCCAAATGATGACATCTTCAATTTTTAACCCTCCTATGTTTTCCCACTACTTCTTCTGCCTTTTTACTTATCAGGAGGAGGAGGAGGAGGAGGAGGAGGAGGAGGAGGAGGAGGAGGAGGAGGAGGAGGAGGAGGAGGAGGAGGAGGAAGAAGAAGAAGAAGAAGAAGAAGAAGAAGAAGAAGAAGAAGAAGAAGAAGAATCACCATCATCAACATCAACAACAACATCATCATCATCATCAACATCATCTTTTGTAAAAACCCCAGAGAGCTTTGGCTATGGGGCGGTATATAAATGTAATAAACAACAACAACAACAACAACAACAACAACAGCATTAAGGAAAAAGAGAAAGAACAGCCCTCCGTCTAGATGTGCCTCGCTCATGCTCTGGACTGTGGCACTGCCCCCTTCGTGGGGGTGGGGGGAGCAAAGAGGCAGAAAGGGGGGTAGGATTACCTTGGAAAGCCCGGAGCCAAAAGGGCTGGAGGGGGGCGCGGGCGGCTTGGACGCCACCGATAAAGCGCCATCTGGCAGACTTGGGGGGCAGGGAGGTTGGAGGGAGGCGGAGCAGGTGTCCCCCTCTCCCTGGGGTTCCTGTTAGCCTTGGGCTCTCCGCCCAGCTTGCATGAGATTAGACTGAGACCTCAGCTCGCAGCAGGCGAGCGGCCTCCCACCCGCCACCAAGGGCCCCAGCCGTGCCTCGCTCATGCTCCAGACCATGGAGCTGCCCCTTTCATGGGGGGGGGGGAGCGAAGAGGCAGAAAGGAGGGTAGGATTACCTTGGAAAGCCCGGAGGAGTCGGGAGAGGGGCATAGCAACCTGTATCAGCTGAAGCCATTCTAGAATTCCTGAAGGCAAAGTGGGTGTGGCAAAATGGTAACATACCTAAGCGTTTTATATGTATAGATGTAGCAGTTGGAATTTACTGCCAGATCTTTGGCTACAGGCCTTTGTAAAAGTCAATCATCCAGATGTGCACAGCAGGCTAGAACTATTTTTATTTTTCCCTAGAATGTCTTTGCAAGATGGTAATTTAATCATAAATGGATAAAATCACTCCTTAATTAGTAAAGAGGAAACATGATGTAGGCTGGGAAGTGTCTCCCTGGAGAGGTACACTAATTGGGACTGTTTGTATGCTGGTTAGATATTCTGAGAACAACTTCTTGCCTTCCCCTGAAGGAACTTTCATCAGCTTTCTTTTCTATTAGACAATCATCTGCATATGGGGAATCCTATTGTACAGCATCAAGTGAAGTTTTCCTTCCTTGAAGCTTTCCCCAACATGCTTGCCCAGAGCCATTTTGGCCCTAGGGGCAAAAGAAGCTACCCCACCCCTGGGGCTAAAGATGCTTCCTCCGTGGGCACTTAAAGAAAATGCTCTATGGTTTTTGATGGCTTATAACCACTGAAACATTCACCTTTATGGTGGGGGCTGGAAAGAAACAGTCAAGCCCCCTGTCTATAAACCCAAATCTTTGTTGATATGAATCTAGGTAAAGAACATCACACTGCAGCAGCAACAGCGATTTATTTCCTGAATTTTTTTTACAGTTCAGTTATTAATGCGCACAAGCACATTATTGCATATATATGATGCTATAGAGTAGAGCCGAACGAAGCAATAAATCTTATCTGCAGAGCTCCGCAGATTCATAGAAGAGAAAATGTGAGTATGCAAAGGAACAAGGCAGCAGACGAGGATACGAGCGGGGGACTAAACACGTCTCCTGTCTCTCGCTGCCCATTCACCCCTCTTTCTTTTCATTTTAAAAGCTCCCTCTTAATTCAACAACAAAAAGGGAGGGAAGAAACGAGGCAGCCACAGGACGCGATAGGTGGGAAGCCGGGGTATCACCCAATCACTTTGTCATACCCTCAAAGCTCCGCCCACATGTCAAAATGTGATTTAACTCCCCCAAAGACACATAACCATAATGCGGTGCAAACTCGGACGTTATCTAAAAGTCGTGGTAAATCGTGAATGTGAATATGTGCATTATCGCATTAAAAAAACAGCGCTACGGCGAATGGACGGCTGCGTCATGTGTCCTGAAATGCAAATATGTGCATTTAGGTCAGGGTAAACAAGCCATATAGACAAGCCCATGTTGGAATGCAGGCAGCAAATAAGAAGAAAAAGTTTAGCTGTTGTCTGGAAACAAGCTGTTTGCAACGGATGCTGCTTTAAAGCCCAATGGTATCTATTCAGCGTCATGAAATGGTATGGAACTTAAGGGTCCGCAAAGAAAGTTATAGACCGTTAATGGAGGATAAGCTATAATCTTCCACAAACTAAAACATGAGTTACTTAAAACCTGGGGAAAAGTAGTAATGGCATGTAGTAACTGAATAACTACACTTAAAAGAACACAGAAAAAGTAGCATCTTTGTGGTCTTACCTCTTTATACCAACTTCATGAAGATAGTATGCAACATGGACTTCAAGTCATATAAATCATTTGGATTGGCATAAGCTTTTTTACGTTTCAATAAATGTTGTCTATTTCTGAATTTTGGGGGTATTGTATCTAGAATTTTGTGAATTTTGCAAACAAATAAAATTACCGGCGAAGCAGAAATAAACCTCAAAACTAGCAATGCCTGTCTGGATGCTTGTGTGTCTCTGTGCTGAATTGAACATGGAGGCAAGCAAGATAAAGATACACACACACACAAAGCAGCATGACTCTCCAAGATCCAAGAGTGCCATTTACCTGGTCTTGAAAACCGGCTTGAGTTTCACTCTTCTTCTGAGCTCTTGTCCTGCAGCTAACATCATCATCATCATCATCATCATCATCATCATCATCATCATCATCATGCCATCTATAAGGCCCTCTTCCCTCTTGCTGCTCACCCCTCTTGTTTTTTCCCTCTGTGGCCTTCCACCTAGTCCCAGACGCAACACTCCCCCACTTAGCACTTGAGCTTGCAGGCGGAAATGGTCTGTTTATATTAATAATAAAACGCCTGAGATGCAAACAGCAGAATATGGGCTTGGATTCCAAGCCAGACCTCCATCACTGCAGAATCAAGGTGGAAAGTAAGGAGAGCTATGGGGGAACCAGGAAACATTTTTACTAAGGATTTGAAAACAACATCAAAACTGCTGCTTCATCATGGATCACTAAAACAACGCAACATGTCTAATGTTTAACCCTTCATCTCAAACTCTTTGTGCTAAGAACTTGCAAACATGTGACATTATTTTCAAAAAATTATTTGCCTGCCTATACATACCTATG